>NC_080417.1:71265312-71590312 GCF_029873635.1 Malania oleifera | reverse complement strand
CAAAATCAAGAAAATGATATCCACAACAAGACCATTAGAATTGATACATCTTGATTTATTTTGACCAAATGATATTACAAGCATAAGTGGAAAATTGTATGCTTTCATGATAGTTGATGATTTCTCTAGATTTTCGTGGGTAATCTTTCTTGCAAAAAAAAGTGATACTTGCAATGCCTTCATTCACCTTTTATGGAAAAATTCAAAATGAAAAGGATTTCCAATTGTTCACATTAGGAGTGATAGGGGAAGAGAATTTAGAAACAAAGAATTAGAAGACTTTTGTAATGAAAATGTCATTCACACAACTTCTCTACACCTAAAACTCCACAACAAAATGGAGTAGTTGAAAGAAAGAACCGAATGCTCCAAGAAATGGCCAAGACGATGCTCAATGAACTTAAACTTCCAAAATACTTTTGGGCTGAAGCCGTTAGTACAACTTGCTAAATTAGTAATCGTGTCATTATTAAATCCAGAATAGACAAAAACCCACTTGATATATGGAAGGGTAGAAAACCAAACATCTCACACTTTAAGGTCTTTGGATGCAAATGTTTTATTTTAAATGATAGAGACCACTTAGAAAAATTTGACTCAAAATCCAATGAAGGAATCTTTCTAGGGTATGCAATGTATAGTAAAGCTTATAAAGTGTTTAATAAAAGAACCCAAACCGTTCAAGAGTCAATACATATTGTTTTTGATGATTAATCTAACCCATATACACCCAAAGCAACTGTTGACATAGAAAAAGATGATAAAGTAACCTGTATTAGAATTGAAAAGGAACTTGAGCAACTTAAAATAAATAATGAACAAGATGAAGATTCCCAAGAAATAAAAACTGATCATCAAGAGCCACAATCTCAGGAAAGAAGTTATAAAACCTGAAAAAGTATAGCAGGATCTTCCCAAAGCTTGAAAATTTGTTAGAAACCATCCAATGGATCTTATCATAGGATATGCATCTCAAAGAGTCAATACTAGGTCACACCTAAAAAGTGGATGCAATCACATAGCTTTCATACCTCAAATCAAACCCAAGAATTTTGAGGAAGCTGAAAATGATGAAAATTGGATCATTGCTATGCAAGAGGAACTTGACCAATTTGAAAGAAACAAAGTATGGGGATTGTTTCCTAAGCCAAAGAAGACATCAATAATAGGCATAAAATTGGTATTTAGAAATAAGAAGGATGAAGATGGAAACATTGTGAGGAACAAAGCAAGACTAGTTGCTCCAGGGTATAACCAACAAGAGGCTATTAACTATGATGAAAACATTTTTTCAAAACAAGTTCTTTAAAAAACAACCAATCATGTTTCTTCCGTCACATTGATGAACACTTTTCTCTATCAAAAGCTCATTATATTAACAAGTGTCCAACATGAAAGTTGTGGGATTTTCTTTTAACTTTCAGTTGATACCAAGAACATTTAATTTATAGTTGTATAGAAAATTTTATGCTCAAAATACTAGAAAATGTTTGTATTAGAAAATTCCTTTCTTGTTGAAGACTTTCAGGAAAATACAATCGACGATTTGGGAAAGCCCAAAAAACCGTCGACGATTTTGGACGGTGTCAAATAGTTTTTCATAATAAAATATATTTTCTTCCCCCAACAGCCATAAAACAGCTAGAGTTGGGTTTGACCTATAAACACAAGCCCTAAATACTTGAAAAATGTTAGAGAATCATCTTGCAAGCTTTATTAAATATCTTTGGGATTCTCTCCATTTTTTCATACCCCATTTGAGCTCAAATTCTCTTTCCTCCTACTCCTTGAAGATCTTTGTTGGAATTAGTGTGATCCAAAGAAGGGGGGTGAATTGGGTTTTAAAAACTTTTCGACTAATTAAGCATTTCACTGATTCACCACAAATCACATCTCATTCATAATACAAATGTGTATGTAAAATAATTGAACTGTAAGTGCAGGCATACACATGTGCAGAATATATCATTTAAAACAAAGGTGTGCATGCAAATAATATAAACAGTAAATAAATAGGCATAAACATACTAAATTTAAAGTGTAGTAATTTAAATGAGATAGAGAGAGAGTGACACAAGATATTTGTTATCAAGGTTTGGCCAAACTAGCCTGCGTCCCCGCCTTAGGCATACCCCCCAAAGATTACACTAACACTGCTCACTTAAATGAGTGGAGCAGAAGCCATTTACCTCTTCTCCTTACAGGGTAAGGAAAACCCCAGTTCAATTTTTTAGATGAATCAAACTAGTCTCACTTACAGGGCTGAGACTCTCAAGTTCAATTTTCGGGTTGAATCGAACTGGTCTCACTTACGAGGCCGAGACAACCCAATTTAATTCTGGGTTGAACCCAACCGATACATTAAAATCATTTCTATACAAAACAATGCTTCTGAAAATACAAGCTAAGATGTACACGTTTAAACTCAAATAAATGGACTCACTAATATGATATGAAATGTGCTCATTAGAGTAAGGGTGTGTTTATCAAAATATTTTTGCAATCTTTGAACATAATATGTATGATGAAGACTTCAAAGATTTAAACTCTAAACCAAATATTTCTCCAAAAAAATATTTTCAACAAGATATAAAAAAACCTAGGGTTATGGTTTCAAAAACTTTGCACAAAACAAAATATATGCGTTTGAAGATCTATGTGCAAATCAAAGCAAGTAAAAGCCTAAATAAAATACTCTCTTGTAAAAATGATTTACAATAATAAATGAAAGAGAGTTTTGCAGAGTAAAAGATTTGCCCCAAGAAATAATTTTTGCAATAAAAATTAGTTGGGGGAACTTTGATTAACAAAATAATTTGAGAGGATTTTGAGAGTTAATCAAAGTTACTAATCTTGGCTTATAAAGTGGTATATATAGAGTCAGGAAATTTTTTGACCATTAGGGATACGCTGGATATTATTAGAAAATTTTAATTAAATTTTAAACCCGCTTTAACATTTAAAAATACCCCAACCCGACACAAAAATAAAAAGGCAATTTTAAACTTTGGGTGCTTGAAAAATGGTTTTGGTGGCTAAACTAGGGCGGTTTTCAAAATGTCTGAGATTCGGTTGCCTGTTCTTAAGTTTGGCCTGCCAAACTTGCATGTTCAGTCGCCCGAAGGTATTTTGAATGTAAACGTTTGGGCGCCCCAGTTGGTTGAAAAGGACAGGGTACAAGTTTGGTTGACCGACGACGCTATGGCCATTTGAGTTTGGTCGCCCGAAGTCAGGTAAACTATTTCACCAGTCAATAGTTCGGTCGACTGAGGCAATTTAACTTTCCTGGTTTGGTCGCCCCAAATCCCTTTCAATTTTCAACCTAGGTTATATTTTACCCCTGTTATTTTTCTTAAGTGAAGTGTAAGGTCCTAGGGTCTCTCCTAGGTCTAGGCATTTTAATTTACCCAAAAAAACCTGGAGCCATTCGACCTTTACGGTTCTGTCTAAGCACTAAGACATATCAATGCAAAGATGTCTGCAGTTATTACAAACCAAAAAAACTTCAATGCATTATTCAAATAAAATCAAAAGTTCTTCTTCTTGATTTCTTTACTCTTTTGTTGACCTTATTGGTCACGCCCGGTTTTGATTATGACAAATACTCATTGTATCTAATGAGTAGTTGTGTTTTTGTGCAGGAATCAAGAATGATAAGATCAAGATGTGCACAAAGCAAGAAAGGCTTGAAGACAATTTCATACACTCTTAATTATAATATTTTCCAGTGAAATTGTCTGTAATAGTAATTAGGGTTTTTCGGTTTGTAATAAGCTCACACACATCACATGAATGATTTACTTTGTAAGCTCAAACCGAACCATAGAAAGACCTTAGGGTGTACCTTCGGTCGACCGACACCGGACTTTTTCGGTGTCTTCAAAATTGGACCCCAAGTGACCGTAGGACACTCACCTTTGCACTTGTATGTAATAGGCACTTGAATAAGGTTTTTATGTTGCAAGAAGGGACTGAAATGCACACTTGGTGCACCTTCGGTCGACCGGCCAACTCAGTTCAAATTGGCCCGGTCGACCGAAACCGGTCCGGGTCAACTATTTGACCCGGTCCCGGTCGACCGACCCCTTATAGATCATTTGACCTCGGTCGACCGAACACCCTGAGAGTCAACATTTTGACCTCCCGGTCGACCGACCAAAATTGTACTCCAACTACTTGGTCGACCGAAGGGTCTTGGGAAAATTCCCAACAACCCGATCAACCGAGCCAAGCAGTTCAAAAAGGTCTCGGTCGACCGAACCGCGGTATTTTTGAAAATCGCCCTTTTCCGGTCGACCGACCACTCAGTTCAAAATGCTCCCGGTCGACCGAGCTACTTGAGTCCTGGTCGACCGAACCACTTTTGATCGACCGGACCTCTCGGGTTGTTCCCATTTTTACCGTGGTTAATATTTTTCTAAACAGGGTTAAAATGCATTAAACTCCATTAAACTTTTCTAATAATACCCTATAGGTCCCCAGCGGTCATATTTTCTCCCTTGCCTATATATATGTCTTCATTTGCAAAGATTAAGGGGGATTAGCCACTTTGATTAGGGAAAATTCTTTGAAAATCCAAAACCCTATAATACTCATTCTTAAGCCTCCTACACTCATACTTACCTTCTCATACAAATTGAACTCTTTGTAAGTTGATTGAGTGCTAGTCTAAGTAGGTTTGCTCTCCCATTCATATTTGATTGCTTTATTATCCTTGAGTGCTAAACCTTGAGCATTCTAAGGGGAATTTATTAATAAGTCTATCCAAGAAAACTCTGATAGATCTTCTAAGATTTGCACCTCCATTGCAACATCTTAAGAAGAGTGTAATTGTATTTTGGTTGCAAAACATTTTCAAATATCTACTGCGTTATTAATCTTGAAAATACTTGATGAGATATTTGCTAGTGTGATAAAATCTTTGTTGCAATACTCGTTAACTCATATATCTCTTGCTGAATACAAAGATTGAATATCCTTTTGCAAACCAAACTTATACGTTGCTAGAGCTTCATATACATATGTGTATTGAGAGAACTTGTTGATTGAAATATATGAAGTCTGGATGATATCTTTGTTTGAGCACTTAGATTGAATATCCTGTGATACAAAGATCATTTAGGTTTGCACTCTCACGTACGCATTACACTGATAGTAAATCTATTTGAGAGTTGACATCTTAGACCACACTGAGCTTACATATTATTTCATATTTGTGGTGTATATTATTGCGCGAATTTGGGTACATATCTGCTTTACTTGAAAGCACAATCACTGTACCATTTCAGTATAATACACATTGGTTGTATTTCCAGGCACGGGCCTGAAGAGGGAGACTAGCCCTGGAATAGTCCCGGATTGGCTTAGACCCGGTTAGGCAAGCTAGGTGCGTCGTCCTGTTAAGGCGTGTAGGTTGAGGTCAGCCCCGCTAATTGACCTGGTTAAGGTTGAGGTCAGCCCTGTGTTAATTTGACCTGGTTGTAAACGGTGACGCTCCACCCTTAAGTGAGCTCTTAGTGGAATCCTCTAGCTTGCGAGCTTGAGGCGGGGACGTAGGCACGGTTGGCCGAACCCCGATAACATATCGTGTGTTCATTTATATTTCCGCACTTTATATTAGCCGCACATGTATATTATGGGTGAATGATGCGTATGACTTAAATTTCACATTATACTTATCTACGCATTTGGAAATTGAATAGGCAGACCCTAGGTTGTGTATATACTGCTGTTTATCCGGCTTAACCTAGGTGATAAATTTTAAAATTCCAATTCACCCCCCCTCTTGGGAATACACCAATTCTAACAATAATCTTCATGGAAAATCCTGATCATATGAGTTTTACGCATCTTTGGCTTCCATTCTTAGTCCCTTTATGTGTATTTTAAATTATAACCTGTTCAACCACTAGAAACACACATAAGTAACTTGTGGTTTGTCATGATCAAAACTAGGGATCAGCCTCACAAAGCCAACAATTTCCTCATTTTTGATAATGACAAACGCATCAGAGCAAAATGGGTACAACCTGAAAAGGCCCCCCCTAAGAATATGCATAATATAATTAAAAACAATAAAACTCAAGCATATTCACAAAAGAAGACATTACAAATGATCATGCATTTAAATTTTTGCGATAAAGAGCACATGCTCAAAAACTTTACCCCTACATTTCGGTCATTATTATTTTGCTATCATTTTACTCAAAAAACATTCTCCCCCTTTTGGCATCAACAAAAAGGGCTAAGCTAAGTAGAAAAAAATTTTGACATTTAAAACAGACTTAGTAAGGAGAACTCCCCCATTTTTAAAATATTTTTTAAAGAAAACTCTCCCTCTTTTTAGTATATATTATGGGCATAAAAATTTGAACTTTTTTAATGATATAGCCAATAAGCATACAAAATAGTTTAACAAGTCATTTAAAAGATTACAATGACATGTTAACAGGATTAGGCCAGAAATATCCTCAAACCATTGCAATTTAGGCACAACGTAAGTCCTGCAACAGATTTGAATTTTAAAACATGCAACATATTAAAAAATGGGTTTGAGCATAAAATATGTCTAACTAGTTCGTATGCATTTCATGTAAAGTTAATGAACCAGTTAAGTAACACCCTTTTAAAAATAAAATTTCATCACACAAGATTTTAATACAGACAAACACAAGTCATGAAAGCATTTAAGCACACAAGCAAGAAACAAGATGTATTCAACAAAAGTTCATTTCTTGCATTTAAAAGAAAAAATATAAATATAAAATATATATCCCCGAATGATTTTAGATAAGAATTGGGGGCAATGCTTGCTGAAAAAGAAACTTTAATTCAACCTCAAGCAACCAAATGTTTTTTTGGTTTGGCATTTAAGTGCAATCCATAATATGACCAGAATGACCAACCATACAAATCCCACAATGATTTAGACAAAATAAACTTAGATCATATGGCAAGACTAAAAACACTGTGGAAAATCAAAAATATTTTCATTTATGATATTCAATTGAAACATTACATAAAGCCTATGCCACAATGAACTAACACAGATCTAAGCTAAAAGTTTGGTGAGCATAACAAGGTAGAGATTTAAAGAAAAGATGTTGCCTTTATCAATTTTGAATTCATGCTTAGAACCTATTAGCAACTTATACTGAAACAAATTTTGAGAGTTTAAGAGTTTAAACAGTATAAGTACTCTTTTCAGATTTTATTGGATATATGTTAGACCAATAAATCTCACCAGTAAAATGTCCCTAAATACACATGCGCTAAAAGTCAATGAATAAGTCCGGCATGGTGTTCATGTGTACCCGGAACAATCCATATCAAATATGTTTAGTAGAGACAGGATATGATGTTCAAGGTATTTAGAAAGGTTTTGGACTAAAAAAGTAGAAACAATAGAAATAATGTGTATCCATGGGTCAGGTGATTCTAATCCTTTCTCAAGGATGGGGCTTAAACTCCTTCTGTATATTTACGTGCACACATACTTGCATTATAGTTCAAGGATGATAGTCATTTAAGAACATTCCTCATATTTCATCCTTTCTAAATATTTTTAGTATGCAACAAATATTGAACATTCAACACACAACATGACATATTGCATTTCAATTTAAATACACAATAGCCAATCAAGACTATACTCAAGGGTAATGCAATAGGGGATCAATATGAGTCTAGCCAATATCATGTCTTTGGCAATATAAAAATCATACATGTTAGCATTTTAGCATAGCATATCAACATATAGTTCATATTAGTATCTTATCACATATTCATATTAGAATATCATCATTTAGCATGTAGCATGTCAGCATATATATATATATATATATATAAGCACGGAGCATATTATTGCATTGTGCATTGCACTACAATTGATCAAATTGTTCTCATGTTTCTTAAGTATTTCTTATTTTTAAATATCTTTTCCTAATCAAAATATTCATGTAATAAGCTCAATTTTCTTTAGATTTTTTTTCTTTTGATTTCATAAGAATACCCAAAATTCATATTGCTTTCCAAATCTCAATATTTTCTAAGTTAAGCCTTGTACAAATCATCCTATGATTTTGGCCAACAATGCCATTTTGTTTGTATTTGTTTCAATGATATAATTGTCAATGAGTTCTTAAACTCTTCTTTGAGATTTTGCATTTCAACTAGTTTAATATCCTTGATTTGGATTAAGTTGCTTTCTTAATTTTTAAAGGGAATAACTAATCCAAATATCTTTGATGTCGTTGGTTTATGAATTAGTATTTCATCTTGGTACCCATACTTTCTTGGGTCCGGATGGTTTAACAAGAAATGTTTCTTTATCATTCCAAACTTGTTTAGTTTTCACACCTTTTCTTTTTAATGGACTTTCAAAATTTATGTCCCTTCTTCTTACACAGGATGGTGTGAGTATAGGCATTAGAGGAGGTGCTGGCATAGTCTTTGGATGCTTTTGTGAAGTACCCCATATAGAGGTTCTTTCTCCTTGTATTTTCCACTCCATTGAACCTTATGTCCTCTTTATTTAAAGCCATTCTTTGTGCACCCATCATTTTATCAAAGTTTTCTTTCCCTCTTGTGAAATTGTAAATTATTTTTGCTTTATCTTCAATTTTTCCTTTAAGATCACATATTTCTAAATTTTGTATATTTTTTTCCCTTTTCATTGTAGCTTTTCTTGGTTTTGAGACATCTTGGTAATTTCACTTTCTAGTTCAGAAATATATAAGTCTTTTTCATCATCCATGGAAGTTTTGGACTTAAGATCTTCTAGTTCTTTTATTACCTTCTCATTCTTGCTTTCTAGTCTATGGATTTTTAAATCTTTCCACTTTCAGCAAGTTTTAAAGATTCAAGCTCTTTCATAACTCCTTCATTCTTGTTTTTCAATGATGTGTATCGTTTAGTCACATTAACTAAAATCTTATGTACCTTGAATAATTCATTTTGAAGTTCTTCATAAGAAGACATACTTTTATCATTGGAATCATTAGATGAATCACTTCAAGAAGTATTAAAATATTTGGATGAGGAGCTTTGCTTATCGTCCCATGCCATATAGCAAGCAACCTCTTGGTCACTTGATTCGTTATCGGAACTACTTGTACTCATATTGTCCCAAGTAGTGACTTTCATTGCCTTTTTCTTTTTATTTTTCTTTTTGGAATCTTTCTTAAGTTTTGGACAATCCGGTTTTAGGTGTCCTACTTTCTTGCAATTATAACATGTAGGGGGTTCTTTCTTTGTTTCTTTTTTACGAGTTTCTTCCTTATCTAATTTTGAGTTCTAGATTTTTCTTTTGAATTTATTCTTCCTTCCTAGTATATATTCTTGCAAGTTTCTTGGATATGAAGGCTAGTTCATCTTCTTCATCTTCACTGTTAGAGTTTTCATTTGATGCTTTAAAGGCTATAGATTCTTGAGCTTTAGATTTACCATTTCTTTCATTTATGGCCATCTCATAGGTGAGAAGGGATCCTATAAGTTCATCTAGAGATGTATTTATGAGATTTCTTCCTTCCATTATAGAAAGGATTTTGGTTCCCAAATTGGAGGAAGTCCTCTAAGGATTTTCCGGATCATTACATAGGTGGAGTATGTTTTTCCTAAAGCGTTAAGTGAGTTTATATGTGAGTGAACCTAGTGTACATATTAGTTATGGTTTCATCCTGATTCATCTTTAAAGCCTCAGACTCACTTGTGAGCATATATATTCTACTATCTCTAACATCAATGGTGCGTTCATAAGTTACTTCTAGTTTGTCCTAAATTTCTTTGGATTTTTTACATGCCATGACCTTATTCAATTCATTAACATCTAAGGCGCAATATAGTGCATTCATGGCACTAGAGTTAACTTGCATCATCTTGTAATCAATGTCGGTTGAGTCTTTTTTTTCTTTAGGAATTTCTTTGCCATCTACGACTTTTGTAGGAATGTGGTAACCATGTGTGACAACCTTCCATGCTTTCCAATCCATGGTTTGAATATAAATTCTCATCCTTTATTTCCAAAATATATAGTTTATACCACAAAAGATGGGTGGCCTCGTTGAGGATTGACCCTCTCCAAAGGGAGCTACTCTTAGGTGTGCCATATAGATCTTTATGTAGCTACTAGTTAGGATTTTCTACAACCCCGCTCTGATACCAATTGAAAGTTAAGGAGTTGTCCTAAGAAGGGGGGGGGGGTGTGAATTGGGTTATTAAAATTTATTTTAATTCATTTCAAGAATTCTTTGACCTCTTATTAATTTAGCTAATACCCAGCAAGGCCTAATTAAACCACAAACCGATACTTAACACAACACAACACAAGAAAACCAAATCTTAAACAATCATCCAACCAATCAATCAACTTTAACGTAATCAACCACTCAATATAGTATTCAGCTTTTTGGCAATTCTCATCTTTTGTATGTATCCCTCTGTATATGTTTGATTCAAGTCCTATATTGATGAATTTGATTTCTTAATATGAAACACAATATGAAATCCAACACTCTTTCCACGAACTTGGACTTCAAATAAACTTTCAATTAATGAGTTTTGGGTGTTGAATCAATCAATGTACTCCTTTACGATTTATGCAATTTGTATTGATCAACCAACGTACTTCCTTTTGGTTTCTAAAAATTCCCAAAAATAAATTAAGATTTAGTTTATTTAATATCCAATCCACGTAGTGTATATGATTAGAAATTAAAACACAACCACGCAGTTAATATTTGCTAGAAATTAAAAAGAATAGGGAAAGAGAGTGACACCACGTTTTTTACGAGGTTCGGCTTATCCCTAGCCTACCTCCTCGCCTTTGGCCAATGCCACCAAAGGATTCCACTATGCCATTCCTTTCCGGGTGGAACACACATTTTACAAGTGATACTCTACGTTTAAACACTCCTTAAGTAAGCTAGAGCAACGCCTCTCCAAATGATACCCCACACTCGGTCACTCCTTCAATAGGCTAGAGCTACACCTTTCCAAGCAATATCCCATGCTTGGCACAACAATCCAACAACCTGGAATTGTAAAAGAAACAAGAAACAATAGCTGCGTATAATAATACTCTCACAAAGTACAGATTAGTACAAATTCAATCACTATGTACTTCAATAAATAAATATCAATATGAAATACAATGAAGCTCAATAGAATTCATCATCAAGTTCCTTCTAGATGAAAATTAGAAACTCAAAACTTAGAGGTAGGATGGATCAGCAACTCAGAAATTCAACAATTCATATTTCACAATGAGTGAGCAAGAGAGAGCTTTGTTTGCAAGAAAGCTTTTAGGAGTTTTTTCAATTTTTTATTTCTTGGTGTTTAATTTGATTTAAAAAACCATGTATTTATATGCTTATAAAAGTAATTTCATGTTGCCCAAGTTTACTTGGAGTATTTCCCAAGTTTTCATTAATTTTGGGGCACAAGAAACCTTTAATTGGATTTTTAAATCATTTAAAATTTCTAACCGCTAACAGTATTCAAACAACTGAACTATTAGGTTCAGTATTTTGATGTTCCTTAACATACTGAAAAATTTGAACTAGACATAGGGTCAAACAACTGAACTATAGGTTTAGACTTGTGATGTCCCAGCTCAAACGATTGAACTGAGGGTTCAGTCTTCTGAGGGTGTTTTTCCTGTTCTGTGTTTCAATAAATAAATCTTTAGTAAACTGAACTAATTCTTCAGACGTCTGAAGTAAAACTTCAGTCGTCTGAGGTACATCTTCAGACTTTTGAGGGTACACTTTAGTCATCTTGGCATACCAATTTTAGAATTTTCATTTTAGGTCTCAAAAATCCTTTTTGCTCTCTTGTTTTTATTTCTTATAAAACTTTTTTTTTAGGTTTAAAATAAGGTCTCTAATTCCATAATTTACCCTAGAAGAGCTTTCATCATATTTCCATAAGATATTTAAATACGAAGTACTTACACAAAGACTTCTTATGACTTTTCACATTCTAAGCTCTTAAGTCTTCATGCTTTTCTTTAGGCTCTCTTACTTTGTCTTTCTCTGGCTCCATCTCGTCTTCAAGCTTCAATATTCTCTTATGATCTTCAATATTTATTGGGATATCCTTGAATCCATGTCTTGACTCTTTCAGCTTCATTTGATCATCTTTCTTTGAAGTATAAGCTTTGAATGATCCTTATGAGCATTTGACCTTGTATTCACATACTTGAATCCTAAAATATCATCACTTAACCAAATATGTTAAGTTCATCTTATTTGTTATCATCAAAACAAATTTTTAAGCCTTATACGACCAACAATATGTATAATGGAGACTTCAAAGATTTAAATCCTAAACCAAATATTCCTCCAAAAAATATTTTCAGTAAGATGTAGGAGAACCTAGGGTTATAGTTCAAAAACTTTGCACAAAACAAAATATGTGCATTTAAAGATCTATGTGCAAATCAAAGCAAGTAAAAGCTAAAATTAAATACTCGCTTGTAAAAATGATTTACAATAATAAACGAAAGAGAGTTTTGGAGAGTAAAAGATTTGCCTCAAGAAATAGTTTTTGCAATAAAAATTAGTTGGGGGAACTTTGATTAACAAAATAATTTGAGAGGATTTTGGGAGTTAATCAAAGTTACAAATCTTGGCTTATGAAGGAGTATATATAGAGTCAGGGAATTGTTTGACTGTTGGGGATACGCTGGGAATTATTAGAAAAGTTTAATTAAATTTTAAACTCGTTTTAGCTTTAAAAATACCCCAATGCGAGAGTTTCGGTCGACCGATCTATAGGTTCGTTCACCTAAATAGACACAAAAGAAAAAGACAATTTTGAACTTCAGGTTCGAGTGGCTGAACTAGGCGATTTCCAAAATGTCCAAGATTCGGTCACCCGTCCTTAAGTTCGGTCTACCAAATTTGCATGTTCAGTCACCCGAGGGTATTTTGAACGTAAACATTTGGGTTCCCGAGTTGGTGGAAAAGGACAAGGTACAAGTTCAATTGACCAAAGCTACTACGGTCATTTAAGTTCGGTCGGCCAAAGTCAGGTCAACTATTTGACCAGTCAACAATTCGGTTGACCGAGGCAATTTTATTTGCTTGGTTCGGTCACACGAATCCCTTTCAATTTTCAACCTAGGTCATATTTTACCCCTATTATTTTCCTTAAGTGAAGTGCAGGGTCTTAGGGTCCCTCTAAGATCTAGGAATTTTAATTTACCCAAAAAAACTTGGCGTCAGTCGACCGAGGTCCGTCTACGGTTCTATCTGAGCACTAAGAGATATCATGTAGGATGTATGCAATTATTACAAACCAAAAAAACTTAGGTGCATTATATAAATAAAATCAAAGGACTTCTTCTTGATCTTCTTTACTCTTTAATCTTCATGGAAAACCCCTAATTATATGATTTTTATGCATCTTTGGCTTCCATTATCAGTCCCCTTATGTGTGTGTTAAATTATAACCTATTCAATCACTAGAAACATACATAAGTAACTTGCGATTTGTCATTATCAAAACCAAGGATCAAACTCAAAAAGCCAACAATCATTTTTGGAGAAATTTTTTTTGGGGTTTCTTAAAAAGGCTTGAACTCAAATCTACTCATATATTTGCTTGAGAGCCTTTCTATTCTTGAATTTTTTTCAAAGGTAATTTTTCTCCTTCTCACTTTTATTTGAAAATCATTTTTGGAGAAAATATTTTTTGGGGTTTTTTTTAAGGAGGTTTGAGCTTATATTTCATTTATAAATATATTGCATGAAGGCCTTTTATTACTGTGATTTCAAAGATCAAATTTCCCATACTCTTTCATTTAAAAAAATATAACTTTTGGGAAAACCCTTTTAAAGGATTTATTGGAGGGCTTGAGCTTATATTCATGCTCATAATATATTGCTTGAAAGCCTCCTCTTTGTTTTGAAAATCAAAGTTCAAATTTCTCCTACATCTTTATCTTGAAAATTCTTGTTAGAGAAATTCTTTTTCTTATTCAAGTAAGGCTTGAGCTTATATGTAATCTCATATATATTTTTTGCTCAAAATCTTTCCTATTTTTAAGGTGAATCATTTACAAAGAAAAATCAAGTTCTCTTATTTTTATTTGAAAATATTTTTGGAGAAGAACTTCTTGGGTTATTCAAGAACTTTGAGCATATATTTAATTGATATATATTGGCTTGAAAAGGTTCTTGAGAAAAGTCTTGAGCATGTATTTAATCATATTTATATTTGCTCAGAAGGCTTGTTGATTATTTTTAAAGGTCATTTCAAAAGAGAAAATCATTTTCCATACTCTTACGTTTTTATTTGAAAAATATTCTTTAGAGAAAAAACATACTCTATTGAGCTTCATTTTAAATCATATAAGAGTGCATTTAAATTTCAATGTGTACAACTCAGCTTTTTTAGAGCATTTCTTTGTACAAAAAATTATTTTATGTACCAGTTTAGCTTAGCCAGGTAATTGAGATGGGGAGACCCCGCCCCGCAAGGAGGAACCAGTTTGGCTCAGCTTGGTAATTGAGCTGGGGAGACTTCACCTCATAAGGAGAAGTGTAAATAGCTTCTGCTCCATCCGTTTAAGTGAGTAGGTTAGTGGAATCCTTGGGAGTTTGCCCAAGGCGAGGACATAGGTAGGATTGGCTGAACCTCGATAACAAATCTTATGTGTGTGTGTGTCTTTCTCTCTATCTCATTTAATTTATGCACTTAAAATTCCATATGTGCATGCTTGTTAATTTAATGTTATAATTATTTTGCATACACACATTTAATTTAAATAAGATATGTTCCACACGCGTATGTCTGTACTCAATTTTTAAATCATTTTACATACACGCTTATATTTTTGAACGAGATATGATTTGTGGTGAATGGTAAATTTAATTTAGCCAAAATGTTTTAAAACTCAATTCACCCCGCTCTTGGGATCACACCATAACTGTTAGTTTTCTTGTCATCCAAGATCTCTTCAATTTCATCACGGTTCTTAGGTATGGGTAAAGGTGGGGGTAAAGGCAACTTTAGGTTTTCAGGTTTGTGAGAGTGGAAAGTGAAGTGGGATCACCTGCAAGGTTAGGATTTAAGGGCTCCACAAAAGAATATGCTTCAAGAAATGGGGTTAGATCCTCAAAATTAGAGACATTGCTTATGCCAAAATCAACAAGAATATCAAGCATTGCATTAAAACTATTTTTCTTTAAAATTTTGAAAAGACCCATCCTTTTAGCATGCAACTTTATTACCTTTCCTATAGGAATTCGCTTAGGATGAATACAGACCATAACCATATCATCC
Organism: Malania oleifera; assembly: GCF_029873635.1. Lineage (NCBI taxonomy): Eukaryota > Viridiplantae > Streptophyta > Magnoliopsida > Santalales > Ximeniaceae > Malania > Malania oleifera. Next base: position 71,575,024 of record NC_080417.1, on the reverse strand, counting down.
TCTAAAAATTCTTTTAACTTGTGATGTATATCAGCAATAGATTTATAATGCATTATTCAAGTTAATTTTCATTCTTATTTCAGAGTGTAGGTCATGTATGTGCTTAGCAAAAGCATCGGCTTGTTCACTCACTCTAACTTGTGGAGGTAATTGGACAAGATCTATAGGCTTCCTAGGTTGATAACCAGTGACAACCTGAAAAGGACTCAATCCTGTAGTTCTATTTACTGAGCTATTAAATGCAAATTCAACCATCGGAAGACACAAATATTATGACCCTACGTTCTCACCTACTAGGCATCTTAATAGCTCGCCTAAGCTTCTATTAACTACCTTAGTATGCTCATCAGTTTGGGTATGGTAAGCACTAGAAAACTGATGTTTGGTACCTAACATTGCCCATAAGGTTTTCTAGAAGTAATTTACAAACTTTACACCCTGATCAGAAACAATGGTCTTGGGAAGACCATGTAGTCTTACAATTTCTATAAAAAAGATAGATGCAATTTTTGATGCATAATATGTCTTGTTTCATGGAATAAATTGGGACATTTTAGAAAATCTATCAATGATAAAAAAACACAGAATCATTCTTTCTAGCAGTCCTAGGGAGTCCTAAAACAAAATCCATGCTAATGTCCTGCCAAGGGGTATGAGGTACAGGTAAAGGAGTGTACAATCTAGTGTTTTTCTTTCTACCCTTTGTAGTTTGACATGTACTACATTGAGATACTACTCTAGCGACATCCATTTTTATACTAGGCCAAAAGAACCTATCATCTGCCATAGTAATGGTTTTATCCCTGCCAAAGTGATCTGCAACACCTCCTACATGCAATTCCCATATTAATTGGTCACGTAGAGATGTAGAGGGTATGCACAACCTAGTTCCTTTGAATAGGAATCCCCCATGGATCACAAAGTTTGGATGGGATCTGGGAAGCCCTTGTAATAGGTAAGAAAAGATGTCACAAAAATCAGGACATTGAGAATATTCTTTCTCAATACTCTCGAAGCCTATGACTTTTACTTCTAGGGTCTATAAAGTTGCCACTACTTAGCTCAAAGCATCAGTAGCTTTGTTTTCAACACCAGCTCGGTGTTTAAGCATAAAAGTGTACTATTGAATGTACTCAATCCATTTGACATGCCTATGATTTAGCATCTTTTGGCTGCTTAAGTATCTAAGGGCCTGGTGGTCAGAAAAGAGTACAAACTCCTGTGGGAGCAAGTAATGTTTTTAGTGCCTCAAATATTGGACTGCAACATAGAACTCTTTATCATAGGTAAAGTAACATTGCTTGGCATCATTGAACTTTTCACTAAAGAAGGCGACATGATGACCCTCTTCACTAAGCACTCCTTTTATGCTAACACCGGAAGCATCACAAGCTACTTCAAATAGTTTTTGAAAATCAAGGAGGTGTAGCACAAGGGCTTTTGTCATTCGGTCTTTAATGTCTAAGAAGGCTTTGGTTGCAGCTTTAGGCCATATAAACTCTCCTTTCTTAAGAGAATTTGTACTGGGTGCCATGATGGTACTGATATTCTTAATGAATCTCCTATAGAATGTGGTTAACCCATGGAAACTTCTTACTTCATGAATATTTCTTGGAGTAGGCCAATTTTGGATAGCTTTGACCTTCTCAAGGTCAATAGAAACTCCATTCTCAAATACAACCAATCCTAGAAAGATTATCTGAGTAGCCATGAAGGTACACTTCTTCAAATGTATACAATTTCTACTCTCTTAGAACTTCAAACACTCTTCTTAAGTGATTTAGGTGCTCTTTCTTTGTTTGGCTATAAAGCAAGATGTCGTCAAAATAGACTGCAAGGAAATGCCTAATGAAAGGTCTCAAAATTTAAGTCATCACTCTTATGAAGGTGCTTGGTGCATTAGTGAGACCAAACGACATCACCAACCATTTATACAAACCATATTTAGTTTTGAATGCAATCTTCCATTCATCTTTAGGCCTTGTTATAATTTAGTGGCCACTCTTAAGATCAATTTTGGAAAAGATCTTGGAACCAACCATTTGATCTAGCATATCATCCAACCTGGGTATAGGAAATCTATATTTGACTATGATTTTATTAATAGCTCTACTGTCAATGCACATTCTCCAAGTTCCATCTTTTATTAGAGTAAAAAGGGCGGGACATGAACATGGACTCATGCTTTCTTAAATAAATCCCTTAACTGTCAACTCATCAACTTGCCTTTTTAGTTCCTCATGTTCTTTAGGATTTATCCTATAGTGATATAACTGGGTAAAGATGATCCTGGAAAAGAATCTATAGCATACTGAATGTCTCTCATGGGAGGCAACTCATTCGGAAGTTTAGAAATAACATCCTTAAATTCAATAAGTATGGGTGACACTTCATGTGGTTTCTCATGTTCAAGAGTAGAGGATTCATTCTCCTTGGTTACCACAACATAGACAACCTATGTCTCTTTACTCTCTTGATCAAATTACGTTTTTCTTAGAACATGCAAAGAAGTTCCAACCTTCTCTTATCTTTTCAAACTTTCCTTTTCCTTGTCTTGTTTGTGCTTTTTAGGTTCTAGAGAACTCAAGAAAAACTTCTTTCCATTACACCTAAATCTATAGGTGTTGGCTTGACCATTGTGTGAGACATCAAGATCATACAACCAAGGTCTTCCTAATAGAACATGGTCAACATCCATAGGAAGGATGTCACACCAGATTTTGTCTTCATAGTCAGCAATCTTGATAAGGACTAGGCACCTATGGCTTATAAGCATTGTTTCTGCATTTACCCAAGTAACTTTATAAGGATTGAGATGGGCTTCAATTTTCAAATCTATTTTTTCTGAAGTTGATTTTGAGATCACATTTATGCAGTTTCCACCATTGATGATCATCTTGTAGCTTTTATTTCCACACTTGAGGTAAGTATGAAAAATAGAAGTGCAGTGCCAATCCTCTTATTCTCAAGGGGTCACCATGACACATCGCATGACATTTACAGTAGCATTTTCATCTTTTTCAATTGACAACTCATCCTCACTTATAATTCTTTGGGAATATAAGGGTGTTCTTCTCCCCACTCTTCTTCTTCATCCTCTCTTTTAATTGCTAGATTCCTAGTGGGACATTGCTTAACAAAGTGGCCCATTTTATGACACTTGTAGAACACATCATTCCCTAAGATTTGTTTAGAGGACCCATTCATGGGTGCCTTTCCTTTGTCCAAGGGCTGCTAGATAGTGGGATTGCTACCTCTTGAAGTTTCTTGACCTGTGTTAGTAGGTCTAGTCTTCTCATAAGAAGCAGCCTTTCTTTGGTAAGTGTCATTGGAGGTGTTTCCAAATTTTCTTCCCATTTGAACTTTACTCATCTTATCATAGTCATGTGCCAAGTTAAAGGCATGCTCGAGGGAGACAATGTGATAAGGAAACAACTCTTTCCTCAGTTTAGGTTTCAAGCCAATCCTAAAAGAAGATAATTGTTGGCTAATGCTTTCTTCTACTCCACATCTAATAGAAAGTTCATCAAACTTGCTCACATACTTGGTCACACTCCTACTACCTTGTCTAAGGCTATAGGGCTTATCCATAAGATGCTTCCTATAAGAAATTGGGACATATTTTTCTATCAACCAGTCTTTCATCAAATCCAAATGTTCTGTTGGTCTATGACCTAGGCAAGATTCTTATCTTTTGACATTTACCCAATGAAGCTTAGCTTGCCCAATTAATCTCATCTTTGCAAACCTCACTCGGCATGGGTCACTTGTCTTATACCAATCAAATTATGAATCCATTTCAACTAACCAATCTTGAAAATTTTTTGGATTCATTTGACCATCATATGTAAGGGCTTAAATTTTTACTCTTTTCATCACATCCATATCTGGATCATGATTTTCCCTATAGTATGGTCTCCTTGGTTGGAATTCCTCTTTATCATAATCTTCATTATTCCAGTATGGAATATAAGGGTCATGATGCTGGAATCTTTTGAAAGCATTCGCTCTTGGTGGGGGATGAACGGGAGGTCATTCTATAGGTGATGTTTTTTTTTTTGGAAGTTGTTTGGTTCCCTAGAGTAGTGGGAAGCAAGCTCATTGTCAACCTTAAGGGTTTGTCTCGAATTTTCTGGAGTTGGGTCAAGAACTAAATCAGCTTACATCCTCTCAATTCTGACAAGGGCATTAGTTAAGTCTTGAGTTAAGACTTGTACTTGGGCTTGAAGGTCATCTAAGAGGATATCATGGTCCATATCAATCCTATGACCATGATAACAGTTCCCAGATTGAGTTCCCATTAAAACATAACAACACAAGAACAAGAGACTCATGGCTAAAGAAGGGAATTTTTTTAGGGAGGCCAATTCGGCCAAGGGAAATAGACTTTAAGGGTTTGCCTAACTAACCTAGGCTCTGATACAAAGATGATGTAGGATGGGATTGGTCGACCTATGTCCTACGATTCAACCCTCATAAGCACACACACTCAAAACACTTTAAATTAAGAATTCAATTATCCAAACATAATCACCATAAATCATGCATTATTTCACATGTTATAGAAATTTTGAAAGGGTGTATGGTGTTGTTCTGGAATAAGTCGCAAGATTTCTTTCTCAAAGGAATCAAGTTTAAATGGATGAAAGATGTTATTTCAATATTTCAAGAATAAAGTTCTATGTTATCACAAAAGTATTCCAAGATTGATTTTAGACTAGCAAGTAGCAATATATAATTCTATGGGTTCAAAGGGCTTATCAAATATGAAATTTCAAATTTTGAAGCTAAGGCTTTAGCAAGATTAAATAAGGGTTCATGCCAATACTGAGTTATCAAAATCTAATAGATGACGTGACACTTTTCAAAAAAAGTTAGTCCACACCTTAAGCTCTTCGTACAAGTTTTGAATCAGCAAGACCATAGCACCAATGGAGTACCGAAATAGTGGTCGTGCGGGGTATTTTGATTATGGTCGTGTGGGTTCTGAAGGGGATGCCATGAGACTGAGATAGGGGTGACGTCCCTAGATAAGATAGTGGTCTCTCATTACTTGATCTCCAAAGAGAACGTTGTAGCTTCTCACTGTCACGACCCAAAGAATAATGGTTTTAAATAATAAAAGAAAGGGAAATGGAAACCGAAAACAAAAGGAGGCAGCTGACTTCATCAATAAACGCGAAGCTTTTGTCGACGACATTGTATTTTGGAAAGGATAAATCCTGAGGAATTTTTCAATTCCTCTTCGACGAATACAGGGGACTCATCGATGAGGGTATAACAAGAGCTCATTGACGAGGATGAGATTCGTTGACGAAAATATAATTGGGCTCGTCAACGAGGTGACATGGCTTGTCGACGAAGGCCACAGTTTAAATAGGCCTAAAGTTCATTTTTTGGACGAAATTTCTGCCCAAAGCTTTTCTCTCCCCTACCCTTCGGTCCCTCCTCCTTCTCTCTTCGATTTCAGGCCCGATTTCCACTAGTTCGACAATCTGAAGCCACCATGACGCTCCTGGGAAAGTTCTCTACAAGTCCGCCAGAGTGGATTGTCGATGGGGCAGAAGTGGAAACCATCTCAAATCCAGGGTAAGGCTTTCTACTCAATATTTGGATTTTTTACAGCTGTAGAAAGTGTTATATGCATAGAAATACTGAACTTTAGTTCTGGGGAATGCTGTTTCCAAGGTGTTGAGTTGGGAACCTTGAGGGTGCGAGATAGATTTTCTTAGAGGCTTTTCAAGAATCGGGTAAGGGGATAAAACTAAGCTAGTTTTTTTTAGAAATGTATGTATATATATAGCATTTGATTTCAGGAAAGTATATATGTTCATATATTTGATTTATATTTGAGAAAACACTGTTGAAAATGATGGTATGTTGAATATGTGGAAAACCTGTTAGTGTGGCATGAGTAGAAATTGTTTTGAAATACTATTTCTGGAAATGTGATTATGATACAGATTTTTATAATGGAAAACCGGCGTACGGGTTGAGATTTTTATATGTTTTTCCGGCGTATGGGTCGTGTTATGTGTATGATTTGCCAGCATACGGGCTGAGCTATGGATATATTTTGCTGGCATACGGGCTATGCTATGGATGTAATTTGCCAGCGTATGGGCTATGCAATGATATGATTTGCCGGCGTACGAGCCAAGCTATGGATGTGATTTGTTAGCGTATATGTTGTGTTATGATTTGCTAGCGTACGAGTCGAGCTATGATAAAATGTGTAATACCGGCATATGGGCCGATGATTTTTATGATATATGTATATATGAAATATGATATGATTGATTTGAAAATTAATGATATGAGATATCCATGTATCACAATTTTAGCATATGTTATATGATATCAGAACTTGGTTGACTTGGTCTAGGCTAGCACTTACACGGTACCGTTGCTATGTGTCCATTGTATTCATGATCATGATATTTGTGTTAACGCCGCTGTACGGAGTGGTGTGAGATTGGATGGTCGATGTGATTTTTAAGAAGTGTGTGAGCGCCCTGGTGTACGAACCAAGTCTGACAGACCCATCAGACTTATGAACTGTACTTTTGACTTGGTAATGGTCGGCCAACCATTGTCAGGTCCTGCCTTCGAGCCACACAACCCAGTCATGTGGGGGTAATACATGACAACATCCAGTTAACTTACCAAGAATGTTTTTGTACTATTATTATATGAGATGATATATGTTTATGAAAATGCAGTATGTTCTACCATATTTTGATGATACATATGTTTTCCCAGGTTTGACATAATAGCTTACTGAATATGTTCTGTATGGTATATGTATAATACGGAATACTCATGTTGCCACACACTAGTATTAGTTTATTTCCCTTACAGATAGGTGTCTCACCCCAAAATTTCATAAACTTTTTAGGAGCCCCTAATAGGAGAGTGGGAAAAGCCCCGTTGATCTAATGCTGTTTGTCTGCCCTCTTTGAAGGGTAAGTTTTTATAGGGATAGTTAGATTTTGTGGGAAATGTCCCTAGATCTGATTTTTGGATGTATATACTGAAATATAGTGGATATAGTGACTTCGGTATTTATGGTATTGTGATGTATGGTATAATGAGGTGTTTATGATTTATGTTTTCCTGCTGCATAGGCTTCCGTGATGTATTGATGATGTATCCTTGGTACCCATGGGTCCAAGTGGATTATGATCTGCTGAGCTGAAATTTGTGATATTGATTTTGTTATATTATAATAATAATAAAAAGTGGAAATTGAGCAGTTCGCCACGGTGTGGTATCAGAGCCTAGGTTGCTAGGTTCTATAGACTTTAGAATGCAGCGAAAACAATACCAGAGTTTAGGAAATGATTTAAGGTTGTTCTATAATCTAAAGGTAGGACTTCTGTGGTAGTTTCTGTTTTTTTCCTGGGGTGACGATTTAAGGAAAACTATAGCAAGCTATTGTCGGGTTGTGTTCCTAGAATGTAGGACTAGGGATTAGAAATGAGTTGAAAATGTTGAGATAAGTGGTGAGGATAGGTGGATAAATTATCAGGATAGGAGGGTAAATTATGAGGATAGGATTACTGAGTTGCAACTGTTATTTTTCAAGATGGATCTAGGAGAAAATAGTACCCATGCGAGTGGTAGTGAGGAACGGGACCATCAAGTGCAGCTGGGACCGAATCTAATGTGGTATTACGTAGCATAGCTTAGTAGGTTATGGTTGAGATCGCTAGGAGCTCGAGGGAGCAGGGTGGTCCATCTGTAGGCCATAGGTGCACCATAGAGAAATTTACAAAGATGAATCCTCCAGCATTCTCAGGTGGAGTTGATCCTGCAGCCACCGAGAACTGGATGTAGAAGACCGAGAAAGTCTTGGCTGTGTTGTAGTGTACTGAGGAACAGAGGGTCCTGTTTGCCACCTATAAACTGACAAGAGAGGGTGAGAGGTGGTGGACTACGATGAGACTATTGGAGTAGCAGAGGGTGACTCTGATAGCTATGACATGGGACCGGTTTAAAGAATTGTTCTTTAATATGTATTTTCCAGCTACTGTCAGGGAGGTTAAGGTAGAAGATTTCCTGAGTCTGAAGCAAGGACAGTTATCCATCCAGCAGTATGTAGCACGTTTCATCGAGCTCTGTCGTTTCGCCCCCTATATTGTTCTTGATGAAGTGAAGAATGCGAGGCAGTTTGAGAGAGTCTTGAGGTGGAGTATATTCAAATAGGTGGTGGTGCTGCGGATCCAAGACTTTACTGAATTAGTAGACAGGGCAGCCTTGGCAAAGATTGGTGAGCGTCTTGATGTAGAGGAGCAGGGACAGAGAAAGAGATCTGAATCTACGAGCTACCAGTAGGGTCATAGACCGGGTCAGTGGAGGAGAGGAAACTATGGTAGAGGGCAGAGACAGGAGACGAGAGGACGTAAGGTGTAGGCAGGGCAGGGTACTCCAGTCTGTCAGACTTGTGGTAGGAGGCACTGGGGAGAGTGTCAGACTGTTGGTATGGTGTGCTATCGCTACAGTAGATCGAGGCATATGGGGCGAGACTGTCCTACCCCACCAGATGTAGTTCCAGCTCCTAGAATATTAGGGAGGTTACCAGGCACCACGTAGGGGCCAGCAGAGAAATATGGCTCCAGCCAGGGTGTTCACTCTGATGCCGGGTGTGGCTGAGATGGCCAGTGACGTGGTGATAGGTATGGTTAATATGCTTTCTTTTAAAGTTATTGCGTTGTTTGATTCAGGTGCTATACACTCTTTCGTGTCATCGGGGTGTGTTAAATTATGTGGGGTTAAAATACAATCATTAGATGTTGAATTGTTGGTATCTACACCGAATGGGTCAGTAGTGAGGTGTAGTAGGGTGCTCCAAGGATGTCCAGTTGATATTCAAGGAAAGATTTTGTCTGCTGATCTGATAGTGCTAGACATGCATGGGTTTGATGTTATATTTGGCATGGATTGGCTAGCAGCTAATTTTACCAGCATAGATTGCCGAGCACAAGAGGTGATATTCAGATCTTCAAAGGAAGCCGAATTCAAGTTCATAGGGTCAAGAGTGCATTCCCTGCCCCAGCTAGTTTCAGCTATTCAGGCGAGAAGACTACTGCTGAGTGGTTGTCAGGGGTTTGTGGCTATTGTGAAGGAGACATCAAAGAATGAATTGAAACTTGCTAGCACGCCTATAGTAAAGGAGTTTACAAATGTTTTCCTAGATGAGTTACCAGGCTTGCCACCCAATCGTGAGGTAGATTTCCCTATTGATCTACCTTCTGGTACACTGCCGATTTCTAAAGTACCTTGTCGGATAGTGCCAGCAGAATTGGCAGAATTGAAGAATCAGTTGCAAGATCCGCTTGATAAGGGCTTCATACGACCCAGTGTATCTTCGTGGGGAGCTCCAGGTTTATTTGTGAAGAAGAAAAACGGGACTATAAGAATATGTATAGATTATAGGGAGATTAATAAAGTAACAATCAAGAACAAGTATCCTCTACCCCGTATCGACGATTTGTTCGACTAGCTCCAGGGTACATGAGTGTATTCGAAGATTGACCTCAGATCCAGCTACCATCAGGTAAAAGTGAAAGCAGAAGATGTCTTGAAGACGGGCTTCAGGATTAGGTACAGGCATTACGAGTTTCTTGTTATGCTGTTTGGTTTGACGAATGCTCCTGCTGTATTTATGGACTTGATGAATAGAGTCTTCCACCAATACCTATACCATTTTGTTGTTATTTTTATTGATGATGTACTGGTATATTAGAGGAGCTATGAGGAGCATGAGACGCATTTGAGGCAGGTTTTGCAGGCACTTTGCGAAAAGAAGTTGTATGCCAAGTTCAGTAAATGTGAATTCTGGCTAGAGACGGTAGTGAATTGGGTTAGACCGAGAAATGTTCAGGAGATTAATAGTTTCTTGGGGCTACCTGGCTATTACCGTCGTTTTGTTGAGAGATTCTCAGCTTTGTCAGGACCATTGACACAACTCACGAGGAAGAATGTCAGATTTGAGTGGGACGATAGCTGTGAGCAAAGTTTTCAAGAACTAAAGCAAAGATTAGTCACAGCACCAGTATTGGTTATCCCATCAGGGGGTGAGGAGTATGTCATTTACAATGATGTGTCCTTGAAAGGACTTGACTGTATATTGATGCAGCATAGTAGGGTAGTGTTCTAGGCAGTTGAAAGAATATGAAAAGAACTACCCTACACATAATCTTGAACTAGCTGCAGTGGTACACGATTTGAAAATTTGGAGGCATTACCTGTATGGTGAGTAGTGTGAGATTTTCTTCGATCATAAAAGTTTGACGTACTTTTTCACGCAGAAGGAACCGAATATGAGACAAAGAAGGTGGTTAGAGTTAATTAAAGATTTTGATTGTACTCTCAGTTACCACCTAGGGAAAGCAAATGTGGTAGCTGATGCACTGAGTAGGAAATCCAGGGAACTAGTGTTGATGGCTATGGAGATCCAATATCCGATCATGATGGATCTGGAGAGACTCAACATAGAGTTGGTAGAAAGTGATCCTCCAGTGTGTATTTCCAGCTTAGTAGTATAGTCTATTCTACAAAAAAGAATTAAAGCCGCCCAGAAGAAAGACCCAGAATTAGCATAGGCGATAGACAGAGTACAGAGTGGTCAACGGGAGGAATTCAGTATTGCATATGACAGATCTTTGTGGTTCCATTTTAGATTATGCGTTCCTGTCGATACAGAGATCAGAAAGACTATTTTAGAGAAGGCTCATAGATCTTTGTATACATTTCATCCCAATAGTACGAAGATGTACAGAGATTTATGAGATTCGTACTGGTGGAGTGGTATGAAGAGAGAGATTGCCGAGTATGTAGCCCAGTGTTTGACATGCCAACAGGTAAAGTCTGAGCACTAGAGGCCGGCAGGGCAGTTGCAACCGTTATTTATCCCAGAGTGGAAGTGGAATCATATATCTATGGACTTCGTGTCAGGACTGCCGATGACATTACATGGCCAGAATGCCATCTGGGTGATTGTTGACCGTTTGACTAAGACCACCCACTTTATACCTATTACGATTAGCTATCCCCTCAACCATTTAGCAAAGATTTACATTCAGGAGATAGTTCGTTCTTATGGGGTGCCAGTATCGATTGTGTCAGATCGAGACCCGCATTTTACATCACGTTTCTAGAGAAGCTTATAGGAAGCTTTAGGGTCTCACCTATCTTTCAGCACAACATTCCATCCTCAGTCAGATGGACAGACTGAGAGGATGACACAGATACTAGAAGATATGCTCCGAGCATGTGTATTAGACTTTGGAGGTAGTTGGACTCAGTTTATGCCGCTGGTAGAGTTCGCGTATAATAACAGTTACCAGTCTAGCATTGGCATGGCACCATTTAAGGCTCTATAAGGAAGGAGATGTCGTTCTCTTTTGTTTTGGGATGAAATGGGTGAGCGGCGAGCAGTGGGGCCGGAGCTTGTGTAGCAAGTGCGTGATAAGGTTCGGCTTATCAGAGACAGAATCAGTGCAGCTCAAAGCCGACAGAAAACTTATGCTGATAATCACCATAGGAATCTAGAATTTGATGTGGGTAATCATGTGTTTTTGAAGATAGCTCCGATGAAAGGGATTATGCAATTTGGGAAGAAGGGTAAACTTAGTCTCAGGTTTATCGGTCCATTTGAGATTCTAGATAAAGTGAGACCAATAGCCTACAGGCTAGCTTTACCACCTGTATTGTCCAGGATCCATGATGTATTCCATGTTGCTATGTTGAGGAAACACATCACACATCCTTCTCATATCATTAGTTATGATGAATTAGAACTTAGTGATTCACTGGTGTGTGAGAAGGTACTAATACAAATTCTGGATAGGAAAGTACAGGAACTACGTAACAAAGAGATTCCTTAGGTGAAAATTTTTTGGAGGAATCATGCAATTGAAGAGGCTTCTTAGGCGTCCGAGGAGCAGATGAAGCAGAAGTGCCCACTACTATTTCAAGAAACTTAAGTAGTTAAGTAATATTTCTTTTACAGGTACATGTAATGGTTTAATTAGTGTAGAATTTTAATTTTGGGAGAATTTTTATTTTGTATATGTAATCTCCCAGGACTTGGAATGTCACCACGGTATTCATCATCCATAAGTGAGGGTAAGTAATAAAATAAGTAGGCCCTTTTCTTGTTAAGGGATGACTAGTTATGTGAACAGTAAATTTCGAGGACGAAATTTTATAAAGAGGGGAGAATGTAACGACCTGAAGAATAATGGTACGAGCTGTGCTATGATATGATTTTTTGGCATATGGGCTGAGCTATGGATGTGATTTTCCAGCGTACGAGCTATGCTATGATTTGCCGGCGTATGAGCCGAGCTATGATAAAATGTGTAATACCGGCGTATAGGCCGATGATTTTTCTAATATACGTAAATATGCAAAATGATATGATTGATTTGATAATTAATGATATGAGATATCCACGTATCACGATTTTAGTATATGTTATATGATATCAGAACCTGGTTGGCTTGGTCTAGGCTAGCACTTGCACGGTACCATTGCTCTGTGTCCATGGTCTTCGTGATCATGATATTTATTTTAATGCTGCTATACGGAGTGGTGTGATATTGGATGGTTGATGTGGTTTTTAAGAAGTGTGTGAGTGCCCCTGGTGTACAGACTAGGTCTGGCAAACCCCCAGACTTACAGACTGTACTTTTGACTTGGCAATGGTCAGCCAACCATTGTTAGGTCCCACCTTCGGGCCACACAACCCAATCATGTGGGGGGTAATACATGACAAAAACTAGTTAACTTACCAGGAATGTTTTTGTACTATTATTATATGAGATGATATATGTTTATGAAAATGCAATATGTTCTACCATATTTTGATGATACATATGTTTTCCCAGGTTTGACATAACAACTTACTGAATATGTTCTGTATAGTATATGTATAACACGGAATACTCATGTTGCCATACAGTAGTATTAGTTTATTTCCCTTACAGATAGGTGTCTCACCCCAAAATTTTATAAACCTATCAGGAGCCCCTGATAGGAGAGTGGGAAAAGTCCCACTGATCTAATGTTGTTTGTCTGCCCTCTTTAAAGGGCATGTTTTTGCAAAGACAGTTAGATTTTGTGGGAAATGTCCCTAGATATGATTTTTGGATGTATATACTAAAATACAGTGGATATAGTGACTCTGGTATTTATGGTATTGTGATGTATGGTGCAATGAGGTGTTTATGATTTATGTTTTCTTGCTGCATAGGCTTCCGTGATGTGTTACTTATATATCCCTGGTACCCACAGGTTCAGCTGGATTATGATCTACTGAGCTGAAATTTGTGATATTGATTTTGTTATATTATAAAAAAAAAGTTCAAATTGAGCAGGTCACCACACTCACTACTTAATTACAAGGATCAGACAAAGCTTAACAAACTTCATAAAAGGGATTTTGTTTCTATATTAGTATATTTAGACCTACCTTCAATTTTTTACAATGATACAAGACATGTATAGACCTAGTAAGGGGAAGGGGGAAAACAATATATTAACTAACTAATACTTTCCATATAAGCATGGGAGACAACACACTTAATGCTCACAACTTACGGACACGTTAACTCACACAACTTACTAGACACTCTTACATGCGAGCAAGTTGATTGTTTTGCAATGTTACACATTAAATAAAACTAAAAGGGAGGCTCAATCCATGTAGGGCCCACATGAGTCTCAAACTCACTTATTTTGGTGTTTAGATGATAGTACTGTCAACTAGGTCGCACCCATGGGGTTCCTAGTCGTGCCCATGGTCGAAGCATTCTGGAAATCTTCAGTGTTCAGTAGACCTAGTTGCACCTCTTGGTCTCCTGGTCACGCCTTGGTTGAGATGCTCTAGAAAATATGCTGTACTGGTACTCTGAAATCTGCTAGCTTGACTTGGTCACCCATTGTCTTGGTCATACCAAAAGGTCAAACAGGGTCATTCTTCAGTACTTGAATCCATAAGTACCTACAAAAGAGTTATAAACCAAAGTGGATATTTGGAGCCCATCCACTCGTCGCCTTGTCAGTGAAGGAAAGGATTAAGACATAATGATCCCCATCAAAAATCATTCACAATTTGGCTAGGATGGTTGATGGTTTGGTACCAAAATTCTGACAATTTACATTTTGTGTGGAACTATTGACGGTTTGGCTTGGGAACCTAGCACAGATTTATAAATTTTGAACAATGGACGTTAAGTTGGTTCAGGTTTGGAGGGAAACCCTCCAGGAACTTTATATATACACTTGTCTTGGTGTATTTTCATTATATGAAAACCATTTTAAGTGTCTTTTTACACCAAGATATTAAAAGTACTTTGCCGATTGTTCCCGTGGATGTAGACATTGCCAAACCACGTAATTATGTTTCTGATTTTATTTTCTTTCATATATACTACATGGATGTGTTCTGTATTTGGTTTTCATTGATTGCTGCATTAATATTCAGTTGTATGAATACGATTCTACAAACAAAAAATTGGTATAAGAGCAATTGTTGCTATTGCTTCTGATACTTCATCCGCAAAATTTGACGTTGTCAAGTTTGATGGAACCGTGAACTTAGGTTTATGGTAGAGAAGGGGAAGGATTTGCTTGTGCAGCAAGGGATGGTGAAGGCCTTGTATGGTGTTCAACCGGAAGACATGGATGAAGCAAATTGGAAGGAATTGGAGGCAAAGATGGTGGCTATTATCAGATTGTATATAACAAATTACGTGTTCTATCACATCATGGTAGATGATTCTCCTGTGGTTGTATGGAAAAAGTTTGAAAATGAATAAAATCTTTCTTAAGCAAAGGATTTATTTGCTTAAGATGGTGGAGGGTTCATATTTGAACTAGAACATTAATGCATTCAATCAAATCATAAGTGATTTAATGCGAGTTAATGTGAAATTTGAAGAAGATGAAAAGGCACTGATGCTACTGAATTCCCTACCGGGGTCTCACATATATGAGAACTTGGTTACAACTCTTACATGGGGTAAACAGACCCTGAATTTGGAAAAGGTGACAAGTGCGTTGTTGGACTTTCATCAATGAATGAAGGTTAGCGACGAAATTTCACACGGCAAAGGGCTTGTGGTAAAGGGTAACCATGAACGTGGGAGAGGAAAATTCAAAAATGGATTGAGTCAAAATAAATCCTGATCTTAGTTTAGAAGAAAAAGGAAATCCATTGTTTTAAGTGCGGCAAAAAGGGGCACATGACTCCGAATTGTTTGGAATGGAGAAAAGGAAATTCTAAAAGGCAAGAACACATTTCAAAATCAAAAAATGTTCTTAAAGAAGGAAATTTAGAATGCAGTTATGGTGACATAATTTTAGTTCCGCCAAGGTCAAATTGCCTTACGGACTCTTGGATCCTAGACTCGGCATGCTCTTACCACATGACTCCAAATAAGGAGTCTTTCAGCACTTACAAGTTGGTTAATTCAGGTTTGGTTCTTATGGGCAATGTTGTTTCTTGTAAAATCATTGGAATAGGAGATGTTCGAATTAAAATGTTTGATGGTGCTATAAGAACCTTATGTGATGTAAGACATATTCTAGACTTATGGAAGAGTCTAATTTCATAAGACACTTTGGACTGTAATAGATTCAGTTACAAGTTCGAAAGTGGAGTTATGAAGGTGTACAAAGGCAATCTAACGGTGATGAAAGGGCAAAAGTTAGATGGAAATATTTATGCATTGCTAGGCACTACAGTTGTAGATGGAGCTGCAACCATAAATTCTGAATTTGATGAAATCGTCTTGTGGCATATGCGGCTTGGGCTTATGGGTGAGCATGGTATGAAAGAACTTCACAAAAGGAAATTCTTGAAGTGTATATAAACATGCAAGCTGAAATTTTGCAAGTTTTGTGTTATTGGGAAGCAAAGTAGGGTGTAGCTTAAAACAACTATACACAAGATAGAAGGTATTCTTGATTACATACATTTTGATGTTTGGGGGCCAGTGAGAGTAACATCATAGAGAGGACATATGTATTTTATGAGTTTTGTTGACAACTACTCATGGAATGTCTGGGTGTACTTTATGTGGTACAAGTCAGATACGTTTTCCAAGTTTAAGTTGTGTAAAATTGAAGTAGAAAACCAAACAAGGAGGAGAATTAAATACCTAAAATCAGACAATGGGATTGAGTACGCTAATTCTAGGTTTATGGAGTTTTTTTAGCAGCAAGGCATTAGGAGACATTTCACTATTCAATATACACCTCAACAAAATAATGTGGCTGAAAGGATGAACCAGACTCTAGTTGAGATAGCTTGGTGCCTCAGCCTTAATCCAAGGCTAGCAAAGAACTTTGTGGTGTTCACGTGTCTAGTGAGAAGATATTAAAGCTTGACGCAAAGTTTAGACGCTACATCTTTTTGGGGTATTAGAAATGTTTGAAGAGTTTCAAGTTGTGGGATCCAATGGCAAACAAGGTGCTGAACAGTAAAAATGTAGTTTTAGATGAGAAAGTTATAGTAAAGCGTACTCAAGCAGATGATGATGAGAAATAGGAGCTTAGAAACTAGAGTAGATATGAGCATGTTGTGCAAGTGGAGCTAGAAACTCAGGGCAATGAAAATGATCTTTGTCCCCTGATTGTAGGGAGTTCTAGCTTGGGAAACTAGCAAGTCAATAGTGTTCCTATATCGAGATCCAGACACACTATTAGACCACCACCTAGGTATGGATTTGATGATCTAGCATTTTATGGTTTCATTACTAGTTGCAAGGATCTGGCTACTTTTCAAGAGGCAGTGCATGGCTAGGATAAAAGTAGGTGGATGAGTGTTATGATTGAGGAAATGGAATCACTGCACAAGAATCAGACTTGGGATTTGGTGGAGCTTCCAGATGGGAAGAGCACGATAAGCTACAAATGGGTACATAGGAATAAGGAAGCAATTTTAGAAAAATAAAGGAGAGAAATTCAAGGCACAGTTAGTGGCAAATTGGTTCTTATAGAAGAAGGGAGTAGATTATGATGAGATCTTCTCTCTTATGGTCCAACACACTTCCATCAGGGTAATGTTGGGATTAGTAGCTCATTATGACCTACACTTGGAACAAATGGATGTGAAGACCGCATTTCTCCATGGTGACTTAGAGGAGCAGATCTATATGGTACAGTCAGAGGGATTCGATCAACCAAGTAAAGAGCACTTAGTTTTTAAATTAAAGAAGTCTCTTTATAGATTGAAACAATCTCTGAGGCAATCGTACAAATGGTTTGATTCCTATATGATCCGGATAGGCTATAGGAGGTGTGAGTATGATTATTGTGTGTATTTAAAACACCTTGATGATGGTTCTCTTATTTTCTTATTGTTGTATGTCGATGGCATGATAATAGATGTGAAGGACTAAACTAAGGTAAATTAGTTAAAGAATCTATTGCTTAAAGAGTTTGACATGAAGGATCTTGGAGTTGCCATGAAGATACTTGGGATGGAGATTCATCGAGATAGAACTATAGGGAGATTGTGGTTATCTCAGGGAAGTTGGGTGGAGAAGGTGTTGGAAAGGTTTATCATAGCTAGTGCTAAATTGGTATGTACACCTCTAGAGAATCACTTTAAATTGTCTACCGCTGAATGCCCAATGATGGATGATGAAATCCAAGACATGTCGAAGGTCCCTGATGCTAGTGTTGTGGGGAGTTTAATGTATGCCATGGTGTGTACAAAACCAGACTTGGCACATGCAGTAAGTGTGGTGAGTAAGTTTATCTCTAATCCTGGTAGACAACATTAGGAAGTCATCAAATGGATTTTCAGAACATTACGAGGTACTTCTAACTCATGCTCGACAAGCAACAAGATAGTCCATCAGTTGTGGGGTTTGTTAATGCTGATTATGCAGGAAATATGGATGACAAAAGGTATACAATGGGTTACGTATTCACCCTTGTAGGAGGACCCATCTATTGGAGGTGCATGGTACAATCCCTGGTGGTATTTTCTACAACTGATTCTGAATATATGCCAACCACCAGAGCTGCAAAGGAAGCCTTATGGCTTACTATTTTAGTTAAGGAGTTGGGTATATAGCAAGCTGGAGTTGTTCTACTTTATAACAGTCAGAGTGTCATCTTTCTGGTGAAGAATCAAGTGTGTCATGCTACAACCAAGCATATTGATGTAAGGTTCCACGGGGTCCAGGATTTGATCTCTTCAGGTGAACTTGTACTTGAGAAAGTTCACACATCAAAGAACACAACGAGCATCTTGACAAAGAAAGTTACCACTAAAAAGTTCAAGCATTGCTTAGATTTGCTTCATGTCCAAGTGCTAGAAGGGAGACGATCCCAAACCTAATGTCCTAAGGTCAAGGTGGAGCAACGAGCTATGTTTTCCAGTTCTCCTAAGGGGTGTATACTTTCCAAGGTAGAGATTGTTGTCATATATGGCTTATATACTTGATGGGATGCATATGCAAGAAGAAGATATAATGAAAAATCAATGTGCTAAGAAGCAACAGGGAAATCGTCGATGGTTTTACTAGGACCATCAATGATTTGGCACCAAGTTTAGACAATTTACATTATGTCTGAAACCGTCGATGGTTTGGCCCAATCTATTGACAGTTTGGCTCGACCTAGTGCATATTTATGAATTTTGTACAATGGACGTTAAGTTGGTTGGGGTTTGGAGGGAAACCCTCTGGGAACTTTATATATACAATGGTTTGGGTGTATTTTCATTGTAAGAAGATCATTGTAAGTGTCTTTTGACACCAAGATAGTAAAAACTTTGCTAATGGATCTCATGGATGTAGGCATTGCCGAACCACGTAATTCCTTGTGTTGATTTTATTTGTTTTCATATATACTGCATGGATGTGTTATGTATTTGGTTTTCATTGATTACTGCATTGATATTCTATATACAACACAGATCTAGATGCAACCTAATGATGAAGAAAAGACTTTTTTGCTATAGAAAAGCTTTATATTGCTACAAAATGATGTCATTTGGCTGAAGAATAGAAAGGCTACCTACTAGAGGCTGGTTAACAAGATTTTCAAAGACCTCCTTAGAAAGACCATGGAAATATATGTAGATTATATGCTAGTGAGAGTCTACATGCATATCATCATGCGGTAGATCTAAGGGGCACATTTGAACTCCTGTGGAGTTGTGTTGACTCAATGAGTCTGATCCCATTTTGATTATGACAAAACCAATGTTTCTCACCAATTGAGCTTCTTGAACAAGTTTATCCTTAGCATGCACTATTGGTAAGAACTTATGTAAGCCATATGGACTATGAAGATCAAACTTCATTTATGGTGTCTGAAGAATCGAAAGAATGAAGACCTATTTTCTATTGTATTTGCATTCACTTTTAATTGTTTTTTAATATAATATGGTCTCTAATAAATTGTATCACATGCATGATAGGACTAAATGCTCAAGACCATAAAGTGACCTTAGGGTTCACCCTTCGGTCGATCGACGCTAGGTTTTAGGACAAACTCAAAGACCTTAAAAAGACCCTAGGTCCCTGCACTTAAACTTAAATTAGTCCCCAAAATCACATATACCATTAGGGGAAACAATTGAATTAAAATAGGAGTAAAAGTGCAAAAATTGTGAGAGGTCGAGTGACCGAACCCTTGGTGTTCAAAACACTTCGGGCAACCGAACCATTTACCAGTCAAAAAGTTGACTTGATTTCGAGCGCTAGAACCAAAATGACCGTAGCCTCCATGGAGGACCAAACGTCAATTCTAACTTTTTCCCAACAACTCGGCTGCCCAAACTCCCACGTTGATTTTATCCTCAGGCGACCGAAAGTTCACGTTCGGTATACCAAACTTTAGACCGAGCACCCAAATCGCAGTGTTTTGAGGAATCGCATTGGTCAGCAAACTGAGCGCATATTCGAGCACCCGAACTTCAAAAACACTTTTTTTACACCATGTTTGTTCGGGCACCCGAACCTTGGATCGGGCACCCAAAACTCTTAAGTTGTATTATTTTTTTTACCGTAGTTTAGAATGGTTAAACGGGGTTAATTTTCTTAAATTGTTTTAAAACATTTTTAATAATCCCCATTGAGTCCCAACAGTTACTTTTTAAGGAGAAACTATTTACACCTACTCATTTGCCTCAATTAGTAAGCAATTAGCAAGTAGATTAGCACAAAATTCTCTCAATTTCTTACACTTCTATTAGCTCATACTTCACCATTTTTCAACCAAAAATTGCTCATACTCTCTTACACCTTATTTGCAAAATCATTTTTAACAAATAGAGCTCTTCTTTATTGTTCACCTAACTTGCAAATCAATTGCAAAGAGTAGGGAGATTTGATTAAGTTATTGTGCATCACTTCAAGTCATTTCCTTGGTAGAAACTCTCACATATTCATGCTAACTTGAAAATCTATTTTTGAGAGTTCTTGCTTGTTTAATCTTTCCTATAATATTTTATATATAACTATTTGATTGAGAAGATTTTTTTTTTTTTTTGCTTGCTTGTCTTGACACTCATATTGCAAGACTTGAAAGCTTGCATATAATCTTTGATATTGTTTTTGCAAGTTTCAATCCAAAATATCTATTGTGCTTTACATTTAGAATATCCTTAAGATATTTGATTTGAATTGTTTTAAACTTCCTTTGATTATTTGTGTGTTGAATATCCTATCTTGAATTAAAGGTTGAACTCTCACATATACATACCCTCACACATTTTAGAGAGTTTACATATTGGATCTCACCTAAGCATTAAATCCATATCATCTATGAGTGCACATTTATCTGGACTATATTGTAGTAGATATATGCTTGTGTAGAAGCACTTAAAATTGTACGAAAAAATTTCATATTCATTGATTGTATTCCAAGCATGGCCTGAGGAGGAGGTAATCCAGCCTGGAAGGATTGTTTGTAAAGGTTGAGGTCATCCCTATGCTAATTGACCTGATTGTATTTAGGTGCCGCTCCACCCGTTAAGTGAGCCCATAGTGTAATCCTTGCGCTAGAGTGCCAAGGCGGGGACATAGGCAGGATTGGCTAAACCCTGATATCATATTAGGTGTCACTTTTACATTTCCTACATTATATTTTGCATTGTGTTTGATTTAATTTCCCTGCTGAATATACTGCATATCTGATTGACACTACATTGTATCTGGTTGAGAAATACTGAAATTGTGGTGCATGTACTGAAAATTGTTTAATATATTGTATCTACAATTTCATATATACTTGGACCACTCCTAGGTTGCATTATAGTGCTGCTAAATTAGTTTAACCTAGGAGGAAATTTTTAAATCTCCAATTCACCCCCCTTTTTGGGATTGCACCAAAGTTAACAAGTTGCATGAAGTTAAATCCCGCGAAGTGCACATTTGGAGTATTAGTTGGAAAATTGTTCGGGTTCACGGTGACACACAGGGATGTAGAAGTTAATCTAGACAAGATACGAGCTTTGATGGAGATGTGATTGCCTCAAAATTGCCATAAGATATAGGTTCTTACTGGCAGAATAGCTTCCTTAAGTAGATCTATTTTTTTCTTAAGAGACAAATTTCTACCATTCTGTAAAGCATTATAAAGAACAAGATATTTTGAATGGAGCGAAGAGAAATAAAAAAAAGTTTGTACAACTTAAAAAAAAAAAAAAATGTCTTAATTCACCCCCACTTTTGACTAAGGCAATTACAAGGAAGACTTATATCTTTACTTATTGTTCACTACTACAACAGTAAGCTCAGACCTGATTTAAGAGGAGGATCGATGACACAAGCCAATATACTATGTGAGAAGAGTACTAAAATATGTAAAGTTTAAATATTCACTAGAAAAAAAAAGTCAAGATTTGCATTGGTCTCTACAACTTGGAAGTTGTGTTCACACTACCAAGCTTATAAAATCATGGTTTTAACTAATTTAGCCCCGAGACAGGTATTGTTGTGACCAGAAGTATCAATATGAGTGATGAAATGGTCAATGGATCTTAAAGAGTTTGATATCCAGTATAGGCCAAGACTAGTAATCAAGGCATAAGTACTAGAAATTGTTTTGGAAAAGTAGACTTTGTCAAGGTAAGATGAGGAAGAAATGAGTTAGTGGATGTTGTACATTGATGGGTCTTCAAAAAATTCAATAGAAAATGTAGGACTAATCTTGACGGCACTAGGTGGGGCAAAAATGAAATATGCATTGAAATTAGAGTTCCCTGATCAACTAACAATGATGTAGAATACGAGGCCTTATTGGTCGGCCTCTGGCTTGGTACATGCTTGGGAGAGAAAAAAAAAACTCAAGGTCATGAGCGACTCACAGTTAGAGATTAAACAAGTAAAAAGTGATTTCGAAGCCTGGGAACTGAAGACAATTAAATATTTAATGAAGGTACAATGTTCAAATTTTCCAGAAGTTCAATATAAAATACAGCCCAAAGGTAGAGAATGCAAAAGGTGATGCATTGTCTAGGTTGGCTCCAATCTCGAAACTTGATTGGGGGTGTACTTGGAATGAAAAGGGAATACCTACTTTTGAATAAAACTTGCTGATGTTGTGATAACTATGGAGTAGATAGTTGGCTGGCTCTTATAATGAGCTATCTCAGAAAATGGGTAGTTTCTAAACGACAAAAGGGAACCATTGAAGCATAAAAGGAAAGTAGTCATATATGCAATAATAGATGGACAACTATACTAAAGATCATTTACTCCTCCTTATATGTGATGTGTGGTGTAGAAGAGGCAAGATATGTGTGGCCTTATTTTAATGATAACAACCCATTAGTGGTTCTAAGTAAACTAATATTTGCATGTCAAGCTATGACAAGTACAAATTCAAATGCAAAAATCAAGTAACTTCTTAACAAGTTAGGCATCATCAAAAAGGGGGAGATTGTAAGCCTTAGTATCTATAAAATCATATTTATTGTGTTTTGATGACATTAAACTATTTGTCATTCCAAGTGTAACCTATCTTTGCATATCAAGTTAGTACAAGTACAAGTGACAAATACATGAAGATACTGGATTAAAAGCAAAGATCGGATCGAGTGGACATTCAAGTAGGAAAGATCAAAGAGGACAATCACTCAAAAGGACTCAAGCACATCAAACAAAGTCCTAGTGTAACAAGGAGTGTTTTGAGGTAGGAACTACTGTAACTTTTGCGGTATTGTTTCACGTAAGATCATTGAGCAAAAGTTAAGCAAATGAGTTTTCAAAGAACAAAAACAAAGAGTTTTATACAAATATCCTATACTTGCCAAGTTTTCATAAGGGACAAGTTTTAAACAATCCTAATACTGTAAATCTTTTATATACTTGATCCTGGTTGGGTTAAAACCATTATTATGCACCACTTAAATTCCTCTCTTGAATTTCCTAAAACACCCTTCAGTATTTGGAGCATAAATTTTGTTAGAAAACTCCAAAAAGGGCGATCTTGGTATCTAAAGAAATCTAAGAAAAAATTCCACAACTTTCATGTTGAAAGATTTTTGTATTAGAAGGGTTAGATAATGAAAAAAATAGGGCAAACTGTCGACGATTTGGTCAGGTGGATCAACGGTTTCTGGCAAAGAGCTGAATGGTTTTTTGCCTGACTAAACCATTAAAGGTTTGGCGAAACCGTCGATAGCTTGCGTCGGGATTCAGACCCTAATGGCTATAAATAGCTAGTTTTCAAAGTAGACAATTATTTTATTAGCCCAACAGTCATAAAATGGCTAGTAGCTCATTTGCCTATAAATACAAGTCCAAAGACTTATTTAAACATTTGATCATAATATTTATATATCATTTACAAGCACACTTCAATTAGTTCATCATATTTGTGCTCAACTTCTCTCTTAATCCTTAATCTTAGTGTGATGCATTACTTTGAGAGAGATTGTGTGAGGATTTGATTGTATAAAATGTGAACCATATTCCAAGGGCTATTCGTGAACCTTGCGAAAAGGCTCTTGGGGAGCGATAGGGATTTTTTCTCGTGTGTAAAGGCTCCTGGTGAGTGAAAGGGATTTGTTCCCATGGTGTAAAGGCTTCTCTGCCAGTGAAGGATTTGTGTTAGTGGATTGTTCAAACCTTAGGTGTGACTCAAGGCGTGGACATAGGCAAGGGGCTCCACGTTAACATCGGTGTTGAGTTTTTCTTCCCTTCTTTTTAATTTATTTCTTGTGCATGATTTATATTTTATTTACTGTGATATAATCATTTGAACCTTGCCAAGATTTATATTTTGTAGAGAAAAACAAAAATACGCAAAAGAGCCTATTCACCCCCTCTCTAGACTCGACTCTAGGTCCAACAATTGGTATCAGAGCAAGGCGCTTACATTATTGGAGTAACTTCCTGAATAGAAAGATCAAATGGCATATATGGTGAACACCTCTTCTTCCCTAGGACAATTCGTAAACAAAGTACTTGAGTTTTCGACAGCACCAACTACTCGTGGAAAAATTGAATGTTCGTCTTCCTTTGATCATACTATTGACGTTTTGAGTTTGATACCTATTTTGGTAATGACAAAACACAAGTATCTCATGTGTGTGCCTAGAACTTGAATCGATTAATAATTCAGAACACACATATGGAAGAGGAAAAATGGAAACGATAAAGGACTTAAAGCGTATACACATGTCATATTCCATGGAGAAGTGAAAAGCAAAAGAAAAGAAGACAAATGTTTTTACTTGTAATGCATTTAACTTAGATTTAATTATAATATGTACGTCTTTCATGATGGGATTGAATGCTTAACACAAAACCATAAACTGATTGTAGGGAACCATAATTTTCATGGAAAACCTTTTACTCAAAATTCCAAACTTATGCACATAGGTTTGAAAAGGCTTTGAGGTCAAATGAGGGCTTAAAAGTCAAGTTTTTAAGGTGCCCGATCAACCAACCCCCTTATACTCTTGAAAGCCAAGTCGAATGGCCAGTTTATAAGGCCATATTTTAAAGCCCCAATTGACGGAATCTTTATGTATTATAATTCCCAGTTGACCAGCAATTCAATTGGCTTGATTTTTAAAGCCCTAGCCAACCGACCCAAAATGAACATGAAATACCTGTTGACCGGCTCTATCAATCCGGTAGATGGGATCTTGACTTGAGTCAACTGACTCTTAGTGATTTGAAAAATCGCCTAAAGGCCAGCCAACCAGTGCCTTGCCCAGTCAACCAGATTTCTCAAGATTTTGAAAAACACTAAGGCTAGTCGGCCAACGCCATCCCCAGTTGACCGAACCTCTCGGGTTGGGCAATTTTTTAGGGCAAAAATGTCATTAATTTTCAATTAAAAAATTCTAATAATGCCCACTGTCTCCCTTAACGATCCTTTTTTTGAAGAAGTCTATATATAGTCCACTCAAAGCTAAGAACTTTTGATTATATTAAAAATAATCTCAAATATTTTGTGCTTTATTTCTATATACAAGTAAGCATTACTCTATTTCTATTATTCTTTTGAAAAATCATTGTGAAAGAGAGCTTTGATTCACTTTCTTCATTTGCAGATATCATTGCTCTTGAAGATTGTTGAAGATTCATTCTTATGGGCATTTATCATATCATTATAAAGCATTTAATCTCACTCAATATTTATTTTTGAAAATCATTTTTAAGAGTACGCTTAAAGTTTCTCCCATATTATTTTGTTGATAAATATTTTTTTGGGGAAACTTTGTTGTTTCTTGAGAATATTTAAGCATTCTATTACAAGATTCAAAAGCTTATCTTGTTTTTTATTGCAAAAATATATTTGTGATCTAAACTCCATCATCTCCTATACTTTATTAAAAAAGAAAAAAGAAAAAAACTTTTGGAGATATCATTTGGGGATTTTAAGATCTTTGAAAGTTTTTATTGCAATTATATCACCTTAGACATCAAAGATCATTTTCATTTTCTCTCATATTATTTCATATGCATACCTTTGAGAGAGAAATACTATAAACTCTATGGAGCATAAATTCCCATCATATAAGAGTGCATTGGTTTTATATTGTACACATTAGCTTATTTGAGAAGCAATTTGCAGTACACGAAATTATTTTGGTATCTGTGTATTCCAGATGTGGGTTATCACCTGAGGAGGAGGACACCATCCTGTAAGTTGTGTAACGGTTTGACTTTGCCCAGTTAAGGGAGCTAAGAGGACACTATCTTGTGAGGTGTGTAACAGTTTGGCTTCGCCCGGTTAAGGGTGCTAGGAGGGCACCATCCTGTAAGGTGTGTAATGATTTGGCTCCACCTGATTCAGGGAGCTAGGGGGACTCCACCGTGTAAAAGTATTGAAAACGGCGTAGGTCTGCCTAGTTATGCAAGCAAGGTAGTGAAATCATTGGGGGGTTTTCCCAAAGTGAGGACCTAGGCAGGATTTGCCAAACCTCGTAAAATATCGTGTCTATATCTCTCTTCCCTATACTTTTTACTTTCCAGCACTTGTACATTTATATTTAATTTATTTTGATTGCTATGAATGATTTAAATATTTTCATACCTAAATATCTATGAGACTAGTGATCACTTTGGTCATAAGCACTAATCATCATAAATTCCTTATCCATTAAGTGCTTATTAAAAGACTTACTTCTCACAATAAAATTAGGGGAATCCACTAAGGAATTCAAACATCTCAGCTAGTCAAATTAGAATATTCCCTTTGTGCTTAAAAATACAAAAACTCTCTAATTTTGATTCATCCTAAAGCCATCTCCTCCATAGGAAATTTTTACCAAACCGCGATCATATCTGGTAAAGATTCATCCTTTCATCGATTTGTATCCTTGCTCTAAATTGTGACCATATCCGAAGGATATCTTCCCATTGTGGCAAGCTAGAAATCAAATGACCAAAGAGCACCATTCAATAAAATTAATATATTCCTAAATGCTCTTCACCTTAAAGGTTTGGACATATGAAGGGGCTTGTTGCGGAATAGCCCCAACATCTAGCTGTAGTGCATATGGATAACCAAAAAAAAATTGATCTTGCATACTTGGGTTAAAAAAAAAATTCGATCTTTCAAACCCGGACCACAATAAAAATTCGATATTGAAAATCCTAATTACATGATTAGGATCATACCTGTGAGATCTATCTTGTTTGATCTCGAATCTGCAAGCACAAGGAAGAACTCCCAAATCTGCAAGCACAAAGAGGAACTTCTGGATCTGAAAGATCAAAACACAACTTTTGATGACGACTAGAGATCTTCTACTATATTCCTCGATCATGCCTTGCTCCTTAAAGAGTGGGCTTGTTAGCGGTGGCTAAAGTTTGCTTTTCATGAAGATGTCTACCTCTATGTGTTTCCTTTTTCGTCTAACCCTCATTGCTGAATAGAGGGCGCATATATAGGCTACAGTAGGGCCCTCTGGGCAAATATGACTAAGGTTTCCAAAGTAATTAAGAATTCTTAATTCGACCTGGATTAATCCTTAATTACATTAATTACAATTCATACCACTAAAGAATTATAATTGCACTTCCTGTCATATTCGAAATTAAATTTTGAGCTCCTATTATTAAATGCTTATTTATCTCCCCACCTAAAAATTATAGATACCCATCAATTATATTAAATTACTGATAATTTAATTAATTGACATATTAATTCCCTGAAACCTTCCACTTAACTTATTTGATGTGTCGGATTCAAAATCCACCTGTAGGGTTTGACACAATCAAAACTTATAAGCTTCCTCAAGTGGGTATCATCAATCCTGATACTGGGACATGGATTCCATTAATAATTAATGTTCACCATACACATAATGTCATTACCCAACTCACATAGTTTATTGACCCATAAAGAATCTCACTCTTCTATCAGTCAAAGTAATAAACACTACATGCACGTGTCCAACAATTATATTAGGATTAAGAGCATAAGCACTCATAATAATCATGAGGTATTAATTGTTTTATATAGTCAGTATAAAAGCAATTACCCCAAGGCGGTCCTGTTCAATACACACAAAGTGTACTAACACAAGGAGTTGGAACTATACCATTCCCCATAGTCAAGGCAGACCTATTAAAACCTTGTGCTACAGTCCTACTAATGGTGTGTCCAATTCCATTTAAGACTGTGAACAATAAACTTATATTGTATAAGAACTCATGATCTAATCTTCTATGTGTAAGTCGTAATTTACACACTAGATCACCTACTATATGGAATAAAAGACACACATGCATAATCATTAAATAAATAATGTCAGGCAAACATTGCTCACAAATATTCTCATTAAAATGGAAAAACTAAAGTTATTAGTAAACAATATAACTGATTACATAAAGCATATCTTTCAATATAAATCTCTAATAATCTCCCATTTAAACTCAAAGCCATGTTGCCATACATCTCACTCCCATTCCCTCTACATGACTATCAAAAGTACTTGCCGGTAAGATCTTTGCAAATGGGTTTGCCAAGTTGCTTGCTAATGCAATCTTGGTCACCATCACATTACCTCTATGCACGATATCTCATATTAGGTAATACTTCTACTCGATGTTTTATGTCCTCTTATGTGTCCCAGGTTCCTTTGACTTAGCAACCACCCAGCTATTATCACAGTAAAGTGTAATAGGAGATTATACTGAAGGCACCACTCCTAGATCCAATAGAAAGTTCCTGACCCAAACGACCTCCTTGGCTACCTTAGAGGCTACCACATATTCGGCCTCCATAGTGGAATCAGCAACACATGATTGCTTGATAATCCTCCAACTAATGGCTCCACCTCCTAAGGCAAACACATTTCTCGAGGTTGATTTTATGGAATCCTTATCTGATTAAAAGTATGAATCTTTGTACCCAAAGGGTACTAGACTATCTGCCTAATAAACAAAAATATAATCCCTAGTCCTTTTCAAGAACTTGATTATATGTTTTACCGCCCTGGGTTAAATTGATATCTGCTAATCATGCCTACTGCAAATTAGATGTCAGGTCTAGTGCAAAGCATAGCATACATGAGGCTTCCTATTATTGATGCATAAGGAAATGCCTTCATATTCTCTATCTCAATCAGTGTTTTAGGTTACTGATCTATGGATAAAGAGATTCCATGTCTAAAAGGGAGTAACCCTTTCTTAGAATCATGTATTCGGGCAAGAATCATATTAATATAAGTAGCTTGTGATAAGCCTAACATCCTTTGCTTGCGATGTCACAAAAGCTTGATCCCAAGGATGTGATTAGCTTCTTCCAAGTCCTTCATGTCGAACTGTCCGAATAACCATACTTTAACCGAAGATAATACCTCCACATCATTTCTGATGAGTAAAATATCATCCACTTATATCACCAAGAATACCACCATGTTTCCATCATGCTTTTTGTATACACATGACTCATCAGGGCATTGATCAAAACCAAAATATTTAATGGGTTGATCAAAACGGATGTTCCAAGACGCATGCTTAAGTCCATAAATGGACTTCTTAAGCTTGGACAACATGTGTTGTTGGCCTACTGCTGCAAAACCATTTAGTTGCACCATATAGATGCACTCATTAAAACTTCCATTAATTAAAGCTGTCTTGACATCCATTTTCCAAATTTCATAATCGAAATGAGCTGCAATGGATAAGAGAATCCGGATAAACTTTAGCATGGCTACCAGAAAGAAAGTTTCCTCATAGTCGATTCCCTTTTTCTGAGTAAACTCTTTCCCAAAAAGCCTAGCCTTGAAGGTTTCCACCCTCCCATATGCTTCTCTCTTCTTCTTATAGATCCACTTGCATCCAATGGGTTTTATCCCTTTAGGTGGCTCTATAAGATCCCAAACTTGATTGGAGTACAAGGACTCTATCTTTGATTTCATAGCCTTTATCCAGAGTTCTACATCTTTATCTTGAAGTGCTTCACGGTAGTTACTGGAATTAGAATCTAGTTCATCAAGGATCCTATCATAAGAATCTCCCAAGAACATATACCAATCAGGTTGGCATAAAACCCTCCAACTACGATGAGGCACGTTTTGTTGTGTTGATCCTCATCCTTATGCATCATCATTCTACCCTGGTCATACAACCGGTGTATTAATGGTAGCTGCATGTGATGGGCCAGACGCAGCTCAAGTTACAACATTTTT
Organism: Malania oleifera; assembly: GCF_029873635.1. Taxonomy (NCBI): domain Eukaryota; kingdom Viridiplantae; phylum Streptophyta; class Magnoliopsida; order Santalales; family Ximeniaceae; genus Malania; species Malania oleifera. Next base: position 71,544,888 of record NC_080417.1, on the reverse strand, counting down.
CCCACTACGACGAGGCAATGGGATGTCAATAACTGTGTCTTATGGTGGTTCTTCTTGCACTATCTGTATAGCTGGTATATCTCCTATAACGACCTACTTAATTTCCATAGATTTTTTTTTTTGTAATATAATAAAACCAATATCGCAAAAGTTAGCAGATCATAATCCACCTGGACCCGTGGGTACTAGGGATATAACAATAACACAATACGGAAGCCTAAGCAGCAGGAAACATAAAATCATCATATCATAAACACAAAACCATCCATCACAATACCAGAGTTACTACGTCCATTACATTTATATACACATCCCAAAATGAAAGTCCTAAGGACATTTCCCACAAAAATCTAACCATCCCCACCAAAACATACCCTTCAAAGAAGGCAGATCAAGAGTACTATATCAACGGAGCTTTACCCGCTCTCCTATCAGGGATTCTTGAAATGTTTATGAAATTTTGGGGTGAGACATCTCTCAGTAAAGGAAATAAACTAATACTAGTGTATGACAACATGAGAATTTATGTGTTATACATAAAATCATATACATAAACATAACTGGTAAAATTGTATGTATCATATCTGGGAAAACAAATATACTCATTCAAAAGCATAACATAAAGGATTTCTAATGGCATAAATCATCTCATATAATAATAATAATACAAAACCACCCCAGTAGGTTAGCTCGCTATTGTCATGTATTACTCCCACATAACTAGGTTGTGTGGCCCGAAAGCAGGACCTGACAATGGTTGGTTGACCACTGCCAAGTCGAAAGTACAGTCTGTAAGTTCGATGGGTCTGCCAGACCTGGTCTGTACACCATGGGCACTCACACTTCTTAAAACCACATCTACCATCAAACCTCACGCCACTCCGTACAACAGCGTTAACATAAATATCATGATAAATCATGAACACATTGCATCGATACTGTGAAAGTGCTAGCCTAAACCAAGCCAACCAGGTTCTGATAGCATATAACATATAACGAAATTGTGATACAAGGATATTTCATACTATTAATTGCCAAATCATTATCATCATGTTGTTTTGCATATATACGTATATCATGAAAGTCATCGGCCCATACGCTGGTATTTCAAGCTTGGCTCGTACACCGGAAAATCATATCCATAGCTCAGCTCGTACACCGGCAAACATATCCATAGCTCAGCCTATATGTAGACAAACATATCCATAGCTTGGCCTTCACGCCGGCAAACATATCCATAGCTTGGCCCGTATGCTGACAAACATATCCATAGCTCGACCCGTACGCCGGAAAATCATATAAAAATCTCAGCCCGTATGCCAGTTTTTCATTATAAAAATCCATATCTTTATCATATTCCCAGAAAATAGTATTTCATTATAATTTCTACTCATGCCGCACGAATAGGTTTTTCGTATATTTAACATACCATCATTTTCACCAGTATTTCCCAAATATAAAACATATATAAATATATTTATTTTCCTAAAATCAGATGTTGTAATAACATACATACATTTTCATAAAATAACTAACTTAGTTTATCCCCTTACCTAATTCCTGAAAATTCGTTGATCTATGGATAGAGAGATTCCATGTCTAAAAGGGAGTAACCATTTCTTAAAATCATGTCTGCTAAAATGGGCAAGAATCATATTAATATAAGTAGCTTGTGATAAGCTCAACATCCTTTTCTTGGAATGTCGCAAAAGCTTGATCCCAAGGATGTGATTAGCTTCTTCCAAGTCCTTCATGTCGAACTGTCCGAATAACCATACTTTAACCAAAGATAATACCTCCACATCATTTCCGATGAGTAAGATATCATCCACATATATCACCAAGAATACCACCATGTTTCCATCATGCTTTTTGTATACACATGACTCATCAGGGCATTGATCAAAACCAAAAGATTTAATGGGATGATCCAAAAGGACGTTCCAAGATGCATGCTTAAGTCCATAAAGGGACTTCTTAAGCTTGGACAACATGTGTTGTTGGCCTACTACTGCAAAACCATTTAGTTGCACCATATAGATGCACTCATTAAAACTTCCATTAATTAAAGTTGTCTTGACATCCATTTTCCAAATTTCATAATCGAAATGAGCTACAATGGATAAAAGAATCTGGATAGACTTTAGCATGGCTACCGGAAAGAAAGTTTCCTCATAGTCGATTCCCTTTTTCTGAGTAAACCCTTTCACAAAAAGCCTAGCCTTGAAGGTTTCCACCCTCCCATATGCTTCTCTCTTCTTCTTATAGATCCACTTGCATCCAATGGGTTTTATCCCTTCGGGTGACTCTATAAGATCCCAAACTTGATTAAAGTACAAGGACTTTATCTTTGATTTCATAGCCTCCAGCCAGAGTTCTGCATCTTTATCTTGAAGTGCTTCACAGTAGTTACTGGAATCAGTATCCAGTTCATCAGGGATCCTATCATAAGAATCTCCCAAGAACATATACCAATGAGGCTAGCATAGAACCCTCCAACTACAATGAGGCACTTTTTATTGTGTTGATCCTGATCCTTATGCATCATCATTCTACCCTGGTCATACAACCAGTGTATTGATGGTAGCTACATGTGATGGGCCAGATGCAGCTCAAGTTACAACATTTTTCCCACTACGACGAGGCAATGGGATGTCAATAACCGTGTCTTATGGTGGTTCTTCTTGCACTATCTGTATAGCTGGTATATCTCCTATAACGACCTACTTAATTTCCATAATTTTTTTTTATAATATAATAAAACCAATATCACAAAAGTCAGCAGATCATAATCCACCTGGACCCGTGGGTACTAGGGATATAACAATAACACAATGCGGAAGCCTAGGAGCAGGAAACATAAAATCATCATATCATAAACACAAAACCATCCATCATAATGCCAGAGTTACTACGTCCATTACATTTATATACACATCCCAAAATGAAAGTCCTAAGGACATTTCCCACAAAAATCTAACCGTCCCCACCAAAACATACCCTTCAGATAGGGCAGATCAAGAGTACTATATCAACGGAGCTTTACCCGCTTTCCTATCAGGGGCTTTTGAAATGTTTATGAAATTTTGGGGTGAAACACCTCTCAGTAAAGGAAATAAACTAATACTAGTGTGTGGCAACATGAGCATTTATGTGTTATACATAAAATCATATACATAAACATAACAGGTAAAACTGTATGTATCATATGTGGGAAAACAAATATACTCATTCAAAAGCATAACATAAAGGATTTCTGATGGCATAAATCATCTCATATAATAATAATAATAATACAAAACCACCCTAGTAGGTTAGCTTGCTATTGTCATGTATTACTCCCACATGACTAGGTTGTGTGGCTCGAAGGTGGGACTTGACAATGGTTGGCCAATCACTGCCAAGTCAAAAGTACAGTCTGTAAGTTCGATGGGTCTGCCAGACCTGGTCCGTATACCAGGGGCGCTCACACTTCTTAAAACCACATCGACCATCAAACCTCACGCCACTCCGTATAACAGCTTTAACACAAATATCATGATAAATCATAAACACATTGCATCGATACTGTGGAAGTGCTAGCCTAAATCAAGCCAACTAGGTTCTGATAGCATATAACATATAATGAAACTATGATACATGGATATTTAATACTATTAATTGCCAAATCAATATCATCATGTTGTTTTTCATATATACGTATATCATGAAAGTCATCGACCCATACGCTAGTATTTCAAATTTTACCATAGCTCGGCCCGTATGCCGGCAAATCATATCCATAGCTCGGCTCATACACTGGCAAACATATCCATAGCTCGGCTTGTACGTCGACAAACATATCCATAGCTTGGCCTTCATGCTGGCAACATATCCATAGCTTGGCTCGTACTCCAACAAACATATCCATAGCTCGACCCGTACGCCAGCAAATCATATAAAAATCTCGGCCCGTATGCCGGTTTTTCATTATAAAAATCCATGTCTTTATCATATTCCCAGAAAATATTATTTCATTATAAATTCTACTCATGCCGCACGAACAAGTTTTTCATATATTTAACGTACCATCGTTTTCAGCAGTATTTACCAAATATAAAACATATATAAATATATTTATTTTCTTGAAATCAGATGTTGTAATAACATACATACATTTTCATAAAATAATTAACTTAGTTTATCCCCTTACCTAATTCCTGAAAAGCCCCTAAGAGAAATACTCCTGCACCTGCAGGGTTCCTTGCTCAACACCTTGAAAATGATATTTCCCAGAACTGAACTTCAGTATTTCTACATGTAGTACGCTTTTTACAACTATCAAGAAGTCAAATATTGAGTAGAAAACCTTACCCTGGATCTGGGATGAATTTCGAACTCGACCCACCGACGATCCACTCCCACAGATATGTAGAAAACTTTCCCAGAAGTGTCGTGGTGGCTTAGGATCATCAATATGGCGAAGAATAGACCTAGAAAACTAGAGAGAAGGTTGGGAACCAAAGGAAGAGAGGAGAGGTTTTTGTGCCGAAATTCTTTCTAAAAATCGCATTTAGAACTATTTATATTGTGGCCTTCATCGATGAGCCACGTCACCTCGTCAACGAGGTCATGAAGGAAGTTTGTCGACGAACTCTGTTTTTCATCGATGAAATTTAGGAATGAGAGGTTTGCTCTTCGGTATTTTCTCATCGACGAAACGTACACTCATTGATGAGCCCAATTGTAACTTCGTCAACGAACTCTTCACGTTCGTCGACGAGGCCTACTGCCTCTTTCTTTATCCCTTCCAATTTCTATTTCCTCCCTCTCTAATATTATTTAATTATTATAATTATTCAGATCACTACATTCTCCCCTCATAAAATTTCGTCCTCGAAATTTACTAGTTTATGTAACTTATCATCCCTTAAAAGAAAAAGGGTCTACTTATTTTATTACTTACCCCCACTTATGGCGGAGGAATACCGTGGTTACATTCCAAGTTCTAGGAGATTACATATACAAAAGAAAATTCTCCCAAAACTAAAATACCACTTACTAATTAAATTATTACATGTACCTGCAAAAGAACATTACCTAACTACTTATATTTTACCCGATTAAACTTCTTGGAATAAGTGCGGATACTTCTGTATCATCTGTTGCTCGGATTCCCAAGAAGCCTCTTCAACTGTATGATTCCTCCACAAAACATTTACAAGATGAATCTTCTTGTTACGTAATTCATGTACTTTCCTATCCAAAATTTGTACTAGTACCTCCTCATACACTAGTGAATCACTGAGCTTTAATTCACCATTACTGATAATATGAGAAGGATCTGGGACGTACTTCCTCAACGTAGACACGTGGAATATGTCTTGAATTCTAGATAACAAAGGTGGCAAAGCTAGCCTATAGGCAACCGACTCCACTCTATCTAGAAGCTCAAATGGACCAATAAACCTAGGGCTACATTTACCCTTCTTCCCAAATCGCATAACTCTTTTTAACGGAGCTATTTTCAGAAATACATCATCACCAACATCAAACTCCAATTCCCTACGGCGGTTATCTGCATAACTTTTTTGTCGGCTCTAAGATGCACTGATTCTGTCTCTAATAAACCCAACTTTATCACGGGCTTGCTAAACAAGCTCTGGTACTACAACTCGCCGCTCACCCACTTCATCCCAAAATAAAGGAGAGCGACACATCCTGCCATACAATGCTTCAAATGGTGCCATGCCAATACTAGTCTGGTAACTTTTATTATACGCGAATTCCACCAGCGGCATGAATTGAGTCTAACTACCCCCAAAGTCTAATATGCATGCTAGAAACATATCTTCTAATATCTGTATTGTCCTCTCAATCTACCCATCTGACTAAGGATGGAATGTCGTGCTAAAAGATAACTGAGACCCTAGGGCTTCCTGCAAGCTTTTCCAAAAATGAGACGTAAAATGTAGGTCTCGATCCGACACAATAGATAATGACACCCCATGAGAATGAACTATTTCCTAAATGTAAATTCCTACCAAACGATTGAGAGATTAGCTTATCTTGATAGGCAAAAAGGGGGCAGTCTTAGTCAAACGGTCAACAATCACCCATATGGCATTCTGGCCGTGCAACGCTATGGGCAGTCCTGACACAAAATCCATAGATATATGATCCAACTTCCACTCTCGGATAAATAACGGCTGCGACTGACCCGCCGGCCTTTGGTGCTCAGCTTTTACCTGCTGGCACATCAAACATTGGGCTACATACTCAACAATCTCTTTCTTCATACCACTCCACCAGTACGACTCCTGTAGATCCCTATACATCTTTGTACTTCCAGGATGAACTGTATATAAAGATCTGTGAGCCTCCTCTAGAATAGTTTTCCTTATCTCAGTATTAGCAGGAACACATAATCTGGAATGGAACCGCAAAGCTCCATTGTCTGCAACACTAAATTCCTCCCCTTGACGACTATGCACTCTACCCATCACCTCTACTAACTCTGGATCTTCTTTCCAAGCAGCTTTAATTCTTTCCTGCAAAGTAGATTGCACTACTAAATTGGCAATGTGAGCCTGAGAACCACTTTCAACTAATTTGATGCCGAGTCTCTCCAGATCCATCATAACCAGATACTGGATCTCCATAGCTGCCAACACTGATTCCATAGATTTCCTGCTCAACGCATCAGCTACCACGTTTGCTTTCCCAAGGTGATAACTAATGGCACAATCAAAATCTTTAATTAGCTCCAACCACCTTCTCTGCCTCATATTCAATTCCTTCCACATGAAAATGTACTTTAAACTCTTGTGGTCATAAAAGATCTCACACCGCTTGCCATACAGGTAATGCCTCCAAATCCTCAATGCGTGTACTACTACAACCAATTCAAGATCATGGGTAGGGTAGTTCTTTTCATATTCCTTCAACTGTCTGGAAGCATATGCCACCACCCTACCATGCTGCATCAATACACAGCTAAGTCTTTTCAAGGACGCATCACTGTAAATGACATAACCCTCACCCTCTGATGGGATGATCAATACTGGTGCAATGACTGGCCTCTGCTTTAATTCTTGAAAACTCTACTCACAACTGTCATCCCACTCAAATCTAAAATTCTTCCTAGTCAGTCATGTCAGAGGCCCTGATAATGCTGAGAATCCCTTAACAAAATGACGGTAACACCCAGCTAGCCCCAAGAAACTCCTGATCTCCTAGATGTTCCTCGGTTTAGCCCAAATTCACTACGATCTCAACCTTACTAGGATCCACAAAAATACCATCTCTAGAGATAAAATGCCCTAAAAACACGACCTTCTTAAGCCAAAAGTCACATTTACTGAACTTAGCATGCAACTTCTTTTCCCGTAACGTCTGTAGAGCCTGCCTCAAGTGTGTCTCATGCTCCTCATAGCTCCTTGAGTAGACCAGTACATCATGAATAAAGATTATAATGAACTGGTCTAGGTATTGGTGGAAGACTTTGTTCATTAAGTCCATAAATACTACAGGAGCATTCGTCAAACCAAACGGCATAACAAGAAACTTGTAATGCATGTACCTGGTCCTAAAGCCAATATTTGAGATGTCTTCTGCTTTCACTTTCACCTGATGATAGCCTGATCTAAGGTCAATCTTCGAATACACCCGTGTACCTTGGTGCTGATCAAACAAATCATCTATACGGGGTAGAGGAAATTTGTTCTTGATTATCACTTTATTAATCTCTCTATAATCTATACACATCCTCATCGACCTGTCTTTCTTCTTTACAAATAGAACTGGAGCTCCCCACGGAGATACACTGGGTCATATAAAGCCCTTATCAAGTAGATCTTGCAACTGATTCTTCAATTCTGCTAACTCCGCTGGCGCCATCTAGTAAGGTACTTTAGAAATTGGCGCTGTACATGGAAGTAGATCTATAGGGAAATCTACCTCACAATCGGGTGGCAAGCCTGGTAACTTATTTGGGAAAACATTTGTAAACTCTTTTACTATAGGTGTGCTAGCAAGTTTCAGTTCATTTTCTAACATCTTTTTCAGAACTGCCACAAACCCTTGACAACCACTCAGCAGTAGTCTCTTGTCCTGGATAGCTGAAACTAGCTGAGGCATGGATTGTACTCGCGACCCTGTGAACCTGAATTGTGTTCTTCCTAGAGGTCTGAATATCACTTATCGTGCACGGTAGTCTATACTGGTAAAATTAGCTTCTAGCCAGTCCATACCAAATATTACATAAAACCTATGCGTGTCCAGCACTATCAAATCAGTAGACAAAATCTTCCCCTAGATATCAACTGGACAACCTCGGAGCACCCAACTACACCACACTACTGACCCAGTTGATGTAGACACTAATAACTCAATATTCAATTACTATGGTTCTACCCCACATAATCTAGTGCACCCCACGAACACAAACGAGTGTGTAGCTCCTAAATCAAAAATTGCAATAACTTTAAAAGAAAGCATACTAACCATACTTATCACCACGTCACCGGTTGTCTCAGCATCACTCGGCGTCAAAGGGAACACTCTGGATGGAGCCATATTCCTCTGCTAGCCCCCACGTGGTGCCTGATAACCTCCCCGATATGGTTTGGGAACTGGAGCTGCATCTGGTGGTGTAGGGCAGTCTCACACCATATGTCCCGATCTACCGCAGTGATAGCATACCACACCACCTGCTCGACACTCTCCCCAGTGCCTCCTACCCCAACTCTAACAGACTGGGAACCCTGCACCGCCTGAACCTCGCGACCTCCAGAATCCCACCTCCACCCTCTGCCATGATTTCCTCTCCTCCACTGATTCTGTCTAGGACCCTACTGGTAGCCCAAAGATGCAAATCTTTTCCTCTGTCCCTACTCCTCTGCATCCAAATGCTCACCAACCTCTACCACGATTGCTCTATCAAGAAGCTCAGCAAAATCCTAGATTTGTAGCACCACCACCTGCTTGAATATACTCTGCCTCAAGCCTCTCTCAAACTACCTCGCTTTCTTCACCTCATCAAGGACAATGTACGAGGCGAAACGAGAGAGCTCGATAAAATGCTCCGCATACTGCTGGACTGATAACTATCCCTCATTAAGACTCAAGAACTGCTCCACTTTAGCCTTCGTGATAGTAGCTGGAAAATATCTATCGAAGAACAATTCCTTAAACCGATCTCAAGTCATGGCTATCGACGTAGTCCTCTACGGCTCCAAAAGCCTCGAGCAGTACACCACCTCTCAGCCTCTTTTGTCAGTCTATAGGTGGCAAAGACAACCCTCTGTTCTTCTATACACTGCAACACAGCCAAGACATTCTCGGCCTCCTGCATCCAATTCTCAACGGCTGTAGGATCGACTCCTCCCGAGAAAGCCGGAGGATTCATCTTCATAAAATTCTCTATAGTGCACCCATGGCCTATAGATGGACCTCCCTGCTCTCTGGAATTCCTAGCGATCTTAGCCATAACCTGCTAAGCCACGCTACGTAAGACTACGTCAGAATCAGTCCCACCTGCACTCGAGGGCCCTGCCCCATCACTGCTGCTCACATGGGCACTACCTCCTCCCAAAGACATCCTGAAAAACAACAATGCAACTAAGTAATCCTATCCTTATAATTTACCCGCTTAACCTAACCTCTTATCTCATCATTCTCAACTCATTCCTAACCCCAGTCCTACATTCGAGGAACATAACCCAACAACAATTTACTATGGTTTTCCTGAAATCGTCACCCCAAGAAAAACATAGAAACCACCACGGAATTCTTGCCTCTAGACTGTAGAACAAATGCTTAAATCTTTTCTTATACTCTGGAATCATTTTCGCTTCATTCTAAAGTCTACGACCTGCTTAATTTTATAGATTTTTTTTTTATAATATAATAAAACCAATGTCACAAAATTCAGCAGATCAAAATTCACCTGGACTCGTGGGTACCAGAGATATAATAATAACACAATGTGGAAGCCTAAGCAGCAGGAAACATAACATCATCATATCATAGACACAAAACCATCCATCACAATACCAAAGTTACTACGTCCATTACATTTATATACACATCCCAAAATGAAAGTCCTAGGGACATTTCCCACAAAAATCCAACCATCCCTACCAAAACTTACTCTTTAGAGAGGGCAGATCAACGATACTATATCAGCGGAGCTTTACCTGCTATCCTATCAGGGGCTCATGAAATATTTATGAAATTTTGGGGCGAGACACCTCTCAGTAAGGGAAATAAATTAATACTAGTATGTGGCAATATGAGCATTTCTGTGTTATACATATAATAATATACATAAACATAATCGGTAAAACTGTATGTATCATATCTAGGAAAACATATATACTAATTCAAAAGCATAACATAAAGGATTTATGATGGCATAGATCATCTCATATAATAATAATAGCACAAAACCACCCTAGTAGGTTAGCTGGCGGTTGTCATGTATTACCCCCACATGACTGGGTTGTATGGCCCGAAGGCGGGACCTGACAATGGTTGGCTAACCACTGCCATGTCAAAAGTACAGTCTGTAAGTCCGATGGGTTTGCCATACCTGGTCTATACACCAGGGACGCTCACACTTCTTAAAACCGCATCGACCATCCAACCTCACGCCACTCCATACAACAGCGTTAACACAAATATCATGATAAATCATAAAACACAGCATCGGTACCGTGCAAATGTTAGCCTAAACCAAGCCAACCAGGTTCTGATAGCATATAACATATAATGAAACTGTGATACATGGATATTTCATACTATTAATTGCCAAATCAATATCATCATGTCGTTTGGCATATATACGTATATCATGAAAGTCATCAGCCCGTATGTCAGTATTTCACATTTTACCATAGCTTGGCCCGTACGCCAGTAAATCAAATACGTAGCCTGGCCCGTACGCTAAAAAACATATCCATAGCTCGGCTCGTGCGCCAGAAAACATATCCATAGCTCAGCCCATACACCGGCAAACATATCCATAGCTCGGCCCATACGCCGACGAATCATATAAAAATCTGGGCCCGTACGCCGATTTTTCATTATAAAAATCCATATCTTTATCATATTCCCAGAAAACAGTATTTCATTATAATTTTTACTCATGCCACACGAACATGTTTTTCATATATTTAACATACCATCGTTTTTAGCAGTATTTCCCAAATATAAAACATATATAAATAATATTCATTTTCCTGAAATCAGATGTTGTAATAACATACATACATTTTCATAAAATAACTAGCTTAGTTTATCCCCTCACCTGATTCCTGAAAAGCCCCTAAGAGAAATACTCCTGCACTCGCAGGGTTCCCCGTTCAACACCCTGAAAACGATATTTCCCAGAACTAAACTTCAGTATTTCTACATGTACTACGCTTTTTACAACTGACAAGAAGTCAAATATTGAGTAGAAAGCCTTACCCTGGATCTAGGATGAATTTCGAACTTGACCCACTGATGATCCACTCCAGCAGATATGTAGAGAACTTTCCCAAAAGTGTCATGGTGGCTTCGGATCATCAATCCGGTGAAGAATCGACCCATAAAACTATAGGGAAGGTTGCAAAATAGAAAGGAGAGAGAAGGGAGGTTTCTGCACCGAAATCTTATCAAAAAATCACGTTTAGAACTATTTGTACTGCGACCTTCGTCGACGAGCCCATCACCTGGTCAATGAGGTCATAAAGGAAGTTCATTGAAGAACTCTATTTCTCGCCAATGAAATTCAGGAATGAGAGGTTTGCTCTTCGGTATTTTCATGTAGACGAAATGTACACTCGTCGACGAGCCCGATTGTAACTTCATCAATGAACTCTTCGCGTTCATCGACGAGGCCTGCTGCCTCTTTCTTTATCCCTTCCAATTTCTATTTCCTCCCTCTCTAATATTATTTAATTATTATAATTATTCGGGTCACTACATCTCCTCTCAAATCTTCTAGAACAATCCTACTTATGGGTTTGTGGTTCATTACATAGTCCTCTTCTAAGAATCGAGCATTCGTGCTAACAATGACCTAATGATCCATAAGACAATAAAATAAACCACCTTTTGTTCCTCTAGGGACGCCAACAAATAAGCAAACATTTGTCATTGATTCTGACTTATCTGCTTTCCCCTTTAGCATGTGTGCTGGACTACCCCATATTCGAACATGCCGCAGACTAGGTTTGCACCCGATCCACAATTCTATGGGTGTAGTAGGTATTAACTTAGATGGGACCATGTTCAAAATATAGGCTGTTGTTTCTAGCGCATGCCCCCAAAATGAATTAGGCAAATCTAAATAACTCATCATAGATCTGACCATATCCATAAGAGTTCTATTCCTTCCTTCTGTTACACCATTCTGTTGTGGCATACCAGGCGTAGACAATAGGGATTCAATTCCCTCTTCTAATAAGTAATCCACAGATTCTCTTAAGAGGTACTTGCCACCACAATCAAACTGCAGTGTTTTAATACATTTACCCTGACCCTTCTCTGCTTTTGCCTTAAACACCTTGAATTTCTCAGAGCATTCAAACTTACGGTGCATCAAATCAATATACCCACACCTCGAGTAATCATGAATGAATGTAACGAAATACTCAAAGCCACCTCTAGCATGGATATTCATAGGGCCACAAAAATCAGAGTGGACCAGTTGTAATGCCTCTTTTGCTCTATAGCCTTTGGTCAAAAAGGGTCATTTGGTTATCTTACCTTCTAAGTAGGATTCAAAAACGAGTAGTGTCTCCACTTCTAATGAACCTTGTAATGCCCCAACTTGGGTCTACCAGGGAGCACTGCTTCTCTCCTCCTCCACCTGGACCAGACAACAAGGAGCATTACAAACCTAATGGCCTATTCTAAACCAGCCTTGAAATTCCTCTCAGATTAATATGACCTTGGCATAAGTGCCAAAGATAAGTTTGGTTCAATTTAGAAGGCTTCTTTCTCTTACATGGTTGTTTATCAGTTTTATTCAATTCATTTAGTTGCACTATAGGAGAAGCATGATTAATAATATAAATTCCATCCACCAATGTACCAAAACAGATAAAATGTTTATTTAATTTAATAACAATTGAGTCATTAAAATAAATGAAATATCCATTATCTACCAACTTGGAAACTAAAATCAAATTCCCTCTAATGGAAGGTACACAAAAAGAGTCTTTCAATATTAAAATCCTATCTATACCAAAAGAAATGCAAATATCTCCTACTGCAACTATTGCGACTCTCATGCCATCTCTTAGAAATACGTAAATCTCCCAATCACTTAGCTAATCGGGTTTGCTGGAACCCCTGCAAAGAACTACAAACATGATTAGTGGCTCCCATATCTACACACTAGGTACTGGTAGATATCACCGCTAAACATGCTTCCACTACTAGTGAATGAGATATACCTTTGTTGTTCTATTTGGCAAGATAAACAGGACACTGTACTTTCCAGTGCCCTGACTGTTTGTAGTGAAAACACTTGCCCTTGGGCCTTTTCACTCCATCTTGCAACTGCCCACGTACTACTATAGGAACTTCTTGTAGTGAAAAAACTTGCCCTTGGCGTAGAAGAAGAACCTTTCTCAGTCACAAAAGCAAAAGTTGGCTTCCTGATGAGGCCCTTAGCTACTTGAAGCTCTTTAAGTAGTTCTGCCAATGAGTAAAAGAGCTTATTCATGTTGTAATTTAGGCAGTCAGGCATTGACTGGAGAACGATATCGACCTGGGTTTCCCCATCGATTTCAGCTCCAAGGATCTCTAGCTCATTAAGAAGACCAATCATCTTCAAAACATGATCCCTTACTGGGGTCCCTTTTGCCATGGTAGTATTTATGAGTTCCTTCATAGCAGTCTACATAGGAGCACAATTTTGATCCCCAAACATTTCTTCGAGGTTTTGCATTACATTATAGGAAAAAGGTATAGATTGATGTTGATGTTGTAGAACATTTGACATAGATGCCAAAATGTAATACGACACCATCTCATCAGCCTTAATCCACATCTGGTAAGCCTGGGTTTCCTCATCGGTTGCCCCTTCATTGGCTTTCTGTTGAGATACCTCTGTGAACACATACTTGTATTCCTCTCCAGTCAGCACAATATCCAAGTTCCTTTTCCAGTCAATATAATTAGGTCCAACTAGTTTTTTTATTTGAGAATAACAGTTAGGGGATTGAAAGCCATTTTAATACTGAGAACCACATATTGTAATAAAATATAATGAGCAATAATAAACTTTTAATTCAATTAAAAGAATATGATTCCCTCTACCAATATTTTCATTTTAAAGAATCTGTCAGCAACCTAGCACATCATGAGTAATATGCCTCAATGGGAGGTCGTCTATTACTCAACATTTGTATAAATAGGTGAGGACCTATTAATTTTACTATCTATGCAAGTACTATGCCAAGAAAAATTAAGCTGCTGACTTTGCTTTGGTCCTATAAACAATAGCAGTGACTTAGATGATGAAAATACTAACATTCATAGCTAAGTGTATACCATCACATAACACTAGATCTATTGTCCCGTAGTGAATCCACTAGATGGAGAGGTGACCTAATACTAATAATTACTAGAGTTTATACTTGGTGAGTCTGCAATTAATTCCATCTGATGGGGAGGAAGATACTAATATCATCTCATAAAATTAATTACATCACCTATAAACTAGTGATGAAGACTATGGGATTTATACGTAATAAATTCTCTCACCCACTTAGTTATTTAATTCATGAGGGAAACAAATTTGCACGTGTTTAATCTTCCAATAAATTTAATATTCCAATATTAGTAACTAAAATACACGCAACAAATAAAATTCCAAATTCCCTTAAATTATTTTTAAAAAAAATGTATAACTTGGGAATTAATTTTATTCTCTAGTTGGACATGCATAAACCAATATTGAAATATTAAATCTTACATGCCCATGACATAGCATAAGAACAAAAAACATGCCAAGAAAGCATATATAAACAAGAAATATGATATAATAAAAATCTCAGCTATTATAGTCCAGCAGCTCGCATCTTAAAATCGTGAGTCCTTGCTGGCCATTACAGAGTGTCGGCGGTTGGCAGGGGTCCGGCCTATAGAATATCGCTACAAGTTTATTTATAAACCCTCCATTTAAATTCAAATTCATTTTAAATTCAAATTCCAATTCAAATTCAAATTTAAACTCAAATTCAATTTCAATTTCAAATTCAAATTCAAATTCAAATTCAAATTTAAACCGCAACACTACTGTAGGGTTTTTCTTCTTTTCTGCCACTACTATGCACCACCAGCGACCATCTGATCACTATTTTACAACTAGGGTTTCACCCAGTTTTGGCCACTACTATGCACCGTAACTGTGCTTGCATCTCAGATGAACCTACTATAGATTATAGAATCCTATGCCTCCATAACCGGAGTTCACATGCTATGAGTGCCTCATTCTCAGATGAGGCTGCATCAGATTACAGAATCCTATGCCTCCATAATCCGAAGTTCACTCCTATGCCTCCATAATTGGAAGTTCACATGCTACGAATTTTTAAACATTTGCAATCGTAAACCATACATTCATGTGACCATAAAAATTGGGGAAAATGCTGCAAAACATAATTTAGCACATCCACAAGTTCTACCCTACACGTGCACTGGTTCAAAAACAGAAGAACATGGTATTATTATCCGTATACAGTATCAGCTAAGGCTCTGATACCAATTGAAGGGGCCTACTATAGAATAGCCATAAGATCTAGCTATAGTGCATATGGATAACCCAAAAAAATGATCTTGCATACCCGAGTTAAACAATAAAAATTCGATCTTGCAAATCCTAATTACATGATTAGGATCATATCTGCGAGATCTCTCTAGTTTGATCTTGAATTCGCAAGCACGAAGAAGAAATCTCGAATCTACAAGCACAAAAAGAAACTCTTGGATCTGCAAGAATGAAGAAGAACTCTTGATGATGACCAAGAATCTTCTACTGTATTCCTCAAACACGCCGTGCTCCTTAGAGAGTGGGCTCGTTAGCAGCGGCTAAGGTTTGCTTCTCATGGAGATGTCTACCTCTGTGTGTGCATTTTCATCTAACCCTCATTGCTGAATGGAGCGTGTTGGCTTGACTAGGCTTTTCAATCAGTTTTGGTGATAACAAACAAAGGACATTTTAACTTGGAATGTTTAAGTTTTGATGTTTCAGGAAAACAAGGATCAAGTGTGGACCATCAAGATAGATAAATTAACAAGTGATCCAAAGAGAAGCTTAAAATAGTTTATTACTAATCAAAGCATTGGAAGATAAAGCTAGCTCAAGAAAACATCCAAGGGACTTCAAAAGCAAACAGAATGTAGATGATATCGAGCTTAGCATATAAGGTTTTAGGAAATCCAATGTGAGTACTTCAAAGTTTAAATATCTATTGAAATATAGTTTGAAGATCTTTAGGGGATCATATGGACTTAGAGACCTATTTAAAAAAAATCCTGAAATAAGTTTTATAAAGAATAAAAGAAAAAGAACAAACCATTTTTTATTATTGAAATATAAAATTTAGAAAGCAATATGTTCAAATGACTGAAGTTCTGATCAGATGACTGAACTTCATGTTCAGATGATTGAAGAATTACTTCAGACATCTAAAGAATAAGCTCAGACGCCTGAAGATTTTCTGGTGAGAAACATAAACTGGCAGAAGCAGTTCAGATGACTGAACTTGGACCTCGGTCATCTAAACCCGACTCTTCAGTCATCTGAACCCCATCTTCGGTTGTATGACCCTGTTTCTAGTTCATAATTTTAGCTAGCTCAGGAACTTTAGATGAATGAACTCGAGTGTTTAGCCATCTGAACACCGTTAACGGGTAAAAATTTTTAAATTTTTAATTTTTAAATATTCGTTGCTTGGGCTCCAGACTTTTTAAGATCTTGGGAAACACTCCAAGGAAACTTTAGCTAAAAGGAAACAAGTTTGATTGCCAATAATTACATGGTTTTCTAATGCAAAATACACTAAGTTTTGAAAATTCTTCATAAGCTCTCTTGCTCTCAAAGTCTCATCTTGTTCATCTCTTGCAAACTGAAAGTACTATGATCGTAAGATTGTTGTTCATCAATCCCTGAAGTTATACTGCTGATTTCTCATCTGGAGAAAAGGGAGTTTGGTGAAATCCATTCCTAAGCTTTAAAAGTGTATTTCATTCTTGATATTTATCTTTTTACGTACATAGTTTTGAATTGCACTAACTTGCTCTTTGTGTGAGCGTTCTTTGTACACGATGATGCAAATCATAGAACAACTTCAAAGGAACTTGTCCAAGTTCCAATTGGGCCGATCACGAGAGCACGAGCAAGGAAATTTAAAGCTGCACTCAACGGATTGATTCAAGAGGCATGGACTCAAGCAAATTCGCGGAGGCCCATTGAGCATGACCCATGTGAGCAACCAAGATTCATCAACATGATTGAAACTCTAGAAGAATCTGGCCAAGGCCAATGATGAGAATCAATAAGCATCGTTAAAGGATGCATTGCATGTTCCAGTTGGGGGGCCTATTACTAGAGCAAGATCCAAGAAGATCAAAGAAGCACTTCATAGGCTAATTCAAGATATTTGGGCTTATTCAAAAACGGGTCACTCCAAGCTTGGCCCAAAGAAATATGAAGGTTTACTAAATTTAATCCAAGATTTTTATGGAACTTAAATATGGTGTGCTATTCAAATATGAGATTTGACTCTTTGAATTTTGTGTTATAATTGGAATCATGCAAGACAACTTATTTGTTTGAATGGTCTTAGTAAGTTGTTGAGTTGTTGAGCCTACCTTTGACTTTTGTGTTATATTTAATTTGTAATCTTGCAAGAAGTCTTAGTAAGTTGTTGAGAGTTGTTGAGTCTTATTTGTAATCTTGGAAGAAGTCTTAGTAAGTTGTTGTGAGTTGTTAAGAGTGGTTTGAAGTGTTTAATGATTTGTCTCCTAGGCTATGCCTATAAAAGCATTCTTATTGTAAAATCATTGATCATTGAATTGAGTAAAATTGTGAGAGTATTTTCTATGCGGTTCTTTGAAGAACTATTCAAACTTATCGAGATTTCTCATGGTGTTCACCAACGACTTATCGAACGGTTTTCCACCACCGTTGGTGGCGTCTTCCTTATACCGAGGTTCTTGTTTCGCCCTAAACAAGGGATTGAGGTTGTATGTACCAAGGTTCTCGTTTGTCTTAAACAACGGGTTGAGGTCTATCATTCAATTCTGAAGGTAAAACGATCTTGGGTTCCTTGTTGTTGTCAAATCTCATTATTTTTGCGGGAATTCACATCACACGATCTTCTTATTGTTTTTCTTGTAGATTTTGGACGATCCTAGGTTGTTGGATGGTTGACCAAACGAGGGTATATTGTTTGGAGAAGGCGGGCTCTAGCCTTAAAAAAGGAGTGATTGTAATCGGTGTTGTTCCGCCCAGTAAAGAAACTGCTATAGTGGAACCCTTCGGTATTTTGCCAAGGGCGAGGACGTAAGCTATGTTGAAGCCAAACCTCGTAAAATATTTGTGTCTTTCTTTCTTCTTTAATTATTACTTTCTGTACAATCTATATTTTTGTGTATTAAAGTGCAGATAGCAGGGCTTGAAATTAAAATCAAATGAAGACTCTTGATATTTAGAAAGTACGTTTAGATTAACAGTTTGCGGAAACCCAAAAGGGAGTATATTGGTTAATGTGCGGAAATCTTGATCAAGAAAAGTGCAAACAAAGATTTCATTCAAAGAAGGTTGCAAACTTCTATAGGGCAGCTGATAAAAGTTCTAAAACTATTGCATGTTTGTTTAAATTGTTTACTTTAATTGGTTGGATTGTTTATTTAAATATCAGTATCTTGTAGTGTGTTTATTAGTTGATTACTTTATTTTCTTGTTGTCATACTAATACAAGTAAGTATTAAAAAGGGAATAAAATATTTTAAAGATCCCAATTCACCCCCCTCTTGGGAAGCTATTCCTAATTTCAATTGGTATCAAAGCGTAGTTATAGAATTTCCTAACAAGAAACTATAAAAAGATCATATAGCTAGTCTAGGAGTCGCACCCTTTGGGGAAGGCCAATCCTCAAGCCGTCCACCAATCTTTTGTGGACACAATTATACCTTTTGGAAAAAGAGAATGCAAATATATCTCCATCACATGGATTGGAAAGTATGGGAAGTAGTTACGGATGGAAACCTTATTCCCACTATGATAGTTGATGGAAAATAGATTTTCAAAAGAAAAGGACATGATCGATTCAGATTATAAAATGCTTCAAATCAATTCAAGCGCTATAAATGCGTTATATTGTGCATTAGATGCTAATGAATTTAATATTGTCATACCCTGCAAAACGGCAAAGGAAATTTGGGACAAATTAGAAGTAACATATGAAAAAACAATTGATGTTAGAGACAATAGGATAGACATGTTAACAAGCGAATATGAAGCATTCAAGATGAATTCTAATGAAACAATATCAAGTATGTACACCAGATTTGCCCATATAATAAATTCCTTAAGTGCCTTAGGGAAAACTTATACTACCTACGAAATGATCAGAAAAATTTTAAGAGGCCTTCCCTCCATATGGGAACCAAAGGCTAGAACTATCACTGAAGGTAGAAACCTTAAAACCACCTCTTTAGATGAACTCATAGGTTCACTTTTTACCTATGAAATGGCCTTAAAAGAAAGGAATCTTGAACCAAAGCATAAAAGATCCATTGCACTAAAAGTGTCTAGCCACAGCTCAAGTGAAGAGGAAAATGAAACAAGTGGCTTAGATCAAGATGAATTAGCATTCATCACTAAGAGACTAGGTAAGTTCTATAGAAGGAAAAAAAAGATTTCCTGGAAAGTTCAATAAAAGGAAATATGAAAAAGGAGAGACAAGTAGAAAAGAAAATAAAAGTAAGAATGAACCTCCAATATGCTTTCACTGCAAGAAACCAGGGCATATCAAACCGGATTGCCCATTGCTCAAGAAAGACAAGAAGAAAAAAAAAAGGAAGCTGAAGGCTACTTGGGATTACTCAAACTCCAGTAAGACGGAAAACGAATCAAGTGGACAAAAGATGGCAAATATATGCTTCATGGAAAATGACAAAGAGGTAAATTCCTACTACTCTTCAACTAAATCGTACAATGAGTCTTGTGATGAGTCATGTGATAGTATGCCTTCTTACAAGGAATTACAAGCTGAGTTGTTTTCTCTACATAAAAGATTTATAAAAATTTCCAAGAGAAATATAACCTTGAAAGATCAAAATGAAGAACTATTAAAGCAACCTGAATCATTCAAAACCATTGAAAAAGAAAAAGACTCTTGTATTAAGAAGTTAGAAGAGGAAATAAATAAAGCAACTCAAGAATTAGGCAAAACTCATGAAGATAATTTGAATAAAAAGGATTTAGAAGTAAATGAACTTAAGAAATTAGTAGAGGATAAGGAGAAATTATATATAACTTTACCAAAGGTAAAAAAATTTTGAAAAGATGATTATACAACAAGGGCTACATGGAAATAAAGAAGGGATAGGTTATAATGGTAAAACAAATAAAAAGAATAAGAAAGTATACATGGGATACTTCGTCAAAGAAGCCAAACACTATGCTAGCACTTCCTCAAACAACAAACATGAACACACCACTTGCTATATGTGCAAAACTAAAGGTCATGTAATGTTCAACTGCCCATTAAAAATAAAATATGTTAAAATTCAAGGAGAATGGAGAGTCAATAATGGAACTAAAAAAAATTCAAAGAAAATTAAGAGAATTTGGGTTCCAAAGACTAATACAATGAATCCTTCATTGTAGGTTTGTTTTAGGACAACACCTTCAACGGATAAGTGGTACTTGGATAGCGGGTGTTCAAGGCACATGACCGGTGATAAGACCAAGTTTACAACACTAAGAAAAAAGGATGGGGGATATGTCCCATTCAGAGACAATGCTAAAGGTAAAATCATTGGCATTAGAAAAATAGGTAAAGAACCTTCTCTCACTATTGACAATGTGCTATTAGTAGAAGGATTGAAACACAACCTTTTAAGCATTAGCCAATTAAGTGACAAAGGGTTTGAAATAAACTTTCAGAAAGAAAAATGCATTATCCAAAATTCTAAAAATAATGAAACCTTGTTTATAACTCATAGTATAAATAATGTTTATTGTATAAATCTTGAGAACTTAGTAAATCATAACGTAACTTGTTTGGCAACAATGAATGAAATAAGTTGGCTATGGCATAGGAAACTAGGACATGCTAGCATGGACCTATTATCCAAATTATCAAAGAAAAATCTTGTAAAAGGATTACCAAATACCGATTTCATAAAAAACAAGATGTGTCTTGCATGCCAAAAGGGAAAGCAAGTCAAAACAAGCTTTAAAAGAAAAAATACATATCTACTAAAAAACCCCTAGAACTTCTGCATCTAGACCTATTTGGTCCAACTAGAACCTTAAGCCTACGAGGTAAACAGTATCCATTTTTTATAGTAGATGATTACTCAAGATTTACTTGGGTATTATTCTTAGCAAACAAAGAGGAAGCCCGTAACATGCTAATCACCTTATGCAAGAGATTACAAAATGAAAAGGGTTATAATGTAACAAATTTCAAAAGTGATCAAGGTAGGGAGTTTAAGAACAAAGAGATTGAAAAATTTTGTAATGAATATGGAATAAATCATAATTTCTCAGCACCTAGAACTCCACAACAAAATGAAGTTGTAGAAAGAAAAAATAAAACCTTACAAGAAATGGCAATAACAATGATAAATGAAAATAATCTACCTAAATAGTTTTGGGTAGAAGCTGTGAATACAACGTGTTATATTGTAAACAGGGTATCTATAAGATCAAGTATAGACAAAACCCCATATGAACTATGGAAAGGTAGAAAGCCTAATATTTCCTACTTCCATGTATTAGGATGTAAATGTTTTATCCTCAACACAAAAGATGATCTAGGAAAGTTTGATGCAAAATCTGATGACGGCATCTTCTTAGGCTATTCTACAAATAGTAAAGCTTATGGGGTTTATAATAAAATAAATCTCACCATTATTGAATCAATACACATATCGTTTGATGAATCAATCAATTATGATAATAAAATCGATGAGAAAGAAGAGATTTCACAAAGAGAAGAAGAACTTGAAATAAAAGAAGAAAACAATAATGAAGCTTCAAATGAAAACATCATAGAAAATCTAGAACTTCCTAAAGAATGGAGATATACTAAAAGTCACCCAAATGAACAAATTCTTGGTGAAACATCAAAAGGAATAACCACTAGAGCCTCATTGAAAAATATTTGCAATCATTATGTGTTCTTGTCTCAAGATGAACCCAAAAACATTGAAGAAGCTTTAAAAGATTATTCTTGGATTATACTTATGCAGGAGGAACTAAATCAATTTCAAAGAAGCCAAGTGTGGGAACTTATACCTAAACCCAAAGATAAATCAATCATAGGAACTAAATGGGTGTTTAGAAATAAAAAGGATGAAAATGGGGTAGTTATAAGAAACAAAGCTAGGCTAGTAGCACAAGGATATAATCAAGAAGAAGGAATTGATTACGATGAAACCTTTGCTCCCATGGCTAGAATGGAAGCAATTAGGATGCTTCTACCTTATGCAGCCCATAAGGATTTTAAATTATACCAAATGGATGTAAAGAGTGCATTCTTAAATGGATATATAAATGAAAAAGTGTATGTTAAGTAACCTCCAGGTTTTGAAAATTCAAAAAATTTAGAACATGTATTTAACTTAACAAAAGCCTTGTATGGTTGGAAACAAGCTCCTAGAGCTTGGTATAAGAGGCTAAGTAGCTCAAGAATGAATTTTTGAGAGGAATGGTAGATAACGCTTTATTTATCAAAACCAAAAATAAAGAAATGCTAATTTTTCAAATATATGTGGATGATATCATATTCGGAACTACAAATGAAGAACTATGTAAAGACTTAGCCACATGTATGCAAAAAGAATTTGAAATGAGTATGATGGGGGAGTTAAATTATTTTCTAGGATTACAAATTAAACAAGCAAACAATGGGACATTTATAAGTCAAACTAAATAAAATAAAGATATGCTTAAAAATTTTGATATGGAACAAAGTAAGCCCATAGGAACCCCTATGAGTACATCAACAAGCCTTGATAGAGATGAAAAAAGAAAACAAGCAGACATAAAACACTATAGAGGAATAATTGGTAGTTTACTATATCTAACTACTAGTAGACCTAATATTATGTTTAGTGTATGCATGTGTTCTAGGTTTCAATCAGCACCTAAGGAATCACATCTAACAGTCATTAAAAGAATACTTAGGTACTTGCTAGGAACACTTGATCTAGGTTTATGGTATCCAAAGGATACTGATTTTGATATGATAAGCTATTCCAATGCTGATTATGTCGGATGTAAAGTTGATAGAAAAAGTACTAGTGGTACATGTCACTTCCTAGGACAATCCTTAGTATCTTGGTTCTCAAAGAAACAAAACTCCATAGCCTGATCAATCGCTGAAGCTAAGTATGTAGCAGCCGGAAGTTGTTGCGCACAAATTCTATACATGAAACAATAATTAAAAGACTTCAATCTAGATTATAAAACAATTCCAATAAAGTGTGATAACACAAGTGCTATAAATATATCCAAAAATCCAATTTCATACTCAAGAACCAAACATATAGATATAAGGCATCATTTCTTGAGAGATCATGTTCAAAAAGAGGATATAATTCTTGAATTCATTAATACAAGTGATCAATGGGCAAACATTTTTATAAGACCCCTAAGTGTAGAAAGATTTATGCATATTAGAGGATAACTTAAGTTAATACATAGCAGAGAAGTGTGTTAAAAAAGTAATTTCAAATTTTTCGGATCTTCGGTCATTTGAACTAAGAACTTCAGATGACTTAACACTGTAGCAAACAGGTTCAGATGACTAAACCAGGAACTTCAGACGTCTGGGAGGTTACTGACTCTTCAAATTCCAGATCTAAAAATTTTCAGACGATTGAAGATAATCCTCTGTCATTTGAAGTCACAGGATTTAAATATAACTATCAGCCTAAAACCCTAATTTAAGCCTTCTGAAGTTTGTTGTTCAACTCGTTCGAACCTCTTCCTCTCCATTTCTTCTCACCCTTACCTATAAATCACTCAATCCGAAGCTTGCTCCTTTCTTCTAAGGATCATTCCAAAAAATCTAGGGCTTCTGCAATCAAGTATCTTCATCAAACATGCCTCGTATCAAGCACACTGCCAACCGAAGTTCTTCATTTGGGAGAGATGCACAAAATCTTGAAAAATGGCTTGTTGCTCCCCAAGCTAAGCTTCGATTCCGTGCGTCTCTTGGCACCATAGACCCCATTCTTGGTAAAAATTTGGATGTCTCATTCTTAAATACTGAATTCCCCGATATCCTTCCTTTATTCCAAAATATAGGGTGGTTTGATTTTGTTACCCAACAACCAAAAGGCATTTTCCCTCATCTTATCAAAATATTTTACGCCAATATGACTAATGAAAATGGGATTATCTCCTCTGAGGTGAAAGGAAAGAAAGTCTCGTTAAATTCTAAAATTTTGTCTCCCATTTTCAAAATTACTTTATGCGATTTTAATTGTCCACTATTTGCTCAATCTTGGATTCTAGAACAAGGGTTTACCCTTGAAATTTTCCTCCCATTGATCATGGAAAATGAAACTATTTATTTTGGGCATCCTCCTTTTGTACAAGCAACTAAGTCTAAAAGCCTAAATTTTACACAAAATAAATGCAAATAACATCCTACCCAAGCAAGGCTCTTTTGATCATCTTTCCTACATTGAGTGCTTTGTTCTTTGGTATCTTCTCAAAGGGAATAAACTAGACTTGGCCAGCTTAATTATCAGATGGATGTGGGCCAAACTAGAATCCTCCCGAGTTGTCCTTCCCTATGGAGGTGTCCTTACTCTCCTTTTCTCTCATCTCCATGTCTCAAATAGCTCTGAATTCTTCATAAAAAGAACCCGCTATGATCTTTTTAATGAGACCTCTCTAAAGAAAATGGGGTATGACAAAGGAAGCTTGGGTTGGTATTTGAAATCAAGTAGGATTCATCATGCCCCTACAGCCTCAGCCTCAGCCTCAGCAGCAGCTCACTCCTCTCCCACGCGGGATCTAGGGTCCTCTCATGATACAACTTCATGGTTCTTATCATTCCAAAGGGACTTCTCAAGTTTCTCAATTGAAGTGTGCACTGGGCTTCAAAATATTAAAGAAAAAGTTACATCCCTTTATCAGCGCGTCACTTATATAGAGAAGTATCAGGCTAGATCTTCTAGGGAAGGTGATCCCATGGGTATTAGCTCTGCTCCTCACAGTGAAGATGATGGTTCTAATGAAGAAACTGAGGAAAATGAAGAATGTTCTGCTAGAGAAGGCAACCAGGAAGAAGAAGAAGAAGGTTCTGAAGAAGAAGGAAGCCAAGAAGAAGAAGAAGAAGACTAGGATCTTTAGGGAATATCTAGTATAGATTACTAGTTACTATGTAACTTTTTGAATGTATCTCAGAAGTTTGAGTATTAGTACTTTGCCTCTTTTTGTTGTAATATCTCTTGATGAAATGTTTGGTTGCAATATTCTCGTTATGCGAACACTTCATTGTTGGTTATAAAAATGCCTTTCGTATTACTTATTTGTTCTTTTTGAATAATGACAAAGGGGGAGAAAGTGTTATGTTACTAGCAAAGATAAAAAGAATACATAGACATGTCAAATGTAAAATGAAATATGAGAAATGAAAATTACAAAGAATATATGGACTATGAACTTGCTTAGATAAAATGCCATGGTTCATGTTTAGTTAATCTGTATTGGATGCTTATAGTAAGGGGGAGTATTTTTTTTCAAGCAAACCTTTATCTTTTCTCCTTGTTTGTCATCATCAAAATGGGAGAGATTGTTGGCCTCACTAGGCTTTTCAATTAGTTTTGGTGATAACAAACAAAGGACATTTTAACTTGGAATGTTTAAGTTTTGATGTTTTCAGGAAAACTAGGATCAAGTGTGGACCATCAAGATAGATAAACTAACAAGTGATCCAAAAAGAAGCTTAAAATATCTCATTACTGATCAAAGCATTGGAAGATAAAGCTAGCTCAAGCAAACATCCAAGGGACTTCAAAAGCAAAAAGAATGTAGATGGTCTCAAGCTTAGTATATAAGGTTTTAGGAAATCAAATGTGAGTACTTCAAAGTTTAAATATCTATTGAAATATGTTTTGAAGCTCTTTAGGGGATTATATGGACTTAGAGACCTATTTAAAAACCCTAGATTAAGTTTTATAGTGAATAAAAGAAAGAGAGCAAACCATTTTTTATTATTGAAATAGAAAATTCAGAAAGCAATCTGTTCAGATGACTGAAGTTCGGATCAGATGCTTGAAGTAATAACTTTAGATGACTGAACTTCATGTTCCGATGATTGAAGAATTGCTTCAGATGTTTGAAGATTTTCTAATGAGAAATAGAAATTGGCAGAAGCAGTTCAGATGACTGAACTTGGACCTCGGTCATTTGAACCCGACTCTTCGGTCATTTGAACCCCATCTTCGGTCGTCTGAACCTGTGTCTAGTTCATATTTTTAGCTTGCTCAGGAACTTCAGATGACTAAACTTGAGTGTTCAACCATCTGAACACTGTTAACGGGTAAAAATTTTCAAATTTTTAATTTTTAAATATCCGTTGCTTGGGCTCCAAAATTTTTAAAATCTTGGGAAACACTCCCAAGAAACTTTAGCAACAAGAAAACAAGTCTAATTTCCTATAAATACATGGTTTTATAATGCAAAATACATTAAGTTTTGAAAATTCTTTATAAGCTCTCTTGCTCTCAAAGTCTCATCTTGTTCATCTCTTGCAAACTGAAAGTGCTATGATTCTGAGATTGTTGTTCATCAATCCCTGAAATTATACTGCTGATTTCTCATCCAGAGAAAAGGGAGTTTAGTGAAATCCATTCATAAGCTTCAAAAGTGTATTTCATTCTTGATATTTATCTTTTGAAGTACATAGTTTTGAATTGTACTAACTTGCTCTTTGTGTGAGCGAACTTGTACTTGATCTTCGTATTGTTTTTTCTTGTAGATTTTGGATGATTCCAGGTTGTTGGATCATTTTCCAAATGAGGGTATATTGTTTGGAGAAGGCGGGCTCTAGCCTTAACAAAGGAGTGATTGTAATCGGTGTTCTTCCACCCAGTAAAGGAACTGCTATAGTGGAACCCTTTATTTTACCAAGGGCGAGGACGTAGGCTGTGTTGAAGCCAAACCTCATAAAATCTTTGTGTCTTTCTTTCTTCTTTACTTATTACTTTTTATACAATCTATTTTTGTGTGTACTAAAGCACATATAACAGGACTTGAAATTAAAATCAAAGGGAGACTCTTGATATTTAGAAAGTACGTTTTGATTAACTGTTTGCGGAAACCCAAAAGGGAGTATGTTGGTTAATATACAGAAATCTTAATCAAGAAAAGTGCAAACAAAGATTTCATTCAAAGAAGGTTGCAAACTTCTACAAGGCAGCAGATAAATGTTCTAAAACTCTTGGATGTTTGTTTAAATTGTTTACTTTAATTGGTTGGATTGTTTATTTAAATATCAATATCTTGTAGTGTGTTTATTAGTTGATTACTTTATTTTCTTTTTGTCATACTAATACAAGTAAGTATTAAAAAGGGAATAAAATTTTTTAATGAACCCAATTCACCCCCCTCTTGTGAAGCTATTCCTAATTTCAGAGCCTATGTATATAGGCTACAATAGGGACCTCTAGAAAAATATGACTAGGATTTCCAATGTAATTAAGAATTCCTAATCCGACCCAAATTAATCCTTAATTACATTAATTACAATTCGTACCACTAAAGAATTATGATTGCACTCCCTGCCATATTCAAAATTAAATTTTGAGCTCCTTTTACTAAAAGCTTATTTATCTCCTAACGTAAATATTATAGATACCTATCAATTAAATTAAATTACTGAAAATTTAATTAATTGACATATTAATTCCCTAAAACCTTCCACTTAACTTATTTGATGGGTCGAATTCAAAATCCACCTGCAGGGTTTGACACAATCAAAACTTATAAGCTTCCTCAATGGGGTATCATCAATCTTGATACCGAGACATGGATTCCACCAATAATTAATGTTCACCATAGACATAATGTCATTACCCAACTCACTGAATCTGTTGACCCATAAAGAATCTCACTCTTCTATAAATCAAACTAATAAACACTACATGCACGTGTTCAATAATCATATCAAGATTAAGAGCATAAGCATTCATAATAATCATGAGGTATTAATTGTTTTATATAGTCTATATAAAAACAGTTACCCCAAGGTGGTCCTATTCAATACACATAAAGTGTACTAGCACAAGGAGTTGGAACTATACCATTCCCCATAGTCAAGACAAACCTATTAAAACCTTGTGCTACAGTCCTACCAATGGTGCTCCAATTCCATTTAATTATGAACAATAAACTTATATTGTATAAAAACCGATGATCTAATCTTCTGTGTGTAAGTCATACTCTACACACTAGATCACCTACTATATAGAATAAAAGACACATGCATAAACATTAAATAGATAATGTCAGGCAAACATTACTCACAATGATTCTCATTAAAATGGAATAACTGAAGTTATTAATAAACAATAAAACTGATTACAACATGTCTTTCAGTATAAATCTCTAACAATTCGCTAGCACGAAAATATTTTGATTATCGTCCACTCGTGCTTACTTTTGAATACTCTTATAAACTTAATAGCAATTTGATCCTTTTAGACTCCCTTCATAAGATCTCAAATAAAAATCATATCATTTAGAGCTTCATTTCCTTAGATTGGTATCAAATGGCTAAGAAGATGGCACTAGGTTTCAATATATATAAAATGCAAATGTCTAAGAAACTTATGCACGAGCAGTTAAGAATGAAAGCCATTTAAAATTTTGCCTCTCACATGTTGAAATTCATAAGAAAATGTGGAGCGACTTGCTACCAACAGGGGCGACCAAGGCAATACATGCAGCCTCCAAGGTTCAAGCCTAAAATAGAACAACTGTAAGGTTCAAACAAGTCCTTGACACTGTGACCCTCTAGGGCAACTAGGTCTAAAGGCAGAAACTTCCTGAAGACAGAACTACTGAGAGCCTCGACCAAATGCTTGACCAAAAAGACCATTACAGGTGACAAAGTCCAGTTCTTAAGATTTCCTGAAGTTTGAGATCCTGCAAGTCTCGACCATCTACTCGACCAACAAGACCCGACTGTGCGACTATGTCGAGAAGAGCTGAATTCAAATTCTTGCTTTCCTAGGAGCTCTGATCAAGGCGCAACTGAGGAAGAACATGGATGTGACCTGCTCGAAACTGATAATCTGCGTAGCGAGATATTTGCAGAAGTTGCCATTTTTGAATTCCAAATTTTGTAAACCCTAATGAGTATATATAATAGCTTCAACAATGAGCTTAGGGTTCCTTTTCGGCTTCTCTTAGGTTAGTGACAAACTTAAGACATCATTGAGAGCCATTGTAGATTAGTTAAAGTATATTTCAACACTTCATCTGGTTTAGACAAGATGTGTTCAATGGTCTGTGACAAGCGGTGAGGCTTTTGTGCTCTCTTTGTATATTAAAGGATCATTCAATTTTACCTCTGGTCGTTAGTGATAGATGATTTGAATACAAAGGATTGATCTTTTTACATGCTTTCTCTTTACTATTTTTATCTTTACATGCTTTCATTTAGTCACTTTCCTTTACAGCTTGATTGTGATGAATATCTAGTAGGTTGGATAACACTTCTACAGCTTCAATTAGGTGCACGTATTAGGCTATAGTCTCCCATAGAGATTCTAGTGATCATTGTTATAGAGTATACTTTGGTTCCTGACCATGCTCCAAACGGTTGGTGCACCCATGCTACCTTATGCCATTGAATGGCTCCTTAGACTGTTTAGCTGGGTTTTGGTTAGTTTAATATAGTAAACTCGCTGAACTTAGATTACACACACCACATCCAAGGTCATATTCGTGATTGAGCACTACTTTGAAGAAGTAGAGTTAAGTTAGATTTACTTGCTTTAATTTAAATGCTTTCAAGTAGTTGATAGAACACACCTTGAAAAATACCATCTTTTTAATTTTCTTTTACATAAGGCTACAATAAATTAATTTGCAAGTGGTTTGATAATTGCGCTTTATGTCCCTAAGGATTGACACTAAACTTCCCCACTTTCTACTAAACTTTGGACTATTAGGTAGTATAAATATTATTTTTGGTAGTTAAGGACCCAAGCCTTGGAGGGCCTACCAAATTTTGGCCCCGTTGCCATGGACTTAGCTATGGTTATAAGCTAACTTCCATTTTAGAGTAATGTTGCTTTGTCTTTTCTATTTGATTGCTTTTGATTTTTTATTTTTTGTTTGCTAACTCTGAAGTCTTACATCTATGTACTTCAACTGTGTATGTTTGGTTTGCGTTCTTTGGAGCCAGAGATAGTTCCCCTAGACCCTGAGATTGAGAGATCCTGGAGGTCCTCTAACAAACCTACCTCTAATTTTGAGATAGTTGAGTCATCTGAACTTAAACTCATAGCTGAACGACCACCGATTCCCGCTGACCAAATCTCGTAACCTGCGCTCCCTGCCTACTTGTGATGGGAGAGCAACCCCTTCACCTTCTTAGGAACTACTTTGTACCTAATGCATACACTTCCCTATCTTGCATCCGGTTCTCAGATGTTCAGGCAGCGCAATTCAAGATTGAGACTTCTATCATCTCAATGTTGCCCACCTTTTATGAGAATTCTACTGAAAATCCTTGTCATCATCTAGATGAGTTCCTCAAGATTTGTTCTACCATCCGCATCCAAAATTTTGATGATGATGCTCTCCATTTAAGTCTTTTCCCGTTCTCTTCAAAGGATAGGGCCAAATATTGGCTAACGTCCTTAGAACCAAACTTGGTGGCCAACTAGGCCACCATGCAACAATAATTCTTGAAAAAATACTTCCCAATTGGGAAGACTAATTAGATTTTGAGAGCCATCACTAGTTTCTTCTAATTGGATGGGGAACTATTCTATGAGACTAGGAAAAGGTTGAGGGACCTCTTACATATATGCCCACACCATCAACTCCCTAAGTGGCGATTAGTGCATACCTTTTACGAAGGGCTAGCTGAGAGAGATAAGTCAATGGTTGATGCCTCATGCGTAGGTACTTTCCTCATAAAGAACAAGAATAAGGCTTGGGCTATCCTTGAAAACCTAGCTGAGATTTCTCAGCAGCACACTACTGCTGCTTGTAGATCCCCTAACTAATCCACCTCCAAACCTGAGGGAGTTTATGAGTTGGCTGGAGGCCACGACCTAGCACCAACCCTGCACACCATCGCTCAAAAGTTAGATTAGTTCTTGTCCTTATGACAACGCCGTAACTAGTATCATGTGTAGAGATGTGTGCTATCTGCGCTGATCCTTCCCACTCTTGTTATAATTGTCCACATGCACTATCCCAACCTGAGCCTGTGTAGGAAGAAGTGAAAGCCACCCACAATTGGTATGATAGGTCATACAATGACTTGTATCCAAAACATACAACCCTAGGTCGAAATAGCACCCTAACTTCTCCTGGAGGCCACAAGCTGCGGGCTTTCAACCCCAAAGACCTCAACAAGCCCCTAATGCTCTACCTCCTCAGCCATATAAAAATTTCCAAAATCATCCTAATTCTGCCCCTAGATCTTCATCATTTCAACAACCATCTCCTCCTCAACCCAAATATAATACATTTCAGTAGGTGGTGTTGAAAGGCCTCAAGGGCAGTGAGGCTAATCTCCAAGCAGATTGGCAGCTCCTTCGCTCCAACTCCCTATCTATAGCTAAGCTGGAAGCCACCATGGGGCAACAAGCTAACACCTTGAGTTAGAGAGATAAAGGAAAGTTACCTATTCAGCCCTTGGTGAATCCCAAGGACCAATATGGAGTAGAATGTAAACCGGACGCTGATCCATCAACATATCATAAGCAAGCCCAAGTGGTATCCACTCTTCAGAGTGAGGGGATGATAAACAATAAAGTGGAAAAGCAGCTGAGCAAAGGTGAGAATGAGGAGGAGATGAAAGGACGACCCAACAGTGAAACTTGTGCAACCTCCTCCTCAAGTATAATGGCCAACCCCAAAATTTCCATGCCTATTGTTGAAGGACCAAAGCCTCACTATGCCCTACATATGTAATTTCATGTCCTTCTAGCACCACACCTTGCAGCTCTTTTTATGCCATCTTCATCTAAGAAGGAGACCACAACTGAGTCCATCTTGGATGCATTTAGACAACTTTAGGTCAACAAGCCCCTATTGGATGAGATTAAGAAAACAACCAAGTACGCCAAAGTCCTCAGGGACTTACACTGGTTGCAACAAAAGTCAAGGGCACCTACGGATGAGCAAGTGAGGCTGACCGAGCACATGAGCTTAATGGTTTTAGGTCGCCACCCTCCTAAATTAAAAGACCCTAGTGCACCAACCATTTCATGTATAATTAGCAATCACACCATTGATTGGGCTCTTCTAGATCTAGGATCAAGTATGAACATTCTCCCGTACTCGGTATATCAGCAGCTTCACTTAGGGGAGCTGAAGCCCACCCTAGTCACCTTGTGTTTTGCTGACCAATCAATGAAAAGACCTTGAGGCGTGGTGGAGGATGTATTGGTCAATATGGAATAGTTTTCCTATCCAATGGATTTCATCATCTTAGACATGGAACCTTCCAAAAATCCCTGTCTTACTAGGACATCCATTCTTAGCCATGGCTAACACCTGCATTTAATGCAAGACAAGGGTTATGGAAATATCCTTTGGCCACAAGCAACTCTGGATGAACATATTTCATACTTCCCAACATTCACTCAAAATGGTCTAAGTTGTGGCGAGGATATAATTGATGAAGATGTTGAGGAGGTGGCTCCATCAATTCCATGGAGGGACCTTTTAAACGATGTGGTTCAACCCAAAAACCTCTCTATATTTGACAAGGAGGACCCTTATAAGCAAATTCGTGCAATCCATGAATCGACCTCCAATCTAGAGGACAAGTTAAGGGTGTTCAAACTAGGGGGCTACAAGAAAATGGGGAAGGACAATTTTTGCTTCAAACTCAACTGAGTTCAAAATAAGTTTAACTGCGTCTAGCTAAAGATGTTAAAATTAGAGCTCCTAGGAAGCAACCCGAGCATTTTTATCTTTATTTTCTTTTCTATCTGAGTCTTTAAATGTGTCTATAGTAGTGTGGTTAGAATTCCGGTCCTTGGGATTGGTCATAGGCTAGTTAAGGGTATGGAGGGTTTTCTGAATTTCAAAAGGCTTTGGCATTTGACCAGGTGTGTGCCCGTCATGTGATTAGCGTGACCTGGTCTAGCCTCTGAACTCCTTTGAGCTTAAAAAATACTGAGAGGGTTGACCATGGATGTGACCACCACTGAGTTGTGTGTGACTAGATCGGGAATCTTAAAAGTCATTTAAAACCATATCTCACATCTGACTCCTCAACTCCCACCTTTCTTTCTTAAGCCTCAAATGACTCTATGGCCACCTACTTCTACTTCCACCTACCCTTTGAGCACCCTCACTAATGTCTCCCCAACAAGACTAATCCTAACCCATCTCCAAATGGTAGCAGCTTCGAGCCTTGTCGCGAAGGGGATCCTCTTCGTGGGACCAATCGACTCTAAGGGTGGCTGCAGATGTGATAAGGAATCCTTGAATACGACTTCAAGCCATAGCAAGGAGAGGTTATTATTCAATGGGTCACCCATCTTCAAGGGCACAAGAAAGTACTTCAGTAGGGGGTAACCTTTGTAATGACCCAAAAAATAATGGTATTTAAATAATAAGAGAAAGGGAAATGGGAAATAGAAACAAGGCATGCTTCGTTGACGAGAAGATATTGAGAGGATGTTTTGGGCAATTCTAAATTTTTTCGATGAAGGGGGATTTCATTGACAAATTGCCTCTTGACCCCATCGACGAGGTGACGTGGCTTGTCGACGAAGCCCATGGTATAAATAGTGCAAACCTTGGATTTTTCACCCAGCAAATCAGAAAAATCTCTCTCTCTCTCTCTCTCTCTCTCTCTCTCTCTCTCTCTCTCTCTCTTCTCCTTATGATTTCTCTCTCCTCTCTAGTCAATTTTGGCTCCGTAGTTCACTGGATCAACGATCTGAGGCCACCACGACGCTCTTACGGAAGTTCTCTCCAAGTCTGCTAGAGCAGATTGTTGGTGGGGCTGAGTTGGAATTCATCCCAGGGTTAAGGTAAAACTTTTTCTGCAAAATTTGGTCTTACCATAGTTATAGGAAATGATATTCATGGAAAAATACTAAAGTTTAGTTATGGGAGTTGTCATTTTCAAGGTGTTGAACAAGGAACCGTGCGGGTGCAGGACCAGTGCATTTAGGGGGTTTCTCTTCAGTTTCAGGTAAGGGAATAAACTAAAGCAGTTATTTTCCATGCAAATTATTATTGTTTATCAGCAAATTAATTTTCAAGAAAGCATGTATTATATTTGTATATTATGGAGAAAATACATATTTGGAAAAATATTGCTATTATGTTGAAATATATATATGTATGAAATGCCAGAAATTATGATTTCGGAATATAATGTATGGTTTTATACAGCAATGTGTGGCATGAATATTATTTTACGTGGGAGGTATTATGATATGACAATTTTACGAAGAAATCATGTTTTTAGAAATTATGAAATAATGCAGTGCATTATGATTTTTAAATACATGATAAGTGAATTATTTATTTAGAATGATATCTATGAAATATTTGGCACAATGCTGTGATTGATAGCCGGTGCAAAGCCATGTATATGTATGATTTCGGCGTAAGGTCATACTTATGAATATTCGGCGCAAGGCCGCAAATATGAAAGAAACTGGCGCAAGGCCATATGTATATATGTTATTTAAAAAAATGTTGTCAATCTATTTATATTAGACAAGTATATTGACATGTATTATACGTTATTAGAACTTGGATGATAGTTCAATTCAGTTACAGGAGCACGGTTCCGTTGCTATGCATATCAGATATCTATGTTCAGACTTGTGCTAACCACCCCACAAGGAGGTGGGAGATGGATAGTCGATGTGGCTCTCAGTGTAGAATTGTAGACGTCCACCTGGCAGTCTGGACCAGGGTGTGGTGGGCCCATCGTACTTACACACATTTTTGACTTGGCAGTGGTCGCCCAGCCATTGTCAGGTCCCACCTTCACGCTGCACAACCGGTCATGGGGGTTAATACATGACATCAGCTAGCTATACATCCTGGGTAAATTTTCAGTATTTTCAGTTATATCAGACATTTTATAATCAGTACGAATTATTAGAAATTATGAAAGTTTTGATTATTCAGTATGTTATGATGAATGTTTTTTAAGTATATGAAATGTACTATATATGTATAATTATACTAAATATTCATATTGTTGCACAGTTGTATTTAGTTTATTTTCCCTTACTGAGAAGTGTATCACCCTTGAACATTAAATAACTTTTTAGGAAACCCAGAAAGAACGACAGAACGAGACCGTCGTTGAGTTACCCCGCTAGGAGGGTAAGTTTGGACTAGGATTAGAACTTTTTGGATGTGGGATCCTAGAGATATTTTGTATTATTTTTGGGAGATGTATATAAACAAACTGATTTGGTTTATAGTTAACTCTGGTATTATATACTTGTGGTTATAGGAATGATGATTTATATTTACTACTGCTTAGGTTCTGCTGTGTATGACAAGTGTCCCTATTACCCACGCATTCGGGTTGACTGTATTATTTAAATATGTTTTAATTTATGATAAATTAAGCTAGTCGTTACAATTTGGTATCAGGGCCTAGGATGCTAGGTTCTGTAGACTCTAGAATGTAGCAGTAATAATACCAGAGTATAGGATATGGGAATTGGAGGTCTGGTTTTGTAGTCTAGATGCAGAACTTCTGTAGTGGTTTTGTGTGATTTTCCTGGGGTGACGATTTCAGGAAAGTCATGGTAAACTATCGTCAAGTTAGGTATCTAGGTTGCAGGATTAATTAGGAATATACTATATTGGTTGGATGATATGTATAGTGAAGGGGTTCTAAGTTAAGTTGTTTGCTTTTTAGGATGGACCCTGGAGGCAATAGTGCCCATGCTAGTGGAAATGAGAGTGCTGGGTCCTCAAGCATTGTGGGTGGTGATTCAGATGCAGTTTTACACAGCGTGGCACAGCAAGTCATGGCCGAAATTGCCAGGAGCTCGAGGGAACGAGGTGGTCCATCGGCAGGCCACGATAACTTAATTAAGAAATTTATTAAGATGAATCCTTCGGCTTTATCAGGAGGAACTGATCCTGCAGTTGCTGAAAATTGGGTGTGAGATTGAGAAAGTATTTATAGTGCTATAGTGTATGGAGGAGAAGAGGGAACTATTCACTATATACAGATTGACTGGAGAGGCCGAGTGATGGTGGACAGCGGTGAAACTCCTAAAGCAGTAGAGGACGGTACTTGTGAAGATGACGTGGGAGCAATTTAAGGAGATATTCTTCAACAGGTTTTTTCCAGTCTCGTCTAGGGAAGAAAAGATACAGGAGTTCCTGAATCTGAAGCAGGTACAGCAAACCGTGCAGCAGTACGCGGCGAGGTTTATCGAACTATCGAACTATAGTGGATAGGGCCACTATAACAAAGGTTGGGGAGCGGTTAGAGGCTGAAGAGCAGAGGCAGAAGAAGAGATCCGCACCTTTTGGTTCCCAACAAGAAGTTGGCTATGGTTCATGGAGGAGAGGTAGCTACTACAGAGATTGGAGGTAGGAGACAGGGACTCACGTTTTTTAGGGTATGCAGCCACTTCCAGCTTGCCCAACTTATGGGAAGAGATGCCTAGGGGAGTGTCATGCCAGGCAAGGTATTTGTTACCGGTGTGGGGAGCCAGGGCATATGATGAGGGATTGTTAGACTTAGATTGGTGTCACTCCTGCTCCTAAACCTGCTTGAGGAGGCTACTAGGCACCACGTGGAGGCCAGCAGAGCAATATGGCTCTAGCCAGGGTTTTCACTCTGACGTCGGGTGATACTAAGACAGCCGCCGACGTGGTAACAAGTACGATTAATATTTTTTCATTTAAAATTATTGCACTATTTGACTCAGGGGCCACACATTCGTTTGCATCTATGGAATGTATGAAATTATGTGGGGCAAACACACAATTATTAGATATTGAATTATTAGTGACTACACCGACCGGATCAGCGGTAAGGTGTAGTAGGATGCTCCAGGGTTATCCAGTTGATATTTAGGGAAGGATTTTATCTGCTAATTTGGTAGTGCTGGATAGGCATGGGTTTGATGTCACTTTTGGCATGGATTGGCAAGTAGCTAACTTTGCTAGTATGGATTGTCATGCTAGAGAAGTGATATTCAGACCACCAGGAAGACCAGAATTCAGATTTTTACAAGGTCACGAGTGCAATCTCTACCTTAGATAATCTCTGCTATCCAGATGAGGAGACTTCTCTAAAGTGGTTGTCAAGGATTTGTGGCCTTCATAAAGGAAACAATAAGGAATGAAGTGAAGCTCACCAATATGCTAGTAATAAAGGAGTTTACTGATGTGTTCCAAGATGAATTACCAGGTTTGCCACCTGATCATGAGGTAGATTTTCCTATTGATCTACTTCCAGGTATAGTGCCGATCTCTAAAGCCTCGTATCGAATGACACCAGCAGAGTTGGCAGAATTGAAAGATTATTTGCAGGATTTACTTGATAAATGTTTCATACGACCTAGTGTTTCTTCGTGGAGAGCTCCAATACTATTTGTGACGAAGAAGGGCGGGTCTATGAGGATGTGTATAGATTACATGGAGATGAATAAAGTAACAATCAAGAACAAGTATCCTCTACCCCATATAGATGATTTGTTTAACAAGCTCTAGGGTACACTGGTGTATTCTAAGATCAACCACAGATCAGGCTACCATCAAGTAAAGGTAAGAGCAGAAGATGTATCGAAGATGGCTTTCAGGACCAGGTATGGGCATTACGAGTTCCTTGTTATGCCTTTTGGTCTGACGAATGCTCCTACAATATTTATGGATTTGATGAATAGGATTTTTCATTCATATTTAGATCAGTTTGTTGTTGTTTTTATTGATGATGTACTGGTCTATTCGAGGAGCGATGAGGAGCACGAGATACATTTGAGGCAAGTCTTGTAGATGCTCAGGGAAAAGAAGTCATATGTAAAGTTTAGCAAATGTGAATTCTGGATTGAGAAAGTTGTGTTTTTGGGGCATGTTATCTCAGGAGATGGAATTTTTGTGGATCCGAGTAAAATTGATGCGGTAGTGAATTGGGCTAGACCGAGGAACATCTAAGAGATTAAGAGTTTCTTGGGGTTAGTTGGATATTACCGTTGTTTCATTGAGGAATTCTTAACTTTATTAGAGCCTCTGACATGACTGATTAGGAAGAACGCCAAATTTGAATGGAATGACAGTTGTGAGCAGAGTTAGCAGGAATTGAAATAAAAGCTAGTCACAACACCAGTACTGATCATCCCGTCAGGGGGTGAGGGTTATACTATCTACAGTGATGCATCCTTGAAGGGACTTAGCTGTGTATTGATGCAACATGGTAGAGTGGTGGCATACGCTTCCACATAGTTGAAAGAGTATGAGAATAACTACCCTACCCATGATCTTGAACTGGCTGCAGTGGTACACGCATTGAAGATTTGGAGGCATTACCTATATGGCAAGCGGTGTGAGATTTTCTCCAACCACAAGAGTTTAAAGTATTTCTTCACTCAGAAGGAATTGAATATGAGATAGATAAGGTGGTTAGAGTTAATTAAAGATTTTGATTATACCATCAATTATTACCCAGAATAAGCAAATGTGGTAGCGAATGCATTAAGTAGAAAGTCTGCAGACTAGTTGTAGCAGCTATGGAGATCCAGTATCTGATCGTGATGGATCTAGAGAGACTCGGCATAGAGTTAGTAGAGAGTGATCCTCCAGTATGTATCGCTAGTTTAGTGGTACAACCTACTCTTTAGAAAAGAATTAAAGCTACTCAGAAGGAAAACCAAGAATTAGCAGAGGTATTAGTCAGAATGCAGAATAGTCAGGGAGAGGAATTCTATATTTAAGATGATGGAGCTTTATGGTTCCATTCTAGATTGTGTTTTCCTGCTGATGCTGACATTAGAAAGACTATTTTGAAGGAGGCTCACAGATCTTTGTATATAGTTTATCCTGGCCGTACAAAAATGTACAGGGATCTGTGAGAGTCTATTGGTGGAGTGGTATGAAGAAGGAGATTGCTGAGTATGCAGCGCAGTGTCTGACGTGCCAGTGGGTAAAAGCTAAGCACTAGAGGCCAGTAGGTTAGTTGCAACCACTATTTATCCCAAAGTGGAAGTGGAACCATATATCTATGGATTTTGTCTTAGAGCTGTCGTTGACATCGCATGGCTAGAATGGAATTTAGGTGATAGTAGATCTATTGACTAAGACTGCCCAATTCCTTCCTATCAAGATCAGATATTCCCTCATTTTTTTGGCGGAGATTTGCATTCAAGAGATAGTCCATTCTCACAGAGTGCCTGTGTCCATAGTGTCAGATCGAGACCCGCGTTTCCTGTCACGGTTCTGGAAAAGCTTGCTAGAAGCTTTAGGGTCTCAACTATTATTTAGCACAGCATTCCATCCTCAGTCAGATGGGTAAACTGAGAGGACAATACAGATATTGGAAGATATTCTCCAGGCATGTGTATTAGATATTGGGGGTAGTTGGACTCAATTCATGCCGCTGGTAGAATTTGCGTATAATAACAATTATCATACCAGCATTGGCATGGCACCATTTGAGGCTTTATACGGTAGGAGATGCCAATCTCCTTTGTATTAGGATGAGATGGATGAGCAGCGAATTATGGGACTAGAGCTTGTGCAGCAAGCGTACGATAAGGTTTGGCTCATTAGGGATAGAATCTGTGCAGCTTAGAATCGACAAAAAAGTTATGCCGATAATTGCCACAGGAATTTGGAATTTAATATTGGACATCATGTATTTTTGAAGATAGCTCTGTTAAAAGGAGTTATGAGGTTTGGAAGGAAGGGTAAACTTAGCCCTAGGTTTATCGGTCCGTTTGAGATTCTAGAGAAAGTAGGGCCGGCTTCCTGCAAGTTAGCTTTATCGCCTATGCTATTTAGGATGCACGATGTATTCCACATTTCTATGTTGAGGAAATACGTCCTTGACCCTTCTCATATTATCAGTTATGGTGAATTAGAGCTCAGTGATTCACTAGTTTATGAGGAGATACTAGTACAGATTTTGGATAGAAGAGAACAAGAATTGTGTAACAAAAAGATTCCTCTGGTAAAATTTTTTTGAAGGAATCATGCCATAGAAGAGGCTTCTTGGGAGCTCGAGGAGCAGATCAAAAAAAAGTACCCACAATTGTTCCAAGAAGTTTAGATGTAATTAGAAAATGTAAGTAAATATGTAGTATTTCTTTTGCAGGTACATGTAATACTTTAGTTAGTAAGTGGTATTTTAGCTTTGGGGGAAATTTCTTTTTGCATATGTAATCTCCCAAGACTCGAAATATAACCATGATATTCCTCTGCCATAAGTGGGGGTAAGTAATAAAATAAGTAGACAATTTTGCCTTAAAGGATGAGTTATATGAATAGTAAATTTTGAGGAAGAAATTTTATAACGATGGGAGAATGTAATGACCCAAAAAATAATAGTATTTAAATAATAAGAGAAAGGGAAATGGGAAACAGAAATAAAAGGAGGCAGCAGGCTTCGTCGATGAACGCCTCACGTTCATCGACGACGTGGAAGTATAGGCTCGTCGACGAAGGCATGCTTCGTCAACGAGAAGATACTGAGAGGATGTTTTGGAAGACACCAAATCTTATTGACGAAGGGAGAGTTTGTCGACGAATTGCCTTTTGACCTCGTCGACGACGTGACATGGTTCTTCGATGAAGCCCATGGTATAAATAGTGCAAACCTCGGATTTTTCACACAACAAATCAGAAAAATCTCTCTCTCTTTCTCTCTCTCTCTCTCTCTCTCTCCCTCTCTCTCTCTCTCTCTCTCTCTCTCTCCTCCCTACGATTCCTCTCTCTTCTTTCTACGATTTTAGCTTCTTTGTTCGCCAGATCGACGATCTGAGGCCACCACGACGCTCCTTGGGAAGTTCTTTCCAAGTTTGCCAGAGCGAATTGTTGGTTGGGCTGAGTTGGAATGCATCCCTGGGTTAAGGTAAGGCTTTTTATGCAAAATTTGGTCTTACCATAGTTATAGGAAATGATACTCACGGAAAAATACTGAAGTTTAGTTCTGAGAGTTGTCATTTTTAGGGTGTTGAATGGGGAACCCTACGGGTGCAAGACTAGTGCATTTAAGGGGTTTCTTTTCTGTTTTAGGTAAGGGAATAAACTAAAGTAGTTATTTTCCATTCAAATTATTATTATTTTATTAGCAAATTAATTTTTAGGAAAACATGTACTATATTTGTATATTATGGAGAAAATACATATTTGGGAAAATACTGTTATTATGTTGAATATATATATATATATATACAGTTGGCTTTATAAGGATTAACATCTTATTTTGATACTAACAAAAAAGTGGATTTTAACATGCTATGTTTAAGTGATGTATTTTCAGGACTAAATGAAGAATGCAAGGTTAAAGAGTTCATGAGAGCTTGTACCTCAGATAAGGATGATTACATCAAAGTTTGAGGCATCGATTAAAGCCTAAAGATCATTAGAGCATTGATATTAAAGAAACAGCTTCAAAGAATGAAAGCCCAAGTAATCAACACGGAAAGCTCAAAGAAAGATGAAACAAGTATAAAGGCATCAAGGAATTCAAGAATTGAAAACGTTAAGGAAATTTCATGTAAGTACTTCAAAGAATTTCAAAATGGATGCATGAAGCTCTTAGGTAAATTTATTGGACCTAGATAGCTTCGAACATACTTGGAAAATATTTTTATAATGTCAAAAATTGTTTCAAAAAAGGATAGAATTAGTTTTGAAATAAAAAGCACCAAAAAGAGGATTTCTCAAATGCTGTCAATTTTTCAACATCTGCATTGATGCATATTTTTCTCCATCAAAAAATCTTTATTTTAAAATGTGTTCAACATCAAAATTTGTAAGATTTTCTCTTAGTTTTCATTTGACACCAAGATCATCAAATTTGGAGTTATATAGAAAACGTTATGACCAAAAGACTGAAAGGTTCTCGAAGTTGACAGCATGACAGAGGACTGTCAAGAACTTGACAAACGACTGTCAGAGCAAAATGAGACATCTGTGCATGTTTTGATAGATGTCTAACACCCTACTACCCCTTTGTTTTAACTAGGCAGAGGACTGCCCAAAATGGACAGTCTACTGCCACGCGGCTATTTTGAATTTTCTCATAACGGTCAAATTTTCAAATGAGGTTGCTTAGGGCTCAAAATTTATGGAAACTTGGGGGATACTTCAACACACTTGGGGATCAAGTTTTACACTTTTTAAAGTCTATAAATAAGCCTCAAAGATCATTGAATCAATACAACCAAGAATTCAAAATCTAAAAAAATTCAAAGTCTCTCTCAAATTGCTCTCAAATTCTCAAGGCTCTCTCTTGCTCTCAAGCTCACATATTGTGCACGAATTCAACGGAGTTTTAGTTGATCTTCTTCCACTGGAATCGTGCTACAAATTCTAAATCTTTCAATCATTGAAATAAGTAATCGGTGATATACTCCCTTGAGTTTCAAGTTAATTTCCATATTATGATTTACTTTGAAGTATATTAGTTGTGCTGTAATTGGTGTACTAACCAGCTCTTTGAGGAGCAAGTTCTTTGTACGCATCTATTTGATCTTTATCTTGTAGATTGATGATTCCAAGGGTTGTTTGGATCATTGGCTATGTAAGGAGATATTGCTTAGAGAGGTGGGCTCTAGTCTAGTTAAGGAGTGACCGGACGAGGGGATATCGTTTAGAGAAGGCGGGCTCTAGCCCTAACCAAGGAGTGTTATAAAAGTTTGTTCCACCCATTAAACGAAAAGGTTTAGTGAATCCTTTGGTGGTTTACCAAAGGCGAGGACGTAGGTTGGGTATAAGCCAAACCTCGTAAAAATCTCCGTCTCACTCTCTCTTTCTCTACTCTTTATTT
Organism: Malania oleifera; assembly: GCF_029873635.1. Classification (NCBI taxonomy): domain Eukaryota; kingdom Viridiplantae; phylum Streptophyta; class Magnoliopsida; order Santalales; family Ximeniaceae; genus Malania; species Malania oleifera. The sequence goes on along the minus strand of NC_080417.1, from coordinate 71,501,458 downwards.
TAAGTAGATATTTATATTGCGTGGATGGTTTAAATTGAAAATCATATATACAACGTATATTTGGGAATCAAGTAAACTTAAAGTTTTATTTTGATTTGGGTTACGGAAACCAAAAGGGAGTACGTTGGTTAAACCATATCTTATGGAAACCATACGGGAGTACATTACTTGGTTAAACATCCCAAAGAGAAATTAACTAAGACTTTATCTGAATTCTAAATATTTGGAAAGAGTGATTGGATTTTATATTGCACATCATATTGAAGAACAAAATTTATTTATACAAGGCTTGGTTCAAATTTGGCTAATATAAACAAGCAACCATCTTAAGTTATTATATTACATAAGTGTTGTGTATTGGCTTGGTTGTTTGATTTCTAATTATAGTTGATTGGTTTGGTTGAATGATTGGATGTTTGTATGGTTAAGGATTAAATAAAAAAACTAAGTTCTTGAGTGCTTAACAAATTAAACAAACAAGTCACAAATTGGTTAAAAGAAATAAAATAAGTTTAAGAATTCTAAAAAGGAATTAAAAGAAATTTTTTAAAAGTCCAATTCACCCACTCTCTTGGGAAGCTATTCCTAATTTCAATTGGTATCAGAGCGGGGTTATAACAACTCTTAACTAGAAGCTATAAAAAGTTCTAAATGGCTAACTTAGGCGTTGCTCCCTTTGGAGAGGGACAATCTTCAATTAGGCCACCAATATTTTGTGGACACAATTATGCATTTTGGAAAAAGAGAATGCAAATATACCTTCAAACCATGGATTGGAAAGCTTGGGAGGTTGTCACGGATGGTGATCTAATTCCTACCACATTAGTAGATGGAAAACAAATACCTAAGGAAAAGAAAGACATGATTGAAAGAGATTATAAAATGTTGCAAATAAAATTTAGTGCTATGAATGCTCTATATTGTGCTTTAGATGCCAATGAATTTAATAGAGTAATGGCTTGCAAATCAGCTAAGGAGATATGGGACAAGCTAGAAGTAACAAATGAAGGCACTACAGATGTTAGGGATAATAGGATTGATATGCTCACAAGTGAATATGAAGCTTTTAAAATGAACCCGGATGAATCCATAACTAATATATTTACTAGGTTCACTCACATAATAAATTCCTTAAATGCACTAGGAAAAACCTACACTACTTATGAAATGATAAGGTAAATTCTTAGAGGGCTACCAACCATATGGGAACCAAAAGCCATTGCCCTAACCGAAGGAAGAAATTTGAAAAACACTTCCTTAGATGAACTTATAGGTTCTATCCTTATATATGAAACGGCAATGAACGAAAAAAATAGAAAAACCAAAGTCAAAGAATCAATAGCCTTTAAAGCCTTAAAAGAAAACTCAAGTAGTGAAATTGATGAAGATGAAGAAGCCTTCATATCTAAAAAGTTAGCAAGGATACTAAGAAGAAGAAACAAATTCAAGAGAAGAAATCAAAAATCTCAATCAAATGAATCAGAAGAAGAAGTTAGTAAGAAATCAAAGAATAAAACTCCTACGTGTTACAATTGCAACAAAGTTGGGCATATAAAACCGGAATGTCCACTACTAAAGAAAGAGTCTACGAAGAAAAAGAAAAAGGCCATTAAAGCCACTAGTAGTTCTGAAATTGAATCAAGTGACCAAGAGGTTGCTTATACGTGCTTTATGGAGATGAGGAAAGCTCTTCAGCCAAATCCTTAGATAATTTTTGTAGTAATTCTTCAAATGAATCCAATGATGAGGGTATGCCATCTTATGAAGAACTACAAAATGATCTATTCAAAGTACATAAGATGTTGATCAAAGTAAATAAACAAAATGCTTCATTAAAGAATAAGAATGAATGTATAATGAAAGAATTAGAATCCCTTAAGAATGCTGAAAGGGAAAAGGATTGTAGAATCAAGAAAATAGAAAATAAAAATGAATCTATAACAAAGGAGTTAGAATCAAAAAATCTTGTTGAAAAGCAAAAAGACTTGAAAATTAAAAAATTAGAATGCAAGAATGAAAATATGATAGAAGACCTTGGATCCCTATCCTCTACGGTATATGAGAAAGATTCATATATTTCTAAATTAGAGGATAAAATAAAAAAATTATCTCTAGAGTTAGAGAAATCTCAAAAGAAGGTTGATAACAGGAAAGAGATAGAGTTAAATGATCTCAAAAATCATATTAAAGATAAAGAAAAGATCATTTATAACTTTACAAAAGGAAAAACAAACTTTGACAAAATGCTAGGCTCCCAAAGAATGTCTCTAAAGAAAGAAGGCATTGGATTTAATGGAATTGAAAATAAAGAAAAGAATCTTTACTTGGGTTATTTCTCAAAAGCCTCCAAGGATAATGCTACCACATCTAGTAATGCCTACACTAATACAATATGCTATCAATGTAAGAAAAAGGGTCATATAAAGTTTGAATGTCCATTTAAGAGGGAAGGTGTGAAAACTATACAAATACGGAGAGTTAAAGAAACATCCTTTATTAAACCAACTGGACCCAAGAAAGTATGGGTACCAAGGTGAAAGACTAGTTTATAAATGAAAAACTCCATGGATTAAGTCATTCCTCTTTAAAAATTGAGAAAGTAACTTAATACACGATCAACAAACAAACTAGTTGAAATATAAAAACTTAACAAATGAGTTAAGAGCTTATTATAACAAATTCAAATTGACATTGTTGGCCAAAATCATAGGATGATTTTCACAAAGCTTAACTTAAGAAAATATTAAGAAAACATCAAATTGAGCTTATTATGTAAGTACTTCAAGTTGATTCAAGAATGATTTTTTTTCATTATGCAAAGAGACTTAGAGACCTTAGTATAAAACTTGGAACAAGTTTTTCAAAGTTAAACAAGTTCATTTTCCAAGATTAATTGAGCAAAGAAGAGAGAACTCAAAAAATATGTTGGAATGAGTAAAATCCATATGACAGATGACTGTCCGTCTATAGAAAGACGACTGGTAAATTATGAGTATTTTAACACAAGTTAGAAAACTAACAGACGACTGTCAAGTAATGGACAGACGACAGCCAATGACTAGTGAGCCGCCTATGAGTGTTCTGCCAGATGACTGTCAACCTTCTGAGTATATTGAAAAACTGATTTGTTCATGGACAGACGACTGTCATCATATTGACAAATGACTGTCACCCTTTTGTTTATTTTTAAAAACTTGGTTGTTTAGTGATAGACGATTGCCCCCTATGGACAAGCAGCTGCATAAATTTTTTTTAAAGATATTTTAGAATGAAATGCTATATGCTACATGCTACATGCTTACATGCCTATATGATATGCTATATGCTACATGCTTGCATGACTATGCTACATGATATGCTTAACTTATATTGAAAATTTATGACTCACTATGTTGAAAATTTGAGCATGAGATTATTGAGTATGAACATGAATTTTGATATGAGATTAATTCTTGATCATGCGTGCTATTGATGAATTACAAGGATAGACTTACTGCTTTTTATATTGATATCCATGAGCTATGAGAGATATAATGGTTATATTGGTATCCATAAGCTGTGTATAATGTGATAATGACTTTGGTATCTATAAAGTCTTTGGTATCCATGAATATTTTTGGTATCACAATTTAAAAATTTTAATTGGTATCACAATTTAAAAGCTCACTTGGTATCACAATCTAAAAGTTAAATTTGTCTTTTAAGCATGACAAGTATGATTATATATATGAGCATAGTATGACATTGATGATATTAGCATGATATTTATATTTGATACATGATGTGAATCAATGTTTTGAAACATGGGATGATGAAAGCAAAATTGATAACAAAACTGAATGTATTGAATTCAGGGGGAGTGTTATGTCATATTACTTATATTATGATTGTTTCCCTATTAATTAATTCAGAGGATTTTCAATTGAAATCATGAATTAAATTTTCAATTGGTGTTAATTCTCAATTGGTATCATGAATTTTAAATAGATATCATGAAGTCAATTTTAAATCAGTATCATAAAATCAACAATTGAAATCTTGAATAAGGTCAAAGGAAGAAAAAGCTGTTAGTAAAGATATGACTACTAAAACACACTACACATGCTATATTGAAAAATAAATTGAGTGTGTACATATGTTGGTATGTATGTTTGATGACATGCTCAACATGTGATTTTACTTGAACTTAATCATTTTTTTCTTTTTGATGGATGTCAAAAGGGAGAGAAGTTTTTAAAGCAAAAATTGACCATAGTATTGCAAATTGCAAAAATGAGCATGAACATAATATAAATCAAAAGGAGAAGTATTTGATAGTGATGAGCATGATTATAAAAGAGTTTTTGAAATTGATATTGATCTTACAAATATTGTTAAGATGATGCTTATTGAATGGGGGAGTCTTTTTAAGGCTCACTCCAATTTTTGCTTCTTATTTTTCATCATCAAAAAGGGGGAGAATATTGGTCTGATAAGGCTTAACATATTATTTTGATGCTAACAAAAAAGTGGATCTTAATATGCTATGTTAAGTGATGTATTTTCATCACTAAATGAAGATTGCAAGGTTAAAGAGTTTATGAGAGCATGTACCTCAGATAACGATGATTATATCAAAGTTTGAGGCATGGATTAAAGCTTGAAGATCATGAGAGCATTGATATTAAAGAAACAGCTTCAAAGAATAAAAGTCCAAGTGATCAACACGGAAAACTCAAAGAAAGATGAAACAAGTATAAAGGCCTCAAGGAATTCAAGAATTGAAAAAGTCTAGGAAATTTCATGTAAGTACTTCAAAGAATTTCAATATGGATGCATGAAGCTCTTAGGTAAATTTATTGGACCTAGATACCTTTGAATATACTTGGAAAATATTTTTATAAGGTCAAAAATTGTTTCAAAAAGGATAGAATCAGTTTTGGAATAAAAAGCACCAAAAAGAGAACTTCTCAAATGCTGTCAATTTTTCTAATTCTGCATTGACGCACATTTTTCTCCATCAAAAAATATTTATTTTAACATGTGTTCAACATAAAAGTTGTATTATTTTCTCTTAGATTTCATTTTACCTAAAGATCGTCAAATTTGGAGTTATACAAAAAATGTTATGACCAAAATACTGAAAGGTGCTTGAAGCTAACAGCATGACTGACGACTGTCAAAGCAAAATGAGACCCCTTTGCGTGTTTGGATGACGTATAACACCCTACTTCCCCTTTGTTTTAACTGGATACATGACTACCCAAAATGGACAATCTACTTCCATGCGGCTGTTTTGAATTTTCTTATAACGGTCAAATTTTTAAATGAGGTTGCTTGGGGCTCAAAATTTATGGAAACTTAGGGGATACTTCAACACACTTGGGGATGAAGTTATACACTTTTTAAGGTCTATAAATAAGGCTCAAATATAATTGAATCAATATAACCAAGAATTCAAATTCTGAAAAAATTCACAGTCTCTCTCAAATTGCTCTTAAATTTTCAAGGCTCTCTCTTGCTCTCAAGCTCACATATTGTGCACGAACTCAATTAAGTATAGCTGATCTTCTTCCACTGAAATTGTTCTACAAATTCTAAATCTTTCAATGATTGAAATAAGTAATCAGTGATATACTCCCTTGAAGTATATTAGTTGTGCTGTAATTGGTGTATTTACCAGCTCTTTGAGGAGCAAGTTCTTTATACGCACCTATTTGATCTTTTTCTTGTAGATTGAAAATTTTAAGGGTTTGTTGGATCGTTGGTTAAGCAAGGAGATATTGCTTAGAGAGGCGGGCTCTAGCCGAGTTAAGGAGTGACCAGACAAGGGGATATCGTTTGGAGAAGGTGGGCTCTAGCCTTAACCAAGGAGTGTTGTAAAGGTTTGTTCCACTCGTTAAAGGAAAAGGTTTAGTGAATCCTTTGGTGGTTTACCAAAGGCAAGGACGTAGGCTTGGTATAAGCCGAATCTCGTAAAAATCTCCGTCTACTCTTTATTTTAAGTAGATATTTAAATTGCGTAGATGGTTTAAATTGAAAATCATATATACTACGTATATTTGAGAATCAAGTAAACTTAAAGTTTTATTTTGATTTGGGTTGTGGAAACCGAAAGGGAGTACGTTGGTTAAACCATATCTTGCGGAAACCATACGAGAGTACGTTACTTGGTTAAACATCCCAAAAAGAAATTAACTAAGAGTTTATCTGAATTCTAAATATTTGGAAAGAGTGATTGGATTTTATATTGCTCGTCATATTGAAGAAGAAAATTCATTTATACAAGGCTTGGTTCAAATTTGGCAAATATAAACAAACAACCATCTTGAGTTTTTATATTACATAAGTGCTATGTATTGGCTTGGTTTTTTGCTTTCTAATTATAGTTGATTGGTTTGGTTGAATGATTGGATGTTTGTATGGTTAAGGATTAAATAAAGAAACTAAGTTCTTGAGTGCTTAACAAATTAAACAAACAAGTCACAAATTGGTTAAAAGAAATAAAATAAGTTTAAGAATTCTAAAAAGGAATTAAAAGAAATTTTTTAAAAGTCCAATTCACCCCCCCCCCCCCTCTTGGGAAGCTATTCCTAATTTCGTATATGAATGAAATGCTAGAAATTATGATTTAAAAATATAATGTATGGTTTTATACAACAATGCATGGCATGAATGTTATTTTACGTGGGAGGTATTATGATATGGGAATTTTATAAAGAAAGCATGTTTTCAGAGATTATGAAATAATGCAGTACATTATGATTTTTGAATACATGATAAGTGAATTATTTATTCATAATGATATGTATGAAATATTCGGTACAAGGTCGTGATTGATAGTTTGCGCAAGGCCATGTATATGTATGATTTCGACGCAAGGCTGTATTTATGAATATTCGGCACAAGGCCGCAGATATGAAAGAAACTGGTGCAAAGCCATATGTATGTATGTTATTTCAAAAAATGCTATCAATCCATTTATGTTTGACAAGTATATTATCATGTATTATATGTTATCAGAACCCAGATGATGGTTCAGTTCAGTTACAGGAGCACGGTACTATTGCTATACAGATCAGATATCTATATTCAGACTTGTGCTAACCACCCCATAAGGGGGTGGGAGATGGATAGTCGATGTGGCTTTCAGTGTAGAGTTGTAGACGTCTTCCTAGCAGTCTGGACCAGGGTGTGTCTGGCCCATCGTACTTATAGACATTTTTTACTCTGCAGTGGTCGGCCAGCCATTATCGAGTCTCACTTTGGGGTTGCATAACCCGTCATGGGGGGTAATACATGACATCAGCTAGCTATACATCCTGGGTAAATTTTCAATATTATCAATTATATCAAACATTCATGATCAGTACGAATTATTAGAAATTATGAAAGTTTTGATTATTCAGTATGTTGTGATGAATGTTTTTCAGGTATATGAAGTGTACTATATATGTATAATTATACTAAATATTCATGTTGTCACACTGCTATATTTAGTTTATTTTCTCTTTGTGAGAAGTGTCTCACCCCCGAACATTAAATAAATTTTCAGGAAACCCAGAAAGACTGGTGGATCGAGGTCGTCGTTGAGTCAGTTGAGTTACCCTAATAGGAGGGTAAGTTTGGACTATGATCAGAAGTTTTTTTATGTGGGATCCTTGAGATATTTTGTATTATTTTTGGGAGATGTATATAAACACAGTGATTTACTATGGTTATGGGAGATACTTGTGGTTATGGGAATGATGATTTATATTTACTGCTACCTAGGTTCCGCTGTGCATGTTAGGTGTCCCTGTTACCCATGGGTTCAGGTTAACTATATTATTTAAATATGTTTTAATTTATGATAAATTAATTTGGTCGTTACAACCTGTGCCACCAATGCCAGGATATGGAGCTTCTCCGGTCCATGGTATATCATAAAATGGCAGAGATGTGAGAGATGTTTGAGTTTCTTCAAGTGATCCTCGAGTTACTTCATGACCAATTCCCCAAACAAGTATCATCAATCCACGTTCCAACACTTGCGCTGATCCCATCGGTTTCTACTCAGGTGGTGTCTCTTGCTCCCACTTCACCTATTTCACCAGTCTTATTTGGCAATATTTCTGAGGAGGGGGAGACGACTGCGAGTGCCAATTCCAATACGAGCCACGACTCCGAGACAAGCACTCCAGCAGATGCATCAGATGATTTCGGAGGCAGCGAGTCAATTTAAGACAATTATGATAGGTCTGGGGTTAACAATTTAAGACCCATTTTTGCTAAGCCCTACTGATGCACTGTGCCTCTGCGACACATGTTTGTTATTTTTATTTTATTTTATTTTCCTTCCTTTTCTATAATCTCACCCTGATTTTGTGGCATTTCCAGTGCTTGTAATGACTTCACATACAATGTAACGCCACTTTGCAATTAATGAATTTTACATGGTGTTTTTGGAATCGTCTTTGGTGCTACATTGTATCTATTGCATGCATGCTATTTCTGGACTCTGTGTTTCTCCATATGCAAGTACACCATTTGATTTCCATTACAACATGTAGTGTCCTATCCCATTCCCAAGTTATGTTCTTTCTTTCCACACTTTAGTGACGACACTGATGTTCTAAATTTGGGGTAGGGGGTAACACACTGCATGATACATTTCATGCGCAAAAATGACAATTTTGAAAATTTTCAAGTGAACTTTATCTGTCCATGCTATGTTAACATATATTATACCCTCTACATACGTCTATATAACCTAGTTGTTGCATGTATAGGCTTCTCAGTTATATGATATTATTGTGCCCACTAAAAATGTAGTCAGACATTTATGTGTAGGTTCACATACCATTGTCGATGTACTTGTGACACTCTATATGGATTGACTAGTGGTCCGTTTGAATAAATATTGTTGTGTAAACTATTGTATTCACATGGTACTTCGTGGGGCCGAAAACACATTTTCATGTGATTTGTAGCACTTAGGGTTCTTTGAGAGCACTGAGAGAACAACTGTAGCGAATATGACACCTTGTGAGGTACCATTGAGCCATTTGTTCATTTCTTGAGTTGTTGACGTCAAACTCTAAGTTTATAAAACTCAACTTTCCTTCTACTTGCTGGATTCCCTTTGCTCAACTAGTCTTTGTTTTTTGCATTTGCTAGCCTAGAGGTAACATCTAGTGGGAAGATAGAAACCTAGGTCTTGTAGCTTACTCAAGACACGAAGATTAAGCCACCCCTAGAGATGGACTTATTCCGTAGATTCTTGTTTGAGCTAAATTCTCATTGGAGGCATGATGACAATGTAAGAATGCAATGATTATCCTAGCTGACCATGAAAAGAAAGAAAATAAAAAGAATGAGCGAAAGAAAGAAATGCAAAAGAATGAAATGAAGAATACATATACCTACTCCCAACAAATGTAAAAAGGTCAAGCTAGAGATACGACACCACAATTCTACATGTATGAAGAATCTTTAGCAGACCAATGCACTTGTTGTATTCACGCTTAGTCTATGAATAAGTCAATCAAGGGTTGTCTTGATTGAATGTGGCGAGTAAGTGAGAAGATGCCAGGGTGAAGGATCCGACACCCCATTATAGGCTGGGTTTGTTTCCTATGAGACTAGTCCACTCCATATTCTTGCATTAGTTCTTCAAATATGTGGGACGTTTGATCATGACTCTCTTCCTCATATGTGAGAGTGAACCTATTTTCTCGAGTGATTTTGAGGGAATTAACCAATGAGGTTGAGTGAAGAAAACCGTTCTGTAGATGTCTAAGGACACTCTAAGTGAGACAAATCATACACCTTATACATGCCTTGTGAAGTGGCCAATCTATACCTGAATTTACATGCTAATATTAACTCTGAATTACAATCATTGGTTGATTCTTTATGAGTTTTCTTGAGAAGGTTGTGCATCATTGAGACCTGCATAAGTGAATTATTGTGGAGTGTGTGCATAATAGAGTCATGTATACAAGAACCTATATGCAATAAGGTAATATATCTGGATGTAAAATGGTAAGAATGTGTTGCATATGCTTTCATTTAATGTTCATTGGAATTGGTGTTTGTTGGTATTGCCTTGGAAACCCTCATGAGATTACAAATAGTCCACTAGGGTCAACCGAGGGGTTTAAACCCTTGTTGCATATGGTAAATGCAACCGTGTTCCCACAAAAGAGGAGGTAGGTAGGATTTTCTTAGTCTTCTCAGTTTTTGCTTTGCTCAAGGACTAACAAAGTGTAAGTTGGGAGTTGTGATAAGCCCCTAAAATACATGATTTTAGACCCTCATTTACCTTTTTTTATCCTTATTTATTTTGTATGTGACCCTTTATTATCATATTTTCGAGCTATACAAGGTTTGTTCATGTTTCAGGGGAAAATAGGTTAAAACCCATAGAATTAGGGCATTATGAGAATCCAAGGGAATATTTGGGACACTCAAAGCTCAAGTTAGACATTTATCCAAGTCCCTAAAGCTTCGATGCATTTAAGGAAGGAATATCTTGTTCGACCATGTGGAGCAACTAGCTACCAACAAGGGCAACCAAGGCAATAGATGTAGCCTCCAAGGTTCAAGCCTGAAATAGAACAACTACAAGGTTCGACCAAGTCCTTTTCACTGGGACCCTCTTAGGCGACAAGGTCCAGAGGCTAAAGATGCTTAAAGACATAACTACTGAGAGCCTCAACCAAATGCTCGACCAGAGAGACCATTACGGGCGACAGAGTGGAGTTCCTGAGATTTCTTGAAATTTGAGATCCTGCAAGTCTCAACCATATACTCAACCAACAAGATCCGATTGTGCGACTATGTCGAGAAGAGCTGAATTCAAATTCTTCCTTTCTTGGGAGCTCTGACCAGGGCGCAACTGAGGAAGAACATGGATGCGACCTAGTCAAAACTGACGATCTGCGTCATGAGATACTTGCAGAATTTTCCAGTTTTGAATTCCAAATCTTGTAAACCCTAATGGATATATACAGTAGATTTGATAATAAGCTTAGAGTTCCTCTTTGGCCTCTCTTAGGTTAGTGACAAACTTAAGACGTCATTGAGAACCATTGTAGATTAGTTAGAGTAGATTTCAATACTTGTTCTCATTTGTGCAAGATGTGTTCAATGGCCTTTGAGAACCGGTGAGGCTCTTGTGCATTCTATGTATATTAGAGGATCATTCGGTTGTACCTCTGGTCGTTAGTGGCAAACAATTCGAATACAAAGGATTGATCTTTTTACATGCTTTCTCTTTACTGCTTTTATCTTTACATGCTTTCATTTAATCGCTTTCCTTTACAGCTTTCCTTTATAGCTTGATTGTGATGAATACCTGGTGATGTGAACCTCAATCGACATGCATTGAAACCCAGCAAACAATATTGAAATGCTTGCCCAAGAATGCTAAAATTCAGATTTTGATTGGAAACTCCGACCCAACATTTATAAATGAAACGTGAACCAAAAGTATAAAGTAACAAACCCCGACCCAATGATTATAACTTAATCATGAATCGAAGGTATAAAGTAACAAACCTTGACCCAATAATTATAATTGAACCATGAACCGAAGGTATAAAACCTCAACCCAATGATTATAATTAAATTGCGAACCAAAGTATAAAATTTGAACGCCACAAGGAAGGATTCCTTGATAATTTTACAAGTTCTCTAAAGAACCAAGAAGAAACAAAGCCTCACATTTTTATTCCATTATGTTGTCCTCTAACAATGGTGAGATATATATAGCTAGCATGGGGGACAAGGACATTAAACACTTAGAAATTCCCACACAAGTGTGGGGGACAAGGACATTTAATACTTAGCAATTCCCACACAAGGAATAGAGACACACATAATAAATACACCAACTTACTGGACATATTAATGACTCTCACAACTTGCTAAAAACCCATGCAAGTTAAGTTGTCTTACAAGTTACAAATTAATTGTAAAGACAAAAAACCAAAATCCCATAATTGAATAGCACACCATTAATAAGGAGATTACAACCATTAAGCAAGATTAGCTTCATCAAAAACTTGGATTAAGTTTATTAAGCCTGAATCTTTCTTTGGGCCAAGCCTGGAGTGCCCTGTTTTTTAATAAGCCCAAATATCTTGAATAATCCCATGAAGCACTTCTTTGATCTTCTTGGATCTTGCTCTAGTGATAGGCCCAATTGAAACATGCAATGGATCCTTCAATGGCGCTTGTTGATTCTCATCATTCCCCTTCTTTTCAAAAGGATTCGACCTCCAATCCATGTAATTATAAACCAATACCAACGGCAAGAAAATATTATAGAAACAACGAATCAAAAGAGTAGGACAAAAAAAAAATTCTTTTTGCTTTCTTTTCTAACATCTTTTTTTTTTCTCAACTTGGTACACGCCACAAAACAAGAAAAATGAATAATGAACACGAATGTAACAAGATAGAATGATAAGAGAAAATGAAAGATTAAATGATAGTAAACCTAATTTTAGAGCCTATGCTCTAATACCAAATGATTCGAACCTCAATCAACACGCGTTGAGACCCAACAACCAATATTGGGATGCATGCCTAAGAAAGCTAAAATTCATATTTTTGATAGGAAACTCTAACCCAGCATTTATAAATGAAACGTGAACTAAAAGTATAAAGCAACAAACCCCGACCTAATGATTATAGCTTAATCATGAACCGAAGGTATAAAATTTGAACACCACAAGGAAGAATCCATGATAAGTTCGCAAGTTCTCTAAAGAACTAAAAGAAGAAACAAATCCTCACTTTTTTCTTGATTTCTATTCAATGATCATACTACATACCTTGTTGTTGATGTGACATCTAGTATGAAAAATGTTCTCCCTTTGTTGTTCCATGTCATCTTCTTTGATTTGGGCACTTAAAGCACGCCTAGCCACAAGTGACTCACCCTCCACCAGATACTCCACATCATTATCACAAGTGTCCTCATGCGGTGGCATTTGGTCATCATCGCTCTTGCTTTCGGTTTCCACCTCTCCATCAATATGTGCCACCATGGTCCTCTTATTTGGACATTGTGAGGCTAGGTGACCTACTCTCAAACAACAAAAACACTTAATATCATGATTACAAGTTTGGAATTCGGTTTTACCTTTGTTGACATTGGGAACTTCATCTCTCCTTTCTGGTGGTTTAGTTTTTGCCTTTAAAATAGCTCCTTCGTCTTTCTTCCAATTTGATCTCCAAGAAGTAGAAGAGCCCAAATTTTGAAATGACCAAGTTCCTTTCCTTTTAAGCTATCGTTTCACCTTTATTGCCATGTGCACCATGTCCTCCAACTCCATGTAGTGTTGCAACTCCACCACATTGGCAATGTCCCGATTCAGCCCATTCAAAAACTTTGCCATGGTAGATTCCTTATCCTCCTTTACATTAGCCTGAATCATGGTGATTTCCATATCTTTGTAGTAGTCATCCACGTTCCTGTAGCCTTGTGTAAGACTTTGTAATTTTTTATACATGTCCCTATAGTAGTGACTAGGGACAAACCGCCTCCTTATGATGGCCTTCATTTCCTCCCACGTCTCAATAGACCTCTCATGGTTTCTACTCTTTTTTGTCACAAGTTGATCCCACCATATAATAGCATAGTCAGTAAAATCAATGACAACGAGTTTTACCTTTTTCCCCTCGGAGTAGTTGTGGCACTCAAAAATCAACTCCACTTTCTTCTCCTATTCCAAGTATGCTTTAGGATCGTTTTTTTCCTTGGAATGATGGTATCTTCATTTTGATGTTTCCTAGGTTTTTGTTAGTCCCATCTCAGCATCTCAAATATCTTCAAAAACCTCTACCACACCTTTCACTCCTTGGCACAAACCTTCCCTCATCGTTCAATGAAGCTTGATCCTGTTCATCTTCAAACTCACCCTCGTGATTGCCATCAGGATCATCGACGTGCATATGCCTTTCTTGCCTTCTAGTATTAGGGACTCTGTGGGGACGCCCCTCGTGCTAAGTAGCAATAACAGCGTCTTGCCTATCCATCCAATATCGAATCTCATTAAACACCACGTTCATACGTTCAAATTGTTGTTATATAGCCTGAAACATGAAAGACGAATCGTCCCTTCCTTCTTTGTTTGAAGTGTCGCCCCTAAAAGACATATTTTTGAAAATATAGAAAAACAAATGTTATAAATAATTCCTCACAACACTCCCGTACATGTTTGCACTCAAATTATGTCACTCACACTTGTGTTTCACTTTTAAATTGGCTTTTCCCCGATATTAGTGATCTCACACTCTTTTGTCTTTTTCCGCTCGTAATTTCCCCTTTTCAGTTCTTTATTGAATTAATAAATGTAATCAAGAAATTCAACTTGCAGAATTTAAACTAATGCTAATGGCAAGAAAAATATTATAGAAACAAAGGGAGAGGACAAAAACCAAATTTTTTGAGAGAAATGAAACTACAAAAGTCACGATTCAAGAGAAAAAAAAAAAAAAACTTTGATAAGTACCAAATGATAGCATATGTTGCTTCAATATCACCTTTTTTTCTTTTCTTTTTTGCATTCTTTTCTTTTTGACTGTCTCCTTTCTCTTTTTATTTTATTCTTTTCTGACATTTTTTTCTTTTTCAACTTGGTACACGTCAAAAAACAAGAACAATGAATAATGAACACAAATGGGACAAAATAGAATGATAACAAAAAATGAAAGATAAAAGGATAGTAAACCTGATTTAAGAGCTTAAGCTCTGATACCAAATGATGTGAAGCTTAATCGACACACATTGAGACCCAGCAAACAATATTGGAATACTTGCGCAAGAAAGCAAAAATTCAGATTTTGATAGGAAACTCCAACACGACGTTTATAAATGAATCGTGAACCAAAAGTATAAAGTAACAAACCCCAGCCCAATGATTATAACTTAATCATGAACTCAAGGTATGAAGTAACAAACCTTGACCCAATGATTATAACTGTACCACGAACCAAAGGTATAAAATCTCGACCCAATGATTATAATTAAATCACGAACCAAAGGTATAAAACTTGAACACCACAAGGAAGGATTCCTTGATAAGTTCACAAGTTCTCTAAAGAACCAAGAAGAAGAAAAGCCTCACATTTTTATTCCATTATGTTGTCCTCTAACAATGGTGAGAAGAAAAAAAGCCTCACATTTTATTCCATTATATTGTCCTCTAACAATGGTGAGATATATATAGCTAGCATAAGGGGACAAGGACATTAAACACTTAGCAATTCCCACACAAGCATAGGGGACAAGGACATTAAATAAGTTGCAATTCCCACACAAGCATGGGAGACACACATAATAAATACACCAACTTACTAGACACATTAATGACTCTCACAACTTACTAAAAACCCATGCAATCTAAGTTGTCTTGCAAATTACAAATTAAATGTAAAGACAAGAAGCCAAAAAGTCAAATCCCATAATTGCATAGCACACCATTAATAAGGAGATTACAACCATTAAACAAGATTAGCTAAATCAAAAACTTGTATTAAGTTTATTAAGCCTGAATCTTTCTTTGGGCCAAGCCTGGAGTGCCCCATTTTTTAATAAGCCCAAATATCTTGAATAAGCTCATGAAGTGCTTCTTTGATCTTCTTGGATCTCGCTCTAGTGATAGGCCCAATTGAAACATGCAATGGATCCTTCAATGGTGCTTGTTGATTCTCATCATTAAATGATGCGAACCTCAATCAACATGCATTGAGACCCAACAACCAATATTGGAATGCTCGCCCAAGAAAGCTAAAATTCAGGTTTTTGATAGGAAACTCTGACCCAACATTTATAAATGAAACGTAAACCGAAAGTATAAAGTAACAAACCCCGACTCAATGATTATAGCTTAATCATGAACCGAAGGTATAAAATTTGAACGCCACAAGAAAGAATCCTTGATAAGTTCACAAGTTCTCTAAAGAACCAAAAGAAGAAACAAATCCTCACTTTTTTTCGTGATTTCTATTCAATGATCATACTTCATACCTTGTTGTTGACGTGATAGCTAGTATGGAAAATGTTCTCCCTTTGTTCTTCCATGTCATCTTCTTTGACTTGGGCACTTAAAGCATGCCTAGCCACAAGTGACTCACCCTCCACCGAATACTCCACATCATTATCATAAGTGTCCTTATGCGGTGGCATTTGGTCATCATTGCTCTCACTTTCAATTTCCACCTCTCCATCAACACATGCGACCATGGTCCTCTTATTTGGACATTATGAGGTTAGGTGACTTGGTTAGGAGATACTTGCAGAAGTTACCAGTTTTAAATTCCAAATCTTGTAAACCCTAGTGGGAATATATTGTAGCCTAGATAATGAGCTTAGGGTTCCTCTTTGGCCTATCTTAGGTTAGTGACAAACTTACGACATCATTGAGAGCCATTGTAGATTAGTTAGAGTAGATTTCAATACTTGTTCTGGTTTGTGCAAGATGTGTTCAATGTCCTATGACAACCAGCGAGGCTCTTGTGCTTTCTATGTATATTAGAGGATCATTCAGTTGTACCTCTGGTCGTTAGTGGCAAACAATTCGAATACAAAGGATTGATCTTTTTACATGCTTTCTCTTTACTGCTTTTATCTTTACATGCTTTCATTTAATCGCTTTCCTTTATAGCTTGATTGTGATGAATACTTGGTAGATAGGATAGCACTTCTACAACTTTAGCTAGGCAAGCTACAGTCTCCTATAGAGGTTCTTGTGATCGTTGTGATAGAGTATACTATGATTCCTAACCATGCTTCTGACAGTTGGTGCACCCTTGCTACCCTATGCCATCGAATGGCTCCTTGAACTATTTATCTAGGTTATGAGTAGTTTAATGTGGTAAAATCATTGAATTTAGATTATGCGTAGGACATCCTAGGTCAAATTCGTGATTGAGCACTACTTTGTAGAAGTAGAGTTAACTTAGATTTACTTGCTTTCATTTACATGCTTTTAAGCAGTTGATAGAACACACCTTGAAAAATACCAACTTTTTATTTTTCTTTTACATAAGGCTACAATAAATTAATTTGGAAGTGGTTTGATAACTACGCTTTAAGTCCCTGAGGATCGACACTCGACTTCCCCATTTTCTACTGAACTTGGGATTGTTAGGTAGAATAAATATTACTTTTGGTAGTTAAGGACCCAAGCCTTGGTGAGCCTACCATGCACCACTCAAATTCCTCTCTTGAATTTCTTGAAGCACCCTTCCGTATTTGGAGCATACCTTTTTCTAGAGAACTCCAAAAAGGGTGATCTTGGTATCTACGGAAAGCTAAAAACAATCCCACAACTTTCATGTTGAAGGTTTTCACAGATGATAAGGTTTAGATAATAAAAAAAAAAAAATAAGGCAAACCGTCGACGGTTTGGCTAGGTGCATCAACGATTTCAGGTAAAGAGCTTAATGATTTTTTGCCTGAGGAAACCATTGATGGTTTGCATCAGGATTCACACCCTAATGGCTATAAATGGCCAGTTTTCAAAGTAACAATTATTTTATTAGCCCAACAGCCATAAAACAGCTAGTAGCTCATTTTGCTTATAAATACAAGTCCAAATACTTGTTTAAACATTTGATCTTAATAGTTATATATCATTTGCAAGCACACTTCAATTAGTTCATCATATTTGTGCTCAATGTCTCTCTTGCTCCTTAATCTTAGTGTGATAGATTACTTTGAGAGAGATTGTGTGTCAATTTTATTGTGTCAAATGTGAACCGAATTGCAAGGGTTCTTGGTGAACCTAATGAAAGGCTATTGGTGAGTGATAGGGATTTGTTCCCATGTGTGAAGGATCTTGGTAAGAAAAAGGGATTTGTTCTCATGGTCTAAAGGCTTTTCTATTGGTGAAGGAGTTGTGTTAAGGTATTGTGAAAAGCTTGGGTGTGACTCAAGTCGTGGACATAGGCAAGCGGTCAAACCACGTTAACATCAGTGTTGAGCTTTTCCTACCTTCTCTTTAATTTATGTCTTGTGCATGATTTATATTTTATTTATTGTGATATAATCATTTGCATCTTTCCAATATTTATATTTTTTAGAGAAAAGCAAAAATACACAAAAGAGCCTATTCACCCCCTTCTAGACTTGACTCTAGGTCCAACAATATGTACTAAATGAAATTAATAAAGAAGTCTGATGAAACCATCTAGGTATAGGGCCCTAGCTCACAAATCCTTGGGACATGGTTATTACTGGGTGACCATAAAGAAAGATGCGCAAGGCCCTAGTGAAATTGTGTGATAGGTGCCAAAGGTGCAAACATACCTCACCTACCAGCCAGTGGCTTCTTAGCAACAATAAGTCCTTGCCTGTTTGCATTATGGGGGGTTGACATCTTAGATACCATACCAAGGGCAATAGGATAATGAAAGTTCGTTATTCAACTACTTCATAAAGTGGGTGAAGGTAAAGACTCTATTAAAAATGGAGTAGAACACAACCATATTCTTCTGGAATTCTACTGATTTTTGGTAAGAAATTCTAGACATGGTGATCAAAGACCATGGTAAGTAATTTGACAATGAGTGATTAAAGACATTCTATTCTAAGTTGGGATAATCCTCTATTACACATCAATGTCATACCTACAAAGTAATAGGTAGGTGGAAAACATGAGTCAAACAATATTACAACACTCAAGACATGATTGACTCTACATAAAAAAGATTGGTGGAAGAATTGCCTATAACACTTCGGGCATATCATACTACTAGTAAGGAAACCATAAAGGAAACTCTATTCTTACTAGCCTTTAGAATGGAAGTAGTAATCTCAGACGAAATTGGAAGCCCCACATAGAGGAGGCAATATTTAATGCAAAGGAGAATAAGAAGTAACTAGAATGGAGTTGGACTCAGTGGAAGAACAATGAGATCAAGCTCAAATCAAAGTAGTAACATACAAAAAAAAGGCGACCAGGTATTACAAATCGCAAATGAAGACCTAGATTTTCAAACTAGAAGATCTAGTCTTGAGAAGAGTTAGGTCGTGTCAAAATAAGTTAGGCTCTAACAAACTCAAGCTCAAATCAATAGAGCCTTATCAAGTGCCAAAAAAAATCAAGCCTAGGACTACAAGCTAAAAGGTGGAGAATGTTGAAAAGTTTTGACAATTGAAAAAAAAAAAAAACTAGTTTATGGTTAATATGTTCAATATTTACATACTCTTGCATAAAGTCATTCACAAACTCTATCACAAACTCTATTAAATATTCAATTCATATACTCATTTATAGATGCACTTATAAAGACACAGTAAATTATCGTTCATATTAGCATGCATCTCGATCAACTTGTTGAGCTAATATAATTTTAATTGTTTTATATTTTTCTAATTGATATCTTAGAAAAATTGCTAACTCCTTTTGTCAAAATTGTTGCCATTCAAATCTAAATTGGAGAATCATGAATAATCATTCCAAATGTCTAGGAGTTTCCATCTTTGGATAATGCAACGACGCGCACTACCATGTTTGACGATCCTCGAGCTTGATCATACATTTACTACAAAATCTAAAAAGACTAGCTGAGATGCAACCTAAACTCCATAAATATTGGTCGAAGCAAGACTAAAAAAGATATAACACCTAAGAATAATAAAGTTTCAAGCATTGAAGTTTCACGTTGTTATCTTTTCAATTTTGAGTGTATTATTGTTAATCTCATTATGGTTTTAACATTTCATTCTACCTAATGGGTCAAGCAATTTATGAAGGCTCTTTAAACTCATAGATTATAAACATTCAAACTATGTCTGTGAGCTAGAAGACCTCAAAGGTGTGTTATATTATTGTTCTTTATTTTGGTTGTAATCCCAGTAAGATGTGTCCTAGAATGCTACAACATTGTGTGTTGTTGGGTATAATCTTGGTGGGACATGTGTTCTAAAGTGCAACATGTTGATGCCTATTTTGACCCAAGGGTTTCATGTAACGTCCTCAAAATTCTCACCATTTATTATTATTTTATATATAACCATATCTACGCAGTGAATACATAAGTCATACAACCATTTATATTGTACAAACCAGAACTCAAAATATTCAAACCAAAATCATATTAAACAACTCCCTCCAGTATCACCTACCCCAAAAGAATACAAAACTCTATCACAAACTCACCCTACAATCAGGGTAACCAAGTAACCTTTCTATCCGTGAGCCTGATCTGCTCGCCTAGTTGGCTTACCTGAAAAATGGTAAAGTAATGGGGTGAGACGATGTTCAATAAGTGGAAATATGCTATTACTAGTGTGTGGCGACCGAGTTGTATAACTATAACAATATTATTTAAAACTGCATGATCTAACAAATCTGTAAAGCACACATATCACATGTATAATAGTTTAAAATATTTGTATCATCTGAACTTTCTATCATTTATACTACTAATATCATACTACACACAACAAAAGCTGTAAAACTATATACATATACATATACATAACTATGCTCTTTCCCTGATACTCTGTATGCTATGATTTGACCCCTCATGACAGGGTTATGCGGCTCATAGGCAGGACTTAACCTAGTCAACCTTCCAGGTAAGTCATCATACTTTACACGACCTCAGCCCAGCCAAACTGCATCCACTCCTAAGCTCAGGACTGGCTGCTACCTCGTCAAACTGGCCCCCTCAACCCAGTGATTTGGGGAGCTGCATCGTCTCCAAGCACAGTTTGACAATACCTACACACTATCTGAGATATGTAGTTGCACTCTATTATATTTATAGCAACGATACCATGCTCTATAAACTGAATCAGTCTGTAATCTTTTCCACGGGGGATCTGATACTACATATATATATATATATATATATATATGTGTGTGTGTGTGTGTGTGTGTGTGTGTGTGTGTGTGTGTGTGTGTGTATACTATACTCTTTATACTGTTTTCATTATGTTTCCAAAATAACCATAACACTATAGTTCTATATTGTAAATTTTGTAATATCTGAATAATTGTAGCATCTTGATGCTAAACTGTATCATTTGTCTGTATACTCTGTCTATATAATCTATCTGTATACTCTGAGTGTTATGGCCTTAGGAAAACATAGCTTTCTATATACATTGTATATACTAATTTGGATAAATATTTGTATACTGTTATATATATATATATATATATATATATCTGTATGTGTAATCATTTGAATAAAAATTGTATATGTATACATATGTTGTCTGTATAAAATCCATAAATATCTAACTATATCTATACAACCTGATATACTAGAAAAACTGTATAAAATTCCATATCAGATAATATCTACTCAGGCCACACATACTTTAAAAATTCATATTCTGTATAGTAACTGGTATACATGCATATATATATATATATATATATATATATATATAATTTTTGATAACGTAACTAAATCTCCTAGCATAGCATATTTCCCTTACCTAGTTTCTAAAAAGCCTTCATTGAACTCTGGCCCTACACCCGCAAGGTTCTCCACTCAACACCCTGAAAATGACATCCCCTAGGAAAAAACATCAGTATTTTCCTACATATAACATTTCCTATAACTGCAGGAAAAGCAAAATCTGAATAAAACATCTTACCCTGAATTTGGGATGAATTTCAAACCAACTTCTCCCACAATCAGTTTCGGCAGACTTGCAGAGAACTTCGCCAAAAGCGTCATGGTGGCCTCAGATCTTCAATCCAGCAAGAAATGGAGCCGAGATTGAAGAGAGAAAGAGAGAGGGGCATAGAAAGAGAAAAAATAAGATTCCTACATTGTAAATTCTATCAAAATCTGCTTTTTAGAAGTACTTATAGGCCTGGATTCATCGACGAGACATGTTATCTCGTCAACGAGTCCTTAAGAAATTTCGTCGACAAACCCTCCTTCCTCGTCGACGAATTTCAGATTGTTTAAAACCCTTCCCGGTATCTTCTCGTTGATGAGGTGTGGCTTTGTCGATGAGGCTCCCTTATGTGCTTATTGACAAACTCCCTGTATTTGCTAACGAGATCCTATGTAAATTTTTCGGGTTATTATATTCTCCCCTCCTTATAAAATTTCGTCCTCAAAATTTACTATCTGGGTTGAACACCATCTATACACTGCATCATCCCGCAAAGGAAAAGGGTCTACTCATTTTATTACTTACCCTCACTTATGGCGGAGGAATACCGTGGTTACATTCTATGTTCTGGGAGATTACACAAACAAAATTAAAAACTACTTACTAACTAAATAGTACATGTACCTACAAAAGAAACATTACCTAACGATTTACATTACCTGATTACTCTTGGAACAAATGTGGGTATCTCTTTTTAATTTCATCCTAAAGTTCCCATGAGGCTTCTTCCATAGCATGGTTCCTCCACAAAATCTTCACTAGCTGAATTTCTTTAGTACGCAGTTCTTGTGTCTTTCTGTCTAAAACTTGTACTGGCATCTCTTCAAAAGCTAGTGAATCCTTGAGTTCTATCTCTGCATAGTTGATTATGTGGGATGGGTTTGGGACATATTTCTTTGACATAGCAACATAAAACGTGTCATGAATTCGAGCCAAAGCTGGCGGCAAAGCTAGCCTATAGGCAACTGACCCTATTCTCTCTAGTATCTCAAAAGGGCCAATATACCTAGGGCTTAACTTGCCCTTCTTTCCAAACCTCATAACTCCTTTCAAAGGAGCTATCTTCAAAAGTACTCGATCTACCACATCAAACTCTAGTTCTCGGCGGCAAGTGTCTGCATAGCTTTTTCGTCGACTCTACACAGTACTAATTTTTTATTTAATTAGTCGAACCTTGTCACAAGCTTGTTGTACTATTTCTAGACCCAAAATTTGCCTCTCACCTACCTCATCCTAGAAGAGAGGAGAATGACATCTCCTACCATACAATGCCTCATATGGAGCCATGCTGATACTCCACGAACACGAACTATCTCCTGAACATATATCTCTACCAGTCTGTCCATGGAATAGCCAATTTTAATAAGGATAAAATGAGCAATCTTCGTCAAACGATTCACAGCCACCCAAATTGTATTCAACCCTTGATGCTCTATCGGTAATCCCGTAATGAAATCCATCGAAACGTGATCCCATTTCCATTCTGGAATAAATAATGGCCGCAACTGCCCTGCTGGTCTCTAATGCTTAGCTTTAACCTACTGACACGTCAATCACTACTGTACAAATTTGGCTATCTCTCTCTTCATTCCACTCCACCAGAAGCACTCCCGCAGATCCTGATACATTTTAGTACTACCTGGATGTACAGTGTATAGGGATCTATGAGCCTCCTCCAATACAGTTCTCTTAATCTCGGTATCTGTAGGAACACAGAGCCTATTACGGAAGCGCAAAGCTCCGTGATCTGATATACTGAATTCCTCACCTAGACCATCTTGCACCCTAGCCATTATCTCTGCCAACTCTGCATCATCACTCTAGGCTTCTTTAATCATCTCGTATAGCAGAGGCTGAACCACTAGAGTGGCAATGGCTGCTTAAGGGCTTTCCTCTATTAATTCTATGCTGGGCCTCTCCAAATCTATCAAAATTGAATGCGGAATCTCTATGGCTGCTAGTACTTGTCCCATTGATTTCCTACTCAAAACATCAGTTGTAATGACCTGAATAATAATAATGGTATTTAAATAGAGAGGAAAGGAAATGGAAAGAGTAATAGAAGGAGGTAGCCGACTTCTTCGATGACGTTGCACTTTGGGTTGCAATGATCCAAGGAAATTTATCAGGTCCTTGTCGACGAACACAGGGGATTCGTTAACGAGGGTGCAGGTTAGTCGATGAACTTTCTACAGGACTCGTCGACAAGGTGAGGTATCTTGTCAACGAATTTGACCCTAAAAATAGCTGAAACTCAGATTTTTAGCACAAAAAATCAGAAATCTCTCTCTCTCCCTCATCCCTACGATTTCTCTCTCCTCTCTCTTCGATTTAGGCTCCGTCGTTCGCCGAATCGATGATCTAAGGCCACCATGATGCTCCTGGGGAAGTTCTCTCCAAATCTGCTAGAGTGGATCGTTGGTGGGAGCGAGTTGAAATTCATCCTTGAGTTGAGGTAAGACTTTTTATTCAAAATTTGGTCTTTCCACAGTTGAAGGAAATGATGTACTCGAATAAATACTGAAGTTTAGTTCTGGGAATTATCATTTTTAAGTTACCGCTCAAGTTTTCCTATGGGTGTAAGACCAGTATTATAGAAGGGCTTTTCAGTTTTCAGGTAAGAGGATAAATTAAAGGAGTTATTTTCCATTGAAATTACTATTATTTAATAGTAGAATAATTTTCAGAAAGCATGTGATTATATATGATTATAGTTGAGAAAATGTAAGTTTGGGAAAATACTGCAACTAAACAGGATATGTGATTTTATAACGGAATATATGGTTTCATTTAATTTGTGTGACATGAATATTATTTTACATATATTATAACATGTTAAGTTAGATTTACAAAATAAAGCATGTTTACAAATATTTTCAAGAATAACATGATAAACATGGTAAATTATGATTTCAGAATATATGATATGTTTGGTGCAAGGCCGCAATTACTCATGTTATTCGGCGCAAGGCCGCATTTGTTTATGTTTTCGGCATAAGGCCGTAATTATTATGTTAATGTAAGATTCAGAAAATGCTATTATTTGATTTATGATGAACAATATATGTTTATGTACTATATGTTATTAGAACCCAGATGTTAGTTTAGTTTAGTTTCAGGAGCATGGTACCATAGCTTATAGATAAGATATCTATGTTCAAATTGGTACTAACCACCCCACAAGGGGGTGGGAGATGGATAGCCGATGTGGATTTCAATGTAAAGTTATAGACGTCCACCTAGCAGTCTGGACCAAGGTGTGGCGGGTCTATCGTACTTACAAACATTTTTGACTTAGCAGTGGTCAGCCAGCCATTGTTGGGTCCCGGCTTCTGACTGAATAACCCGTCATGGGGGTTAATACATGACATCAGCTAGTTATACATCCTAGGTAGTTTTCATTATTATAGATAATATCAGTTAATACATGATTAGTATGATTACTTGGAAGTATGAAATTATATGTTTATCTAACCATATTACGATTTATGTTTTATGGTATGTGAAATGTAAAGTATATGTATTACAACATTAAGTATTCATGTTGCCTCACAGCTGATTTTATTTTATCTACTGCGAGGTGTCTCACCCTAAGTTTAAATTATTTCAGGAAACCTAGAGAGACCGACGGGTCAAGGCCGCCACTGAGTAAGTTAAGCTTCCCTGCTAGAAGGGTAAGTTTTGATCTAGGATTAAGAAATTTTTTTTGTAAGATCCTAGGTTTATTTTGATGTTTTGGAGATTGTATATAAACACAGTATCTTTGGGAATATAGTAGACTCTGGTATTATGTAATATATATGGTCGATGAATGTGATTTACATTTACTGCTGCCTAGGTTACGCTGTGTATGATAGGTGTTCCCGCTACCCGTAGGCTCAGGTTGACTATTTTATTAAGTACTTTTTATTATATGATAAGATAAGCAAGACGTTACAGTTTGGTATCAGAGCCTAGGATATTAGGTTCTATAGACTCTATAGTGCAGCAGTAATGATACCAAAGTATAGGATAATAGAATTTGAGGTCTGGTTTTGTAGTCTAGATGCAGGACTTCCATGGTGGTTTATGTGGTTTTTCTGGGGTGACGATTTCAGGAAAGTCATGGTAAACTATCGTCGGGTTAGGTATCTAGGTTGCAAGATTGAACCTTGAATTAAGATCAGGAGTGATGAATTAATTAGGAGAACATATTACATTGGTTGGGTGATATGTATAGTGAAGGGGTTCTAAGCTAAGTTATTTGTTTTTCAAGATGGACCCTAGTGGTAGTAGTGGCCATGCTAGTAGGAATGAGGGTACTGGAACCTCAAGCGTTGCGGGTGGAGACTTAGATGTAGTTTTGCGCAATGTGCAACAACAAGTCATGGCTGAGATTGGCAGGAATTCTAGGGAGCTAGGTGGTTCGTCTGCAGGACACGGTAGCTCGATAGATAAATTCATAAAGATGAATCCTCCAGCCTTCTCAGGGAGAACAGATCTTGCAGTCACTAAAAACTAGGTGCAAGAGATCAAGAAAATATTTGCAGTGCTACAGTATTCAGAGGAGCAGAGGGTGCTATTTACTACCTACAGACTGACTAGAGAGGTTGAGAGGCGGTGGATGGCAGTGAAACTTTTAAAGCAGCAGAGGACAGTACCTGTGAAGATGACATGGGAGCGGTTTAAGGAGACATTCTTCAACAGGTATTTTCTAGCTTCGTCCAGGGAAGTAAAGATTGAGGAGTTCCTGAATCTAAAGCAGGGACAGTAGACCGTACAACAATACGCTGTGAGGTTCATCGAATTATCTCGCTTAGCCCCGTACATCATACCAGATGAAGCAAAGGTATGGCAGTTTGAGAGAGGTATGAGGAGAGAAATAATAAAAGCAGGTGTCGATATTGAAGTTACAAGATCTTACTGAATTGGTGGATAGAGCCACTATAGCAGAGGTTGGGGAGCAATTAGAAACTGAGGAGCAGAGGCAAAAGAAGAGATCCACACCTTCTGATTCCCAGCAAGGAGTCGGTTGTGGTTCATGGAAGAGAGGTGACTACTACAGAGATTGGAGGCAGGAGATTGGAAATCACAGTTTTTAAGGTGTGCAGCCATCTCCAGCTTACCCGTCTTGCGAGAAGAGACACCTGGAGGAGTGTCATGCCGGTCGAGGTGTCTACTACCAGTGTAGGGAGCCAGGAGATATGATGAGGGACTGTTGGGCTCAGATTGGTGCTCCTTATCCTCCTAAACTTACTCGGGGAGGCTGCCAGGCATCACATGGAGGTTAGCAGCAAAATATCGTCCCAGCTAGGGTTTTTGCTTTGACTTCGGGTGATGCTGAGACAACCGGTGACGTGGTGATAGGTACAATTAATATTCTTTCATTTAAAGTTATTGCACTTTTTTACTCAGGGGTCACACACTCGTTTGCATCTATGGAATGTGTTAAATTGTGTGGGGCCAAAACACAAACACTAGATGTTGAATTATTAGTAGCTACACCGACCGGGTCAGCAGTAAGATGTAGTAGGATGCTTCGTGGTTGTTGAGTCGATATTCAAGGAATAATTTTATTTGCTGACTTAGTGGTGCTGGATATGCATAGATTTGATATCATCTTCGGCATGGATTGGCTAGCAGCTAATTCTGCCATTATAGATTGCTGTATGAGAGAAGTGATATTCAAACCTCCAGGGAGACCAAAATTCAGATTTACAGGGTCACGAGTGTAATCTGTACCTCAGATGGTTTCAGTTGTTCAGGCGAGGAGACTGCTCTTGAGTGGTTGTCGGGGATTCATGACCTTCGTGAAGGAAACAACAGGGAATGAAGTGAAACTCACCAGTACACCAGTAGTAAAGGAGTTTATTGATGTGTTTCCAGATGAATTACCGGGTTTGCCACCTAATCGTGAGGTAGATTTCCCTATTGATCTACTTCCAGGTACAGCACTAATCTCTAAAGCACCGTATCGAATGGTGTCAACAGAGTTGGCAGAACTGAAAGATCAGTTGCAAGATTTGCTTAATAAGGGCTTCATACGACCTAGTGTATCTCCGTGGGGAGCTCCAATATTATTTGTGAAGAAGAAAGACGGGTCTATAAGGATGTGCATAGACTACAAGGAGATTAATAAAGTGACCATCAAAAACAAGTATCCTCTACCCCGTATTGATGATTTGTTTGACCAGCTCTAAGATACATGGGTGTATTATAAGATCGACCTCAGGTCAGGCTACCATCAAGTAAAGGTGAGAGCAGAAGATGTATCGAAGACGGCTTTTAGGACCATATATGGGCATTATGAATTCCTTGTTATGCCATTTTGTCTAACGAATGCTCCTATGATATTTATGGATTTGATGAATAGGATCTTCCATCCATATTTAGACCAGTTTGTTATTGTTTTTATTGATGATGTACTAGTCTATTCGAGGAGCTATGAGGAGCATGAGGTACAATTGAGGTAGGTTTTGTAGATGCTCAGGGAGAAGAAGTGTATACAAAATTTAGTAAATGTGATTTCTGGCTTGAGAAAGTTGTGTTTTTGGGGCATGTTATCTCAGAAGATGGAATTTTTGTGGATCCTAGTAAGATTGAGGTGGTAATGAATTGGGCTAGACCGAGGAATGTTCAGGAAATTAAGAGTTTCTTGGGGTTAGTTGGTTATTACCGTCATTTCGTTGAGGGATTCTCAGCTTTATCAGGGCCTCTAACACGATTGACTAGGAAAAATGCCAGATATGAATGGGATGACAGATGCGAGCAAAGTTTTCAGGAATTGAAGCAGAGGTTAGTCATGGCACCAGTACTAATCATCTTGTCAGGGGGTGAGGGTTATACTATCTACAGTGATGCATCCTTGAAGGGACTTGGCTATGTATTGATGTAGCATGGCAGGGTAGTGGCGTATGCGTCCACACAATTGAAAGAATATGAAAAGAACTACCCTGCCCACGATCTTGAATTGGTTGCAGTGGTACACGCATTAAAAATTTGGAGACATTACCTGTACGGCGAGCAATGTGAGATTTTCTCCAACCATAAGAGTTAAAAGTATTTCTTCACCCAAAAGGAATTGAATATGAGACAGAGACGGTGGTTAGAGTTAACTAAAGATTTTGATTGTACCATCAGTTATCACCTAAGAAAAGCAAACATGGTAGCTGATGCACTGAGTAGAAAGTCTGTGGAATCAACATTGACAGCTATGGAGATCCGACATCCAATCATGATGGATCTAAAGAGACTTGACATTGAATTGATAAAGATTAATCCTCCAGTAAGTATCGCCAGCCTAGTGGTACAACCTACTCAGCAAGAAAGAATTAAAGCTGCCCAGAAAGAAGACCCAAAATTAGTATAGGTGATGGACAAAGTGCAAAGTGGTTAGGGGGAGGAATTCAGTATTGCAGATGACGGAGCTTTGCGGTTCCATTCTAGATTATGTGTTTTTGCCGATACTGACATTAGGAAGACTATTTTAGAGGAGGCTCACAGATCATTATATATAGTTCATCCCGGCAGTACAAAAATGTACAAGGATTTATGAGAGTTTTATTAGTGCAGTGGTATGAAGAGAGAGATTGTCAAGTATGTAGCTCGGTACTTGATGTGCCGGTAGGTAAAAGCTGAGCACCAGAGGCCAGCGGGTCAATTGCAGCCACTATTTATCCCAGAGTAGAAGTGGGATCATATTTCCATGGATTTTGTCTCAGGGCTGCCATCTACATTTCATGGCCAGAATGCGATTTGGGTGATAGTAGATCGATTGACTAAGACCGCCCATTTCCTCCTTATCAAGATCAGATATTCCCTTAACCGTTTAGTGGAGATTTATGTTTAGGAGATTGTTCATTCTCATGGAGTGCTCGTACCTATTGTGTCAAATCAAGACCCGTGTTTTACTTCACGGTTTTGGAAAAGTTTTCAGGAAGCTCCAGGGTCTCAATTATCATTTAGCACGACATTCCATCCTTAATCAGATGGGCAGGCTGAAAGGACGATATGGTTACTAGAAGATTAGCTCCGAGCATATGTATTAGATTTTGGGGGTAGTTGGACTCAGTTCATGCTGCTGGTAGAATTTGCGTATAATAACAGTTACTAGTCTAGCATCGGTATGACACCATTTGAGGCTCTATATGGTAGAAAATGTCGTTCTCCGTTATATTGGGATGAGATGGGTGAGCAATGAGTTGTGGGACTAAAGCTTGTATAGTAGGCGTACGATAAGGTTTGACTCATCAGGGATAGAAATAGTGCAGCTCAGAACCGACAAAAGAGTTATGCCAATAATCACCGCAGAAATTTGGAGTTCAATGTTGGTGATCATGTACTTTTGAAGATAGCTCCACTAAAAGGGGTTATGAGGTTTGGTAGGAAGGGTAAACTTAGCCCTAGGTTTATCGGTCCGTTTGAGATTTTAGAGAAAGTGGGACTAGTTGCCTATAGGCTAGCCTTACCACCTACACTATCTAGGTTGCACGATGTATTCCATGTATCTATGTTGAGAAAATACGTCCTAGATCCTTCTCATATTATCATTTATGGTGAGTTAGAGCTCAGTGATTCGCTAGTCTATGAGGAGGTACCAGTTCAGATTCTAGATAGAAAGGAACAGGAATTACGTAATAATAAGATTCCTTTGGTAAAAGTTCTATGGAGGAATCATGCAATAGAAGAAGCTTCTTGGGAGCTCGAGGAATAGATCAGACAAAATTACCCGCAATTATTCCAATAAGTCCATATGTGATTAAGAAATGTGAGTAAATATGTAATGTTTCTTTTGCAGGTACATGTAATACTCTAGTAGTATATGTTATTTTAGTTTTGGGTGAATTTTCTTTTGTATATGTAATCTCCCAGGACATGGAATGTAACCACGGTATTCCACTGCCATAAGTGAGGGTAAGTAATAAAATAAGTAGACCATTTTACCTATTAAGGGATGATGAATTATATGAATAGTAAATTTCAAAGATGAAATTTTATAAGGAAGGGAGAATGTAATGACCCGAATAATAATAATGGTATTTAAATAGAGAGGAAGGGAAATGGAAACAGTAAAAGAAGGAGGCAGTCGACTTTGTCGACGATGTTGCACTTTGGGTTGCAATGATCCAAGGAAATTTATTAGGTCCTCGTTGACAAACACAGGGGATTCGTTGATTAGGGTACAAGAAGGCCTCGTTGATGAAGACAAGGTTCGTCGACGAGAAGATACCGAGAGAGGATTTTTGGAAGTTTGAAATTCATCAAATAGGGTGCAAGTTCATCGACGAACTTTTTACAGGACTCATTAACGAGGTGACGTATCTTGTCAAAGAACCCGGCCTTATAAATAGCTAAAACTCGGATTTTTAAAACAGAAAATCAGAAATCTCTCTCTCCTCCCTACGATTTATCTCTCCTCTCTTTTCAATTTCGACTACGTCATTCGCCGGATCAATGATTTGAGGCCACCACGATGCTCTTGGAAAAGTTCTCTTCAAATCTGCCGGAGCAGATAGTTGGTGAGAGTGAGTTGAAATTCATCCCTGAGTTGAGGTAAGACTTTTTATTCAAAATTTGGTCTTTCCATGGTTGAAGGAAATTATGTACTTGAATAAATACTGAAGTTTAGTTCTAGGAATTATCATTTTTAGGGTACGGCTTAGGGTTTCCTACGGGTGTAAGACCAGCATTATAGAGGGACTTCTCAGTTGCCAGGTAAGGGGATATATTAAAGCAATATTTTTCATTGAAATTACTACTATTTAATAGTAGAATAATTTTCAGAAAGCATGTGATTATATGTGAGTATAATTGAGAAAATGTAAGTTTGGGAAAATACTGCAACTGAACAGGAAATGTGATTTCAGAACGGAATATATGGTTTCATTCAATTCGTGTGGCGTGAATATTATTTTACATATATTATACCATGTTAAGTTAGATTTACAAAATAAAGCATGTTTACAAATATTTTCAGGAATAACATGATAAACACGGTAAATTATGATTTCATAATATATGAAAGGTTTGGCGCAAGGCCGCAATTACTCATGTTATTCGGTGTAAGGCCACATTTATTCATGTTGGGCGTAATTAATATGTTAATGTAAGATTCAGAAAATTCTATTATTTGATTTACGATAAATAGTATATGTTTATGTACTATATGTTATCAAAACCTGAGTGTTAGTTTAGTTCAGTTTCAGAAGCACGGTACCGTAGCTTATAGATCCGATATCTATGTTCAAATTGGTGTTAGCCACCCCACGAGAGTGTGGGAGGTGGATAGTTGATGTGGCTTTCAGTGTATAGTTGTAGATGTTCACTTGGCAGTCCAGACTAGGGTGTGGCGAGCCCATTGTACTTACAGATATTTTTGACTCAGCAGTGGTTAGCCAGTATTGTCGAGTCCCGCCTTCGGGCTGCAAAACCCGTCATGGGGGTAATACAAGACATTAGCTAGCTATACATCCTGGGTAGTTTTTAGTATTATAGATTATATTAGTTAATACATTATTAGTATGATTACTTGGAAGTATGAAATTATATGTTTATCTAACTATATTACGATTTATGTTTTATAGTATGTGAAATATACGGTATATGTATTACAACATTAAATATTCATATTGCCACATAGTTGATTTTAATTTATCTACCCTTACTGAGAGGTGTCTCACCCTAAGTTTATATTATTTCCGGAAACCCAGAGAGAACTGTGGGTTAAGGCCGCCGCTGAGTGAGTTGAGCTTCCCTACTAGAAGGGTAAGTTTTAATCTAGGATCTAGAAATTTTTGTTGCAAAATCTTACGTTATTTTGATGTTTTGGAGATTGTATATAAACACAGTATCTTTGGGAATATAGTAGACTCTGGTATTATGTAATTTATGGTTGATGAATGTGATTTACATTTATTGCTGCCTAGGTTCCTCTGTATATGACAGGTGTTCCCACTACCCACGGGTTCGAGTTGACTATTTTATTAAGTATGTTTTATTATATGATAAAATAAGCAGGACGTTACATCAGCTACCACATTCACTTTCCTTGGGTTGTAACTAATGGTACAGTCATAATCTTTAATAAGCTCTAACCACCTTCTTCGTATCATATTTAGTTCCTTCTAAGTAAAGAAATACTTCAAGCTCTTGTGATCCGTGAAAATCTTGCACTTTCCACCATATAGGTAATGCCTCCAAATCTTGAGAGCATACACCACCGCAGCAAGCTCTAAATCAAGGAAAGGATAATTCTTCCCATATTCTTTAAGCTTTCTAGACGCATACGCAATAACCCTGCCGTGTTGCATCAACACGCATCCAAGACTCTTCAAAGAGGCATCACTGTATAACACAAACCCGTCCTCCCCTGATGGAATAGCTAATACCGGAGCTAAAACTAACCGCTGCTTTTAACTCCTGAAAGCTCTGTTCACAATCGTTGGTCCAATTAAACTTTGCATTTTTCCTTGTAAGTCATGTTAATGGACTTGATAGTCTGGAGAAGCCATCTACAAAGTGCCAATAATAGCCTGCTAATCCTAGAAAACTCCTGACCTCCTGAACACTGCATGGCCTTTCCCAACTTACTATTGCCTCTATTTTACTCAAATCGACTGATACACCTGCTTCAGAGATCACATTGCCGAGAAAGGTAACTTGCCTTAGCCAGAACTCACATTTCTTGGATTTTGCATACAATTTCCTGTCTCTCAATATTTGCAACGCCAGCTTTAAATGATGTTCATGCTTATCCAAACTCCTCAAGTAGACCAGTATATCATCAATAAAACCACAAATTGGTCCAAATATTGATGAAACACTCGATTCATTAAATCCATGAATATTGTTGGTGCGTTAGTCAACCCAAATGGTATCACCAAGAACTTGTAATGCCTATATCGGGTTCAAAATGCATTCTTTGAAATATCCTTTGCTCTAACTTTCACTTGATGGTAACCCAACCGCAGGTTAATTTTAGAGTAAACCTGGGTCCCCTGCTGTTGATCAAATAATTCATCGATCCTAAGGAGAGGATATTTATTCTTGACTTTCAGTTTATTTATCTCCCTATAATCGATACACAACCTCATGGTTTCGTCCTTCTTTTTCACGAACAGAACTGGCGCTCCCCAGGGTGACACACTAGGCCTGATAAACCCTTTTTCCAGCAATTCCTGTAATTGATCTTTCAATTCTTTTAACTCTACTGGGGCCATACAATATGGTGCTTTAGATATTGGTGCAAACCCTGGTAGCATATCTATAGTAAATTCAATCTCACGATCAGGCGGTAAAGCAAGCAATTCTTCTGGAAAGATGTTTGGGAATTCCCTTACTACTGGTATGTCAGCTTGTTTCAATTCTTCTTTCGGTAATTCTTTTATGTATGCGAGATACCCTTGATGACCACCCTGTAGCAATCTCCTCACCTGAATAGCCGACACTAGCTGTGGTGAGGCACGTACGCGTGAACCCACGAATTTGTATTCCTACTCACCCGGGGGTTTGAAAATAACTTCTTTCTGATGGCAATTTATATTGGCATGATAAGTAGCTAGCTAGTCCATACCCAATATTACATCAAACCCCTACATATCTAGAACCACTATATCAGCTGATAATACCCTCTCCTGAATATTTACTGGAAAATTCCAAAGTATCCTTCTGAATCTCACTACAGACCCCATCGATGTACCCACAGATAATTCTATATCTAATGGTCGTGTCTCTATTCCAGCTATTTTCACATATCCCGCCGAAATAAAGGAATGGGTGGCATCTGTATAAAAAAAAGCAATAATTGTATATGGTAAAGCAATAAGGATACCTATAACTATGTCCTCGGTTATTTCAGCGTCACCCGGCGTCAACGCATAGACCCTTGCCGGCACTGTATTCCTTTGCTGACCTCTATGGGGCACCTGGTATCCTCCCTGAAATGGTCTAAGAGCCGATACATAACCTGGTGGTATCTGACAAGATCGAGCCATATGACTGGGCCTCCCGCAGCGATAGCAAACATTCTCCCCCATCCAACATTCACTCTGGTGTCTCCGTCCACATTTGGTACAAATGGTGGGAGGCTGATCACCCTGAAATCCACCCTGCTCTACCATCTGTCTCCGACCTCCGCCAGATCTACCTCCTCTCCAAGGGCCTTGGCTGGGACCCACCTAAAAGCTTGAGGGTGCAGTCCTCTTCTTCTGACTCTGTGTCTCAATCTCTTTTGGTAGACTCTCCTCTGCTAATGTCCCTGTCAACCAACTCTGCAAAATCCTGGATCCTCAGTACCACCACCTACCTGTAAATATCTCGCCTCAATTCCTCTCGAACATTCTGGCCTTCTTTGCTTCATCAGGTACAATATACAGGTAGAAACGCGAAAGCTCGATAAATTTTTCCACGTACTGCTGGACTATCAAAGACCCTTGGGACAAACATAGAAACTCCTGTACTCGAGCCTCTCTAACTGAGGCAGGATAATATCTATCAAAGAACATGTCCTTGAATCGAGCCCAACTGGAATTGCCCTCTGCTCCTCCAAAAATTTGGTGGCTGCCCTCCATCTCTTGGCCTCCCCTACCAATCTATACGTGGTATATAAGACTCTCTACTCATCGATGCAGTGAAGTACTATCAGAATTTTCTCTACCTCCTAAACCCAATCTTTCAAGGTCCATACAGATCTGATGCTGAACCTCCACTGCGAGATTGACACATCAACAGACTTCCAACTTAGAGCATCAGCTACAACATTAGCATTTCCTAGATGATAGCTAATAATACAGTCGTAGTCTTTAATCAACTCAAGCCACCTGCGTTGTCTCATGTTAAGCTCCTTCAAGGTGAAAAAGTATTTAAGACTTTTATGGTCGGTAAAAATCTCACACCTTTCACCGTACAAGTAGTGCCTCCAAATTTTTAGTGCAAACACTACCGCTACTAACTCCATATCATGCGTTGGGTAGTTCTTCTCGTATTCTTTGAGTTGACGAGAATCATAAGCAACTACCTTGCCCTACTGCATTAAAACACAGCACAAACCCCTTCTAGAAGCATCACTATAAATAACAAAGCCACCATCACTAGATGGAAAATTCAGAATTGGAGCAGTTACCAGTACCCATTTCAGCTCCTAGAAACTCAGCTCGCACTCATCCGTCCAACCATACCTCACGTTCTTCTGCATGAGTCTCGTCAAAGGACCTGCTAAACTAGAGAATCCTTCTACAAACCGACGGTAGTAACCTGCAAGACCTAGAAAACTTCTGACTTCCTAAACATTCTTCGGTCTCACCCAATCCTCTACTACTTCAATCTTACTCGGGTCCATGGATACACCTTCTTTAGACACCACGCGCCCCAAAAATGTAATCTGTTCCAGCCATAACTCACACTTCTTTAGCTTAGCATACAACCTCTTATCCCTAAGCATTTACAATACTAGCCTCAAATGAACTTCATGCTCCGTAGTACTCCTAGAATACACTAGGATATCATCAATAAATACCACAACGAACCAGTCTAGATACTCGTGGAAGACCCTGTTCATCAAATCCATAAATGTTGCAGGTGCATTAGTCAAACCAAAAGGCATAACCATAAATTCAAAATGGTCATACCGGGTTCAAAATGTAGTTTTCGAGGCGTCCTCCACTTTCACCTTTAGCAGGTGATACCTAGACCGTAGGTCAATCTTGGAGAAGACCTGCGTGCCCTGGAGTTAATCAAACAAATCTTCAATCTTGGATAGCGGATACTTATTCTTTATCGTCACCTTATTCAGTTCTCGGTAGTCATTGCACATCCTCATCGACCCATCCTTCTTCTTCACAAATAACACCGGTACTCCCCAAGGAAAAAAACACTGGGTCGAATGTACCCCTTGTCTAGCAACTTCTTATAGGGCAACCACACAAGAGATTGAAGTAGGAGAGCCTTTGTGTGGGGAGTCGTGCATAAACAAAAGGGGTTCTTTTTAGGCAGCAGCTATGCAACCATGAAGCCTCACTCGTTCAGCCTCATCTCTCTCTCTCTCCCTTTTTCCTTTGTTTTTTACTTTACTCTATTGTTCTTTAAATACATTCTTTAAGTTCATTTTTTCAAGCTTTTGTTCGAGTTTAATTTTTTGTTTAAGCCATTGTTCAAGTTTAGTTTAGTTTTACTTAAGTCATCGTTGAAGTTTAAATTTAGTTTATTTTTGTTTTTTAAGTTAATGTTTAATTGAGAATTTTATGGTTGAATGTTTAATTTGAGTAATAAAGTTTTCATCTTTGGACTTTCGCCCAAAATTTCAAACTTTAAGATTTATTTCTTTGTCTATGTAACGACCCGACCCTTTATACAAACCAGCAACGTT
This sequence comes from Malania oleifera, assembly GCF_029873635.1. Lineage (NCBI taxonomy): Eukaryota > Viridiplantae > Streptophyta > Magnoliopsida > Santalales > Ximeniaceae > Malania > Malania oleifera. The sequence goes on along the minus strand of NC_080417.1, from coordinate 71,464,493 downwards.
AACCCGAATACAAAATACCTATACCTGTTCAAGATACGTAGACAACCCGCCCTAAACATGGACATACGGGGGTAAACCATACATAATTACAATGTAAATGTTGCGAAAAAACATAAACATTCATTTGGATTTCTACTAGACTTATACCAGAGTTTACTATTACATCCTCAAGTACACAAAATAAGACATAAAATATAACCTGTTATTACAACCCTCCAAAAAGGAACTTCATCTAAGTTTGATACATGATTTGAACATTTACGTAAGCTAAACCAAAAACAATCTCCCCTGTCCCTCTAGCTACTAGGACCGATGTCCTGATGAACCTGAAAACAAAGGTTCTCTAATGGGGTGAGACACTTCTCAGTAAGGAAGAAAGCATTACAACAGTGTGTGACTACATATATGCACATTTTCATAAAAACTCATACATATGGAACATATGTTTATAACTGTAACATATAAAATTTATCTGCACAATCAAGTATTTAAATCATGCATATGATTATTAGAACACTTCCAGCTTGGTATGACAATTTGCCTGTTTACCCCCGTGGCACGAGTTATGCACTGATACCTCTGAGAGTGTCCTATTCGTGCTGACAAAGCTGAGCATCTTTTATAGTCCAACCTCCCCCTGGTTTATTTTTACAAGCAGCTTAATAACTCCTCGCAGTTCAACCATCTATAGTCCCATACTGATCCCTCATGTATGGTTGCATTATACTGCCAGCATCGGAACCGTGCTTATAATAGTTTAGAGTATTTTTCAACCCCATCATTGAAGTTTTTTCAACTTCTTTTGGTAGCAAGTTGTGGTTCCAGTATCATATATACAATTTATATAAAAAATATAGTAACCTGTGCTATTCTAGTATTTTCACAAACTCAGATAATCACATCGGGTTCAAACCGGCCCCTATCCACTCAGTTTACCCCTTTTTGTTTCACTAATACAACTCGGTGTATAACCGGCCTCTGTGTTGACCCTATGGGTCATACCCTGTTTTGATTATGACAAATACTCAGGTATTCAATGATTGCCAAGTTGATGTGCAGGTTTATCTTAGTAGTATCCTATGATGGCACTCGGAGACCTGGAGGAAAACGAAGACTCTAAAGACCCTTGATATAATTGATTTGTTGTAATTTATATTCGGGTCTGTAATAATTAAGTAGGAAAGCTCTGTAATAGTAAATAGGTTTTCGGTTTGTAATAAGCTCACACACATCACATGCATGATTTACTTTGTAAGCTCAAACTGAACCATAGAAAGACCTTAGGGTGAACTCTCGGTCGACCTTCGGTCGACCGACACCGTACTTTTTCGATGATTTCAAATTGGACCCCAAGTGACCTTAGGACACTCACCTTTGCACTTGTATGTAATAGGCACTTGAATAGGGTTTATATGTTGCAAGAAGGGACCGAAATGCACACTTGGTGCACTTTCGGTCGACCGGCCAACTCAGTTCAATTTGGCCCGGCCGACTGAAATCGGTCCGGGTCAACTATTTGACCCAGGCCCGGTCGACCGAGCACTTACAGGTCATTTGACCTCGGTCAACCGAACCACCTGGAAGTCAACTATTTGACCCCCCCGGTCGACCGACCAACTTTGTACTCCAATAACCTGGTCGACCGAAGGGTCTTGGGAGAATTCCCAGCGGTCTGGTCGACCGAGCATTTCAGTTCAAAAGTCCCCCGGTCGACCGAACCTCGGAAGTTTGGGAAATTTCCCTCTTTGGTCGACTGAGCCATGTAGTTCAAAAAGTGCCCGGTCGATCGAACCTCTAAAATTTGGAAAATCGCCTTGCCTCGGTCGACCGACCACTCAGTTCAAAATAGCCCTAGTCAACCGACCTACTTGAGTCCTGGTCGACCGAACCATTTCTGGTCGACCGGACCTCTCGGGTTGCCCTGATTTTTTTTACCACGATTAAATGTTTTAAACAGGGTTAAAATATTTGAAAGGTCATTAAACTTTCCTAATTATTCCCAATAGGTCCCCAACGGTTATATTTGAAAGGTTTTCTATAAATACCCCCTCATTTGGGATAATTAGTATGGGATTAGCCACCTTGATTAGGGAAGAATTCTTTGAAAAATAAAAGCCCTATACTACTCATTTTATTACTCAAACCACTCATACTTGCCTTCTAGCATTGCCTACATATTTTGTAAGTTGATTGAGTGTTTTGTTTAATAGGTTTGCTCTCCTTATGTTACTTGTTTGATGTGATTTTCTTGAGAGCCAAACCTTAGGATTCTTAGGAGGCTTTTGCTAATAAGCATTTCCTAAGAAAACCTTGTTAGATCTTCTAAGCTTGCACCTTCATTGCAAGATCTTTAGAAGAGTGTATTTGTTTTTGTTTGCAAAAACTTTTCAAACACTTCCGAATATCTATTGTACTTTTATGTTGCAAAATACTTTGAAGAGATATTTGCTTGTGTGATTGTGATCTTTGTTGCAATATTCTTTCACTCATATATTATTTGCTGAATACAAAGATTACACGTCTTTTGCAAATCAAGCATATACATCGTTTAATACTTACATGCTTGAGATATCTTAATGATTGAAATATATAAGACTTGACATCTTTGTGTGAACCTATTTACTGAACATATCTTGTGATACAAAGACTGTTAGTTCGACACTCTCACGTACGCATTACACTGATAGATTATACTTTGAGAGTTGAACCATATTGACCACATTGAGCTTACATATTAAATCATACTGTGGTGGTTATAATTGTGCGTATTTGGGTACACATCTGCTTTACTTGAAAGCTTATTCACTGTACCATTTGATTGTATTTCAAATACTGTTGTATTTCCAGGCACGGGCCTGAAGAGGGAGACTAGCCCTGGAAGAGTCCCGGATTGGCTTAGAACCGGTTAGGAAAGCTAGGTGCGTCGTCCTGTTAAGGCGTGTAGGTTGAGGTCAGCCCCGCTAATTGACCTGGTTAAGGTTGAGGTCAGCCCTGTGTTAATTTGACCTGGTTGTAAACGGTGCCGCTCCACCCTTAAGTGAGCTATTAGTGGAATCCTCTAGCTTGCGAGCTTGAGGCGGGGACGTAGGCACGGTTGGCCGAACCCCGATAACATATCGTGTGTTCATTTATATTTCCGCACTTTATATTTACCGCACATGTATGTTATGGGTAAATGATGCGTATGACTTAAATTTCACATTATACTTATCTACGCATTTGGAAATTGAATAGGCAGACCCTAGGTTGTGTATATACTGTTGTTTATCCGATTCAACCTAGGTGATAAATTTTAAAATTCCAATTCACCCCCCATCTTGGGAATACACTAATTCTAACACTCTGTTTTCCACATTTTCAGTATAACAAATTGGAACTCCGTTCCCATAATCCATATACATAGTATAGAAAATTCATACATTTCCATTTCAACATATATCATACGAGTTTAATCCAAAAATCCGCTAAATAATAAAAATCCAGTAAACATCATTTAAATGAAAAAGTAAAGGATTCAAGCATCTCCTACTACAATATAAATGTAAAGAAGTGATTTCCGTAAAATTTGGAGATCATACGCCAAAATCCTCGTTTTCACCAAAAACTGTAAAATAGTAAAACCGGCATTTCTACTTGGTAGAATTTTGCAAATAAGCAGTTAAATCATACATATATAAACTAGCTTTTTAGCGATTTAGTTTTCCAAAAATGTTGTTGTAATTAAATTCCCCTTACCTTAAACTTGAAACGAAACTACGTACGAAACCGATCCAAACTGATAACCCGGGATCCTCAAAACCTAAAAACCACAGAACATAATCTTACTATAATTTCGACTACTATCCAAATATTCAATTGAAATTGAAATCAGATCCTTACCTCGATTATTGGGAAAACCCAAAAATCTTCAAAACATCGATCTGATCCGCTTAAGTTGTAAAACTTCCTTCTCTGATCCACACAGGAACCTCTGTTTTTAGAAACGGACATCGAATGGCAAAGAATCTTAGAGAGAGAGAGAGAGAGAGAGAAATTTCATTGGTTTAGAGAGAGAGAGAGAGAGAGAGAGAAAGAGCTTTTGGAGAAACTTAGCTTCTAAGAAACCCAAAATGGATATTTATAGAGCCTTTGACCGAGTCAAACTTGCCAACGAGTCGGCGTCTTTGTCAACAAATCCACCACATAGCTCATCGACGAAGCCATTCCTTCGTCGTCGAGCCCAATTCCAAATATTTCTCTGACCCGCTCTGTATTTGCTTGTCGACGAGGCTTTGAAGTTTGTTGATGAGGCTCTGAAGGACTTCGTCGATGAACATGACTCCTTCGTCGACGAACCCAACTTATTACGGTTTGGTCTATATTCTAAATGTTTAAACGTAGGATTGTTTTACTCATTTAATTTTGTAATCATTTATTTTATTATGTGGATGAATCATTGAGTGAGAAATATTAGTTGTTTTGATTTTCCCGTCGTTTATTTACCATTATCCATTTCTTGTCGTTAACTTTATGCATGTTGTAGAGACACAAAGAATTATGGTATTTAAATAATGAAAGAGGGAGAAAAATGAAATTGTAAAGGGGGGGTCACAGCAGGTCCTCATCGACGGGAACATGTGTCTCATCGACGAGAAGATATTGAGAGGCTATTTTCAATTTTGAATTTCGTCGATGAGAAATGGGTATTCGTCAACAAACTTCCTTCATGGCCTCATCGATGAAGTGACGTGTCTCAACGGCGAGTATAGGTGTATAAATAGCTCAAACTTCCATTTTTAGCGCAGAATTTTCACGCGGAATTTCCCTCTCTCTCTCTCTCTCTCTCTCTCTCCTATTCATCCCCTCTCCCTTCTCTCTAAGATTCTGGGTCCATTTTTCGTCTGATCAACGATCCGAAGCCGCCACGACACTCTTGGGGAAGTTCTCTTCAAGTTTACTGGAGTGGATCGTTGGTGGGGCTAACTTGAACTCCATCCCAAGTTTAGGGTAAGGCTTTTTATTTAGTATTTGGCTTTCCTATAGTTACAGAATAGGTAGTACTCGAAGAAATATTGAAGCTTTGTTCGGGGCGATGCTGTTACCGAGTGTTGAATGGGAAACCCCGCAGGTGCAAGACTGGTTATTTTAAGGGCTTTCTTGAAGTCAGCTAAGGGGATAAACTAAGTCAGGATTTTATAAAAATGTATTTATTATTTTACAGCATTTAATTTTAGAAAAATATGTATGTTGTAGAATTATATTAGAAATAATGTTGTTGATCAGAAATATGATTAATACCTCTTTTGTGTGGCATGAGTAAAATTTACCATGGAAAATTATGATGATGGAATATTATATTTACAAAATAAGTATGTTTTTACTGCTTCCAGGAAAATATTAAAATGATATAGGGATTTTTCAAACATAAAATTTTTTATGATATATCGGCATACGGGCCGAGGATTTTATGTGATATCTCGGCGTACGGGCCAAGGATTTTTATATGATATCTCGGCGTACGGGTTGGGATTTTAATATGATATGTCGGCGTATGGGCCAAGATTTTTATATGACATGTCGGCGTATGGACTGAGGATTTTATATGAAATAGCAGTGTAAGGGCCGAAAGTTTTTATGATATGTTATGCAAAATTATATGATGATATTAACTTGACAATTATTATTATGAAATACTCATGTATCATTATTTGGAAATATATTATATGTTATCAGAACCTAGTTGTCTTGGTTTAGGCTTTCACGAAGCACGGTACCATAGCTATATGATCACAATAATGATTATGTTAGTGCTACCACTTGCCGTACGGGGCAATAGGAGATCAGCAGTCGATGTGTTTTATTGTAGCATAAGCATCCCCCTGGTGTCTAGACCAGGAGGGGCAGACCCTTCGTACTTACAAACTTTTGTTTGATTTAGCATGGTCGGCCAACCATTGCTAGGTCTCGCCTTCAGGCCGCACAACCCAGTTATGTGGGGGTATGACATAACACCAGCTAGCTATCCTTTCAGGGTGTTTTTTCATGTATAGTTATATGTGATGGGTTATACATATAGAAATTCAGTATGTTATGCCATGATATGATAAAATATGTTTTCTACATATATGATACGGGTAGATTTACTAAGTATGATTTTTATACTGTTATATGTATATCACAGAATTACTCATGTTGCCGCACACTGATATTAGTTTATTTCCCTTATTGAGAGGTATCTCACCCCACCTATACAAATATTTCAGGAGCCCCAGATAGAAGAGCGGATAGAGCTCTGTAGTGTTAGGATTCAGCTGATCTACTCTATTGGAAGGGTAAGAATTTTTCTAGGGTCAGACGAATTTTTGGGTGGCAACCCTAGGACTCTTTTTGGTTATTTTGGGTTGTGTGTATTCATATGACAAATGTAGTAAACGCTGGTATTGTGTTGGATGGATAATTTGATATGTATATGATTTTATGTTTCCCACTGTTTAGGTATCAGTATTGTATTTTAGGTATACCCTTGGTAGCCATGGGTCCAGGTGGGTTATGTTTTACTAGGTTGATTATGATTTTCCAGGATTATTATATGGAATATTATCATAGAAAAAGAAAAAAAATGGTAAAATAAACAGGTCGTTACACATGTGATGTCTGTAGTTTACATTTTGCTTCATTTTAATTTCGTCACAAAATCTCAAAATCAAAAGAAATTGAATATAAACTGTGTTCAGTAATTTGGGTTTTTTTTCTCCTTTTTATTTTACACAAGTTTGAAAATAGTTTGTATTCCCTGAGGAGACGATCTGGTCTCTTGGGCTAATTATTACATGATAGAACTCCTATACTTGGGATAGCCTTTGTGCTGCTCATTTTTAAAGTGAGTCACTTATTTTATTGTTGCCACAACCAAGCTAGGTTGGTTGCACTAGGTTTCAACCAAGAAGAAGGTATAAATTTCTAAGAAACCTATGCACCAGTAGCTAAATTGTAAAGCCATTCAGACTTTAGCATGTTGATTGTCTTTGCATCCCATAAGGATTTCAAGTTTTATCAAATGGATGCTACTTGAGTTTTAAAATTCCTTACTCCTCATGCGAACATTCAAATTTTTTAAACAAATGAGTTAGAAAATTAAACTCTATTTGATGATAGGGGAGAACTTAAACCCAAAAAAAAATGAAGATCTTTTTTTGATATATAAAGGGGGAGAATTCAGAACAAAAAGAAGAATGAATAATCTTAGATAAAAAGGAAGATTTTTTAGCAAAACTACAAAATGAATAATCTTATATCGAAAAGGGAGAGAAAGTGAAGTAAAATGCAAAAAAAAAAAAAAAGCAGAACTTAATCTTACGGGGAGAATGAGCTTAATCTTAGAATGAAGAAATTTAATATCTCATGGATTTTTCTTTTATAAACATCATATTTGGTTTCTTATGATCATATGAATGGTTGTGTTGATTGATGTATATTGGGAATGTTATGCTGATTAGGTTGAGGGACAGCTGATATTAAGGGGAAGAATTTGTTGTCTATATGTTTTGCCCTAAAAAAAGAATAATTTGTTGTTATTGTATATATTATTTATACTTTGTGAACACATTCTGGGAATGGTATTGCTAATGGAATATGGTTGATTGAAGAATTATTGCATGATAATTGGATATTAATTTTCTGAACATTGCATGCGTATGGATACTACCGATTGAGTACTGCATGCTGCTTAAATAGTTAAATGAAGCCTCTATATGCTGGTTGAATAGATATAGGAAAGCTTCTACATGCTGGATGCTAACAACTGTATGAATATTGTCACTATTGAACACCTATAGCTTTTGCACGCTAGATGCAGACCATTGTGCATATACTATCACTGTTGAATACTTACAGTTATTGTATGTTGGACAGTTAATGATATGCAGATTACTGCATCGTTATTGCATACTATTTGAATTGGACTTCATAGCTATTGTATGATGGTTAACATCATATGCAGGTAACAGTATGCTGAATGATATGAAAACTATTGCATACTAGATGGATGATACTCGAATGGATACTATTATGATGGAAATTGCAAGCTAAATAGTTGAATAGGTTGATGCATGCTGGATTGAGTTATATTATGCAAAATGCTAAATGATGGATGAATAAATGAACTTCATCCTTGATAGAAAATGCATATATGTGTGCAAGGGAATATACAGGGGAGCATGAGCTCTATCCTAGGATAAAGAACTTCAGATTGAATTACTTATGGATTGATATGCTTTATACTAGTTTTGTTTTGAGTGTTGAGGTTATTCTGAAAATCATGAACATTATATATATGGCTTGTTGTTAAGTTTCTTATGGATATGGCTTATTATTGAATTTTATGTTCTATATCCATGGTTATACTGGTTGGATGAAATTCATGCTTATGAATTGATGAAAAATGCATGAATAATTCTTTAAATGAAAATGACTTCATTACTCGAAAGCATGATTGAAAATTTATTAGAACAATATAATAATCTTTAGAGGATCATTTAATTATAATTGAGATCATATGCTTTGAAATCAAAAGCTCAGTGAGAATAGAACAAAATGAAATTTTTATGGCAAGAAAAGAACTTAGAACAAAAATGATTTTATTTATGTCAAAAGGAAAATTCTAACTGAAAGATGGAAAACCAAAAGTTTAAATATACAAGAAATATTTAAAAATTCTTTTGAAGGCATACTATAATTTTTGAAGAAATCATGTTTAGATGACACCTTTTACTGATGTCAAAAGGGGGAGAATTTTTTGAGCTAAATGTAAAAATATACTTATATTCTGATTTCTATTGAACCTTTTGCTGATGTCAAAAGGGAGAGAATATTTTTTAGAAAAATACAAAAATTTTTATAAAATATTTTTGAATTATAAGTCAAAAGGGAGAAAATTATGATGGTTAAATTTGGGGAATTAATAAGCAAAATATATTTTGAAAGCTAGTTAAAATTGAGCTTAAACAACTATAACTTGAAGAATTTTAAGTCTTAATCTCAATACACATAACATGTTTTATATTGCTTATCTTTATGTTCATGAATATTGAGCCTTATCAAGGCTACCTCATTTTACTCCTTATTTGTCACCATAAAAAAGGGAGAAATTATTGGCTTTTCTAGGTTTCATCTCGTTTTGATAATGACAAACCAAGGCATCTAATTGTGCTACTAAGTGTGTACACAAGTATTAAAATATTAAGCACAATAACAGATGTACATTAGAAAGGCATGAAAAGTACAAGATGATGATATCTAGCCATGAACATGGAGCATATTAAGACCAAACTTGAAGACTATGAAGATATTTATGGAGCTCATGAAGTCCAAGCTTGAAGAATTCAAAGAACTTATTTCATGTATTTTGCAAATAGGACCTATGTAAGTACACTTTCATTGATTATATGAAGAAGCTCATAGGTGACCTTACTTGGACCTAAAGCACTATTTATTCCATTGAAAATCATTTTTAAGATGTGCAAACAAATTGTTTCATAGTGTTGAAAATCATTTTACAAATGTGTAAAAATTATTTTAACGTGTTAAATTCATTTTTGGAATGAAAACCCCAAAACAAGTTTTTCAAAATTCCCTTCATGTTTTTGTCACTGAATTGATAAGCAGTTTTCTCGATCAATGAGTTCTCATCTTAAAATAGATTGAAACAAAATGAAGAGAGCATAGGAAGAAGAGAGAGCAATATAGAAAAACAGAGGAAGGCGATATGGCGCTAAAGAAGCTTCAAGAATTCATCTCATTTTCACACCCTGAACTGTACACCATGATCAAAATAAATAAGGAGAGGGAATAACATAATTACAGCATCTCAAGCATATACAACTGACCAAGAAAAATTAATAATAGAAAGAAAATAATATGAACAGAAAAACAGATTTGTTCAAGCCATTCATGTGGGTTCCTTTCCTTCAGATTTCTGGTGTGAGCTAAGGAGCTGAGCTGGAGCTAAGGTTTGGGCATCCTCAATTCGTACAACTAGATGTTTTCTACTCCCATCTTAGAGAGGTGAGAATAAAGCAAGGAAGAGGCTATAGGTTTGGTAAACATATTTGCCATTTGCGAGCTATTGTTGATGAATTTTTTCACGAATAAGATGACAATCTAGGTCAATGTGCTTTGTGCGTTCATGGAATACAGGGTTTGCAGCAATGTGTAAGGCAACCTAGTTATCACATAAGAGGGTGGTAGGTTGAGGATGAAGGACTTGGAGATCATTAAAAAGGTAACGGATCCAAGTTAATTCGCAGCATACCATTGCCATGGCTCTGTACTCTGCCTTTGCAGAAGACCTAGAGACGGTGTTTTGCTTTTTGGACCTCCAAGAGATCAAAGAAGAACCAAGGAAAACATAGTAGCCAGTTATGGACTTCCAACTATCAGGACATTGACCCCAATCACTGTCACTATAAGCCTTCAACTATAAACTGAAATATGATGGATAGAAGAGTCCTTGACCAAGTGCCCTCTTGATATATCTAAGAACCTTGAGTGCTGCATTTAGATGAGGGACTCATGGAGTTTCCATGAATTGGCTAAGAAGTTGGACAGAATAAGAGAGGTATGGTCGAGTGATGGTCAGGTACATTAATTGGCCAATGAGTCTTCTGTAAATGGCGGGATCCCCAATAGGTTCTCCCTCATCTCTTGACAACTTGAGATTTTGATCCAAGGGGATTTTAGCAAGTGTAGACCCAATGGTTCCCGTATCTGATAGAATGTCTGATGCATATTTTCGTTGACAAAGATGAATTCCCTTTGTTGATCATGCAACTTTGATGCCAAGGAAATATTTGAGTTGCCCAAGATCTTTGATCTTAAACTTTCATTCAAAGCTCCCTTAAGTTCTTCAATAGATCTCATGTCATTGCTAGCCATAATTATGTCATCAACATAAACTAAGATGGCAGTGAAGGAACCATTATACATTCGAGTCAACAATCTATAATCTCCCTTAGATTGAGTGTAACCATGCTGGATGATGAAGGAGGAAAGCTTGGCATACTATTGCCTCGAGGCTTGTTTAAGGCCATATAAACTTTTGAGTAGCCTACAAACCTTTGTTTCATTTGATGTGGGGTAACCAGGTGGCAATTTCATGTATACTTCTTCATCAATATCACCATGAAGGAAGGCATTATTGATGTCGAATTGATGTAAATACAAGCCTTTGATTACTGCCAATGCTAGTAAGGCTCTCACAGACGCTATCTTAGATATAAGGGAAAATGTTTCATGATAGTCTATACCTTCTTCCTATGTGTATCCTTTGCAGACCAATATAGCCTTGTATCGTTCAATGGTCCCATCAGCATTGTATTTTAACTTGTAAACCCATTTGCGTTTGATGGCTTGCTTACTAGGAGGAAGATCAGTGATAACCCAGGTTTTATTCTATTCAAGAGCTACAATCTCACTCTGCATAGCTTTCTCCCAATTAGGATTCTTAACAGCATCATGATAGGAATAAGGTTAAGTGTTTTTAGTGATAAAGGTGACAAAGGTCTTGTGTTTAGGTGAAATGTTATTATAGGATAAAGTAGCACAAAGAGGAAAAGGACTACCTGGAGCTGTAGGACCTTGTTCCTTATTGGACTCCTGTGAATGGGTGAGAGAGCTAGCTTGCTGACAAACGAAGTGTTCAAGGTGGGATGGGTGGCCTTCTAGTTCTGGTAGATCTCTTTGGGAGATAAGGACTGCCTATAGTGTGGTTTGAGGTTTCACGAAGAGGTTGAGGTGATGTTAAGAACTGACTTGGTGTATTTTTTGGGTTGTTAGGTTCTGCAATGGCATCAGCTGGTGTAGGAGAGCCTTCATAGGAAAAGTCCATAATAGTAGGATGAGGAAAGGGAAGTTGAGTAGTAGGGACAGGTGTGACTTCTCCAGATTGGAAGGGGAAAATGTCTTCATGAAAAATAACATTCCTCGAGATGAAGATTCTTTTAGTTTGGAGGTCTAACAGTTTGTATCCTTTTACCCCCAAAAGGGTATCCCAAGAAAACACACTTCTAACTTGGGCATCAAACTTGTGTCTGTTATTTGAAAGAGTTGAGGCAAAGGCTAAGATACCGAAGACTCTGAGGTGGGCATATGCAGGCTTGGCTTTAAAAAGGAGTTCAAAAGGAATCTTGGATTTTAAGATGACATATAGGGTTTGGTTGATGAGGTAGATTGCTATTAGTGCACAGTCACTCCAATATCTAACATCAAGTCCACTTTGGAATCTCAAGGCTTTTGCAACATTTAAAATGTGCTGGTGTTTTCTTTCAACTGTGGCATTTTGTTTAGGAGTCTCGACACAAGTTCTTTTATGAATGATGCCCTTCTCATGATAAAATTGTTTCATATCAAACTCCCCTCCATTTGTCACTTCAAATGGTCTTGATTTTGGTTGCAAATTGAGTTTCTATTAGGGCACAAAATCCTTTTAAGGTAGAACTTGCATCAAATTTAAATTTCAAGAGATATACCCAAGTGCACCTGCTGAAATCATCAACTATAGTGAGAAAGTATCGGAAACCATCATAAGAAATTTCATTACATGGTCCCCAAAGATCACAATGAATGAGTTCAAAACGACGTTCAGATTTGTGTTGACTACAGGGAAAAGAAAGCTTGTGAAGCTTGGCTAAGGGACAAACAAAGCAAGGCTTAGCACTTAATGAAGTTTTGCATACTAGTTCAAGTTTAAGAAAATCTAATTTGACTGATGAAGGGTGTCCTAAGCAATAGTGCCAAAGGTCCAAGCTCTGGCTGTTGGTAATGGCAGCTGCTTTTGGTGGTATGTTGGCGACTTTGGATAGGGCTTGAGTCAAAGATGCTGGAAAGACTTCATTCTGCAACAAATGGTATAACCCATTCTTCACCTCACCCATTCCAGTCGTGTGCCAAGTCAAAAGGTCCTAAATAAAATAATTTTTAGATAAGAAAATGAGACAACACTTCAAGGTGTGAGCTAATTTTTTGGCAGAGATGAGATTAAAGGAAAGGATGGAACATAGAGAACATTATGAAGGATAAGAGCTTTTGTTACTCTCATTGTGCCAATATGGGTCACAAAAACAGCTTCTCCATTAGGCAAGGTTACAAAGTAGGAGAGTTCAGTTATTATGGTGGTGAAGAAGCAGGTTGCATAGACCATTTGATGTTGCACCTGTGTCAATTATCCAGGGAATAGTTGAAATATCTTTGGGCTTGGTGGTGTAAGCTGAGAGACATAGAGGTATACTAGAGAATTAAGGAATGTATGCATCATGAAGAGTAGCAATAATGGTTTGAATAGAATGAACCGAGGCTTGACTAGTCTGCTAGAGCATGGCCATCAGTTGTTGGTATTGCTCTTGGGTTACAGTGCTTTGACCTTCATGAGTCCCTTGTTCTGAAATAGGTAGAGCAGATGTTGATACTTGATGAGCATACGAGCCAGCAGGTGGAATCCTACCATGGAGTCTGTGCCCTGGAGGATAGCCATGAAGTTTATAACATTTCTCTACAGTATGACCAAGAATATGGCAGTGATTGCACACTATTTTTATGGGGTTGGCCTTGAAACATATCTCTAGAAAGTGACCATGAATTTTGTAATGAGAACAGTAGTATTTGTCACGTCTCTGAGAGTTGTTTTGAGTTGTGAACTGTCTGGTGCTATCCTTGGCTAGGAGAGCAAGAGATTTAGTGGGAGAAGCATCAAAAGATATCTCTCTGTGCTTCTCTTCCTATTGGATAATCGAGTAAACTTCATTCAAATTGGGAAAAGGTTTAATAAGCAATATATGTGCCTTCAAACCTTTGTAGGACTCATTGGATCCCATTAGGAACTTCATTATCCAGTCCCTCTATTGATTTTTGATCACTGTTTTCAAGCCACCACAGCTACAGCTAGGGATGGATTCATAGTTCATTAGTTCATCGAGAAGTGTTTTTAGCTTGGAGAAGTTGTTACTCACCGAATCTTATTGTTGCATCAAGGCAGCTATCCCTTGTTTGATTTCATAAATCCTTGGGGCATTTTGTTATGCTAGACAATGCTCAAGCTCAACCCACAACTGATGTGCTGTTTCTGCATATAGGGTGCTGCATCTGATGTCAACCGAAATAGAGTTTTGTAGCCAAGTAATAACAATATCATTGCATCGAAGCCAATGATCCATTAAGGGACTATCAGGATCAGTTGGCTCACAAATGCTACCATCGATGAAACCCAGCTTGTTCTTAATATGCAAGGCACGCTTCATTAACCTTGCCCAATGATGATAATTCTTGGAATCCAGCACTTGCGTGACGAGTAAAGCTCCAGAGTGGTCATTAGTGCTAGTGAAGCATGGACTGCTAGGCTATGATGGATGAAGATGGTTTGATTGATGGTTTAAGGCTGTTGAATTGGTGTTTTGGTTTTGGTTTTGATTGGTGTCTTGATCGGAATTGGTAGAATCAGTTCGAGTCATTAAGACTAACTTGGCTCTAATACCATAAAATAGATTGAAACAAAATGAAGAGAGCATAGGAAGAAGAGAAAGCAATACAAAAAAACAGAGGAAGGGGATATGGAGTTGAAGGAGCTTCAAGACTTCATCTCATTTTCACACCCTGAACTGTACACCATGATCAGAATAAATAAGGAGAGGGAATAACAGAATTCCAACATCTTGAGCATATACAACTAACCAACCAAAATTGATAACAGTAAGGGAATAATATAAACAAAAAAATAGATTTGTTCAAGCCATTCATGTAGGGTCCCTTCCTTCAGATTTCTGGTGTGAGCTAGAGAGCTAAGCTGGAGTCTGAGCTGGAGTTGAGGTCGAGGCATCCTTAATTTGTAACGCACCTTAAAACATGTACAATATGAAAGTTTTGGGATTTTATCTTATCTTTTTTTTTTATACCAAGAACGTCCCATTCGGAGTTTTCTAGAAAAAATTATGCCTAACATACTAAAGGCTGTCTGCAGCGAAAAACCCAAAAACCAGCCAACCAAACCCTTGGCCCAGTCGACCGAACCTCTCGGGAAAAGTAGCGTAACGGTAAAAAAACGACTAGTTTTTAAAATAAATAATTATTTTCAACCCCCAACGATCATAAAACGGCTAGTAGGCTATTTTGGCTATAAATACAAGGTTTCTAACTTGTTTTAATTAGGAGAAAAAGAGAGATACACATCTATTATAAAAATCTAAGTTTTTGTTCCTTTGTTGTAAACCTTTCTCAAGCACTTTGCAATTTCTTTGTTTATCCTTCAAGTGCTAGCCTTCTAGAGTCTCCTTTGAGGTTCATTCATATTCATTTGGAAGTGTATTAGATTTTTATTTCAAGTGTACTCATTCGATCAAGTAAGGAGCATTCATTGTACAACTTATAATTTTCTTTCTACAAATGACGATTTGGGTGTGAATCGTGCCAAGTAAGGGGATATTGCTTGGAGATGTATCTCCGCCTACAAGGAGGGATTGTAAAGGCATCTCCACCTGTAAGGAGGGATTATAAAGGCATCTCCGCCGAGTGAAGGAGGGAGGTGGCTCCACCTATTGAAAGGAGTGAATAGTGAAATCTTTAAGTGGTTTTCTTAAGGCAAGGACGTAGGCGGGTATAGCCGAACTTTGTAAAATCCAGGTTTTATTCTCTCTTCCCTATACTATTTTATTTTTGCACATTTACTTAGAACACGAGCATAAACTGAATTTATATTTGTTGTTAATATTGATTGAATTTGCATTGATTAGATTGTGGTTAAAATTGTTTAAGCAATTTGCATTAATTTTTTTTAAATACCCAATTCACCCCCCCTCCTGGGATTACACCATTTCTAACACTTGACTCCCACATGAGTGGGTCCCGTAATATGACATTTCAATTTTCTTTCAATCATTTCACCCCCTCTCTCCTTGTTATCATAATATTATAAGATATGCTAATAAGTATATTAATTATTATAATTTATTTTTTATAACTATTTAAAAAATATTAAATGTTATAATTATTTGCCTAATTTATTAGGATGGATTTTGTATTTTTATAAAATGATAAATTTAATTTGTTAAATTGTAGAGATGGATATTTTTATTAAAATAATATATATTAACAGTATATGGATACAAATAACTAAATTATAACATATCCAATTGATATTAAAACTATAAGTATAATTTAATAAATATCATCTTCAAACTCATGAAATTACAGTAAGCGTCATTTTCTAAATTCAACTTTTAACCTATCGTGACATGATGCTAATATGAAAGCTTATTTTATTGCTTAAAAAATTATCTAACAAATACATTTGACCATAAAACATGTTATTGATATATTATATTTGTTTAAAAATATTTCAATCCAATGTGTAGAATTAATTTTTTACTCTAGATTTTACTTTTGAAATTCTCATTAAATGCTACAATGATGTATATTTATATTTTATTCTTTAAAATTATTTTTTATATTTAATTTACCCTGCTGAAAAGCACAAGCGTATTTAATAATATATATGAATTCTGAACAACTTGAATTGCTCCTTGTTTAACAACTAACATTTGTGATCCTCAACAAGGGTAGCAACATTTTGGGATGAGGGAAGGGCATCGGGGATTTTCTTTTTTATTGTTGTGTTTTTTTGTTTTTTTTGAAAAATAAAGGAGGATTTTTAATAATCATTGCAAACTATCCTACCCATAGGTAAGATGAAATTTATCCTAACAAGCAAGAAGGTTAAAAAGGGGATCTCGAGAGAAGCCAACAGAAGGAGCCTTGCCAATTGCTACAACATAGTGGGCTAACAAATTAGTATTTTAATATGACTTATATTACGACACCATCTTCCCTTGTGTTTCCCTATATTGTTTTCCTTCTCCCTCTCTTCTTGCATCAATTGACCCCTAACTGAGCGATCCCATTGGACAACCCTGCTTTCAAAATTTTTTTTCTAGCTATTCCTCCCCCCTCTCTCCACATCAACATAATATTGTTGTCATTATTATAAAATACACTAATAAAGTATATTAATTATCTTTATATCTAATAACTATTAAAATAATATTTTTGAATATTAAATTTTTTACCTAATTTATTAAAACAAATTTTATGTTATTTAGAATTTTTATTAAAATAACATATATTAACACATGATTGCAAATGACTAAATTATAAGTTACTATACCTATGTTAAAATTATTAGTATAATATAATAAATATAACTTACAAAAACATCAAATTATTGTGGATAATATTTTCAAAAATTAACTTTTTAAATATTAATTAATTATGAAATAATTTTAAAATGAAAATTTATTTTGTTGTTAAAAAATATCTAACAAATATAAATAATTTTTTACTATTTTTACATGAAACTTGTAGAATTAAATATTTTCTCAAATTTAATAGATTCTTTTTATGTTGTTACTGTAAAGCATCTTCATCACTAACTCTATTACATGTAATCATCGAGTTTTTTCTGATTCATCTTTTTTTTTAAAATATATTAAATAATACGCATGAATGCAAATGATTAAATTATAAGTTACTATACCTATGTTAAAATTATTAGTATAATATAATAAATATAACTTACAAAAACATCAAATTATTGTGGATAATATTTTCAAAAATTCACTTTTTAAATATTAATTAATTATGAAATAATTTTAAAATGAAAATTTATTTTGTTGTTAAAAAATATTTAACAAATATAAATAATTTTTTATTATTTTTACATGAAACGTGTAGAATTAAATATTTTCTCAAATTTAATAGATTCTTTTAATGTTGTTACTATAAAGCATCTTCATCACTAACTCTATTACATGTAATCATTGAGTTTTTTCCCGGTTTATCTTTTTTTTTAAATATATTAAATAATACCTTTTTTAGGAAAATAATTCCCGGAATAACTCTGACTTAATCTCGTTATTTGGTCCAGTGAGATTTAAAGGGGTCAGATACTTGGGTGTTGACACGTGTCAAGGCAAATCTCGCTGGACGAAGCAGCGAGATTTGCCTGGGATAAATGTTGTGAACATACTAGTATCGATTGTGTAGAATAAATAATTTATTTGAATAGGTGCATGGATGAAAATGCTCAATTTTTAAAGGGGACTCTACCGAAATTTTTACAGTAATTTGATACATTGAATGTATATGAAAGTTGTGGATGTAATGCTGTGAATGTACTGGTATCAATTGTTTAGGATAAATGTTTTTTTTTTAACAGGTACATGGATGAGATATGCTCAATTTTTAATGGGGACTCTGTCGAAATTTTTACAGTAATTTGATACGTTGAATGTGTATGAAAGTTGTGAATGTAACGTTGTGAACGTATTGGTATCAATTGTTTACAATAAATGTTTTCTTTGAACATGTGCATGGATGAGATATGCTCAATTTTTAAAGGGAACTCTGCCGAAATTTCAAAAGTAATGATTCTTTATATAATTGGACGCCCACACTACGCTAAATGAATATCAAATTTTGAGTTCCAATACTCAGATTACTATTATTCATATTATAGAATATTGGGTCAACAACAAATAAACAACTCAATATAACAGTCATATGTTATTAATATACATTAATAAGAAGATTATTTTTACTTAAAACTCTCTAATAACCATTATTTTAGTAACTACAATAATTTTCTACCTTTTTTCCCTTACTCCTCCCCACTCTTCCTCCTCTTAGGGCATGTAGCAGTTCCTATATTGTATCCCATTGGGCATTTACCATGCTTTATGTCAAAACAATTCATGCTTGCAAAGTAGGTCAAGAACTGCATGCTTACCACAAAAGAAAAAAGAAGATGACGTTAGACTTCATGAATTGTGAATGAAAGTTGCTGCCAAATGAGCATAGCATATCAGTGCAACTACACACATAAGGGTTGCCAATAATTAGAGGGCTGAACTTTATTCCTGAAATTTGAACCTTATATCTCCCTCCCCTCCCTACTGAACTCAACATGCATGCTCAAGCATGTACCAAACGAAGTCAAATTTCAAACTAGAAGGCTATATTTGTTAGCCAACACGCCTACACATATGAAGCATTGTTAAAAAAAATTTATGATCACAGATCTATTTCAAATTAATCTAAGGAAATAGTGTGGGTAACAAGTGTGAAAAAAGGACTTGGTAAGCACAAACACCTCTATAATTTGATCCAGATCAATGTTCAAAACCTGGTTGAACTGAGACTCGCTAACCCCATCCCTAAATCAAACAATTAATTAACTAATGAGTGAAGATTAATCTAAGTTAATTAACTAATGGATCCAAAGGATATGGATACTTGATGTTATTAAAAGCCATATTTTAGTTTCCAGTTAGGCGAATGCATCAAGCAACAAAAGGATTTTTTTTGGGGGGGAGGGGGTTTGAACATGCTAGTAAGGCCAAAAGATTATCTCATACACACATGGGGTACAAATCTAGAAGGCCACATCAAATGAGATATGTCGTTTCAAGACTTCAAGAATGTATAGTTTGAAGGTATGTTGGAGCTTTCAACTTTTATAAACAATTATGAGAAGAGAAGCATATGTATAAGTGCTAAAAACGACAAATAAAACAAGATCAAAGTTGAATGTAATTACCTGAACAAGACGGATCAAACACCTAAAAAATGCTATGATCAAAGCCACTACTGATAATCTCCACTGGTACACTTTAGCCATTATTTAATTATATCTTTACAAGAAAGAAGAAGAAGAAGAAGGGAAACGATAGTTAGGAAAGAAGACTCTCCATCTTTTGCCGAGTTGAAAAATGCGGTTTCCTTAGCTTCTTCCTCCTGCCATTTGTCCCATGCATGCATTTATTTAGTTATGCTATATATTTAGTATGTGTATTAAATGAAGTCATTTTAGGGCCCCAGACACAGGGCTTTATATATATATATATATATATATATATATATGTATATATATATGTATATATATAAACTCTGCTCTCCACATTCATTTGTGTTGGCAGGTGCCTATTACTGTGAATCAACATCAGTATTGAATAGCCATTAAAGTCCTTCACCTACCTTGACCTATTTCTGCAAAAACTGCAAAAGTAAATGCAATGTTGAGCAACATTATGAAACCAACATGTGCTAAACATGATCTTGATCAACCTGTCTCGCAAGAAACACTATTGGTGGAATTTAAAAAAGTGTCAGAAAGTGTTGCTTAAATTCTCAAGGAACAACTTGTGATTGTTGCGCACAGTGAAAATACCTTTGATGCAAGTAGCATTAAGAGACTATTATCCATCAAGTTTGAACTAGACAAGGTTAGTAATCTATTTTTTGCTGATGTTGATAAAAAGAGGTCTTTTCTTACTTCAAGCTTTTGGGTACTTTGGTGTGATCTTACAACAATAAACCCTCAAATTATGTATGCTACTTATTTAGCACATAGAGACACCGACAAGGTTAGTACCAAATTGCTCATTATCATGCAAATTTGATCCTTACAAAATTTCTTATATCTAAGCTTTCTTTGTTTTACTTTTGTATTAACATACAAGTCCTTAGGTTGTCTTGTAGGCAACCGAAGTGAGATTTTATGCTATCTTAAATACCAAATTGATAAGAATAGGTATAGTAATAACAAAAAAACCTATAAGCGCATTGTTAGGCGTGATAACACCAAGATATGCTGAGCCTTTCAGTTATGTGTTTGAGCTTATTCCGAGCTATGAATACTAATAACAAAAGTTATGATTTTTTTTTTTTTTAAGTCATAAGTCAATCTTCTCTAGTTGTGTTTGAAATATGTCTTTCAGTCTTTTCAATGTAGTCACTGAAGGCAGCTTTGAAAACAGTACCAAATGATCGAAATGGGAAAATGTCCAAGGAGTTTCTGCTTGTAGCACTGGATGAGATTGGGCCTTCGCTCGGTTTACCGCCATTGGATGAGATTGGGCCTTGACTAACTATGTTGAGGCCCTCACAAAGTTGTTAATTGCTATCACAAGACATCGCTTAATGTCTTGCAAGCTTCCATTGTAGAGGGGGCAGATGGAGATGATGAGGATGACCCCTTGGATGTGTGCAGTGTAGTTACTCAACGTGTTGAAGAAGCAGGAAAATGGACCAAAAGTTACCCAAGTGTATGACTTTATGTTTCTGGATCTGTGAATCAATGGGAAGAGGACCTCTGCAATGGTGGAAACTAGGGCTACACGTAACTTTGTCTCACAGCCAGAAGCATAGAGACTCAACTTGAACTTGAAGGACTTAGGACGTATAGAGAAGTGGTTAATTCCGCGGCTCAGCATACTTTAGAAGTAGCCAAGTAAGTGACTATGAAGCTTGGACAGTAGGTGGGACATGCAAATTTCATAGTGCCGATGGATGATTTCCAAGTGATAGTTGGAATGATATTCTTAAGGTAGTATCGATGTTGTTTGCTAATTCCTTTTGCCTGGGGGGGGGGGGGGGTTGTCTTGCATGGTGCAAGCTGTTACAAAGAAAGGAGATGACTATAAATAAGCACTAAGATCTAAAACTAAAGTCTTCAAAAAATTCTTAGATGAGGGTCATTTTTTGGATAATTTTGTAAATTTGTAGAATGGACAAAACTATTAGACTCTATTTGCATCCAAGATTTTGTGGAAGGGAAGGAAGCCATAAGAAATAAAAAAAGAAAACAAATTAGAATTATTAAGATTGTTAGTTAATAATATCAATAATAATTATTTTAAATTAACATTTTAATATTTTCTATTCAATAAAATAATAGAAGATTTCTTTATTTAATTAAATATAATCTTACTATTAGTGTATATTTATAATGTATGACTATTATATTAATTTATGATAAAAATCATATTTTTAACTAAATTACAAAATGAAATTTATTTTATATGATAATTTAAATTAATAAATGATTCTTCCCTCAAATAATTTAATTAATCATTATTATAATAAATAAAAAAATGAGAACACAAAAAATTCTATATGCACAACAAATTTTGCTACTCGGTGCAGTTAGATTTAAATAAATTTTGCTATACCAAGTAGCGAAATTTAAATGACAATTCAATCTAATCTAAACGTGTAACAAGCAAATAGCGAGATTTACCTCTGTTTATCTTTGACGTGACACGTGACAAATGACAAATCTTGCTATTGTTTGATCTTTAGAGTTATAATGAGAAATACTTATTATTTAATATATTTTTTTTAAAAAAAGGTAATCGGGAAAAAACTCTGTAATCGCGATGTCGTGAGACATGAGTTCTGCGAGCAGAGACCGATATGTTTCGTACAATTTCATGCTTTTCCCATCGCTGAACGCTTAAATTTGCTAAGCTGAAGAAGATTTTTTCCCGAGAAAATGAAACTAAGGTAGCGGGAAAATGAAACTAAGGTGACGTGGAGTCAGTAATGGAAGAACCGGTGATTGTGTTGAGCAGTGGCGAGAATGGGGATGACGACCACGACAACGAAGTGCAGGTGGTTGAAGTGAAGGGTGGCGGATCCGTAGTTGAAGTGATAGATCTGACTTGCTCTCCTTATGATGATGAGTACGCTGTGCTTTCTGATATGAGAGGCTTCGAGAACCTCGCGGCGATGCTAGAGGCCGAGAAGTTTAGGAGGAAAAAGAAGAGAAAGAGGAAGAAGAGAAGGAAATGGCATGAATGTATAGCTCCACAACCAGCTGTACGTGGCTTGGATTCTTTTTCCCTTTTCTTGTTTGAGTTAATTTTGTCTTGTTTAGTGCCAATGAAGGCCTCTGGTCGGCTAGGCCTAGGGCTGCCACTGGCTTAGTTGTGGACTAAAAACGAAGATATCCACTAGTTAATTATTGGAATTTTTCCAAGTCTAGTTTCCCATGAGATTTCTCTTATAAATATTTAGTTTTTCCCTTTTTCGAATGCTTCACAGTCGGTACCAGAGTTTCCTTATTTATCATCCTTAATTTTTTGGAAGTAGTTTCCTTGTTTGTCATCGTACACTGTTCTTCAGATTTTCTCTTGGTTATTGCGCTTCCAAAATTGATATTCAGAATTTTGTGTGGGGAAAAAGGAAAATAAACTTGCCGGTCATCTGGTTTTAGTTGATTTTTTTTTTCATCCTAGGTTTTATTTCAAAAGCATCGCGGCTTACCGTTGTTGGTGGTTTTTTTTTTTTTTTTTAAAGAATAATTTTATGAGCCGTTGAGAATTGCTCAGAAATAACGTTTTTCCGATTACCTTGGTTTAGGGAAATTTTGAAAACGTAGAAGAGCAGATGAACCGCAAAGCTGTGGAAACAAATAAAGTATGGGAAACAGAGATTAACCCCATATCAGTAAAAGCCATGCCACAAAATCTTGGTGTAAGCTGCGTTCTCACTTTAAGCTTCAGCTTCAAGCACACAGCAGAATATAGTTTTTCTCTTCATGACAAGAAAATCATCATAAGGAAAAACCACAAGTGATGCTGTGGCATTTCATCATTTTTTGAAATTAATTAACTTTTTTTTCACTAAATAAATTTTAACAAATCATGAGATATCACGTCACTTGCCCCCTCTCAAAATAAAAGCCAAAACAGTATTGTTTTTATTTTTACTTTTTAAGAGAAATAATATTGTGTATGATGGAGAAAATGATCGATAAGTACCTGTTTTCTGGATTGTTTATTCATGTTGATCACTTTGAGGACTTATTGTCTCAAAGCAGAATATGGTAAATTTTTTTTTTTCTCTTATCCTAATTTTGAATTTTCCCTTTTTTTTTTTTTACTTATGCGATCATAAATTAAATAATTGAATAAGTTTGAGCATGTTGTCTCACCCTTTCACCCTGCTGTTTTTGGTTTATTCTGCAACAGGAGGAGACTGGAGAGCATTTATATTTGTAAACACACTACACAAAAATGTGTGTACACACAAATGTGTGTATATATTGCCATGTCCTTGCCATTTTGATGTCATACTTTCTTAGGACATGCTGTGCTGTGGACTGGCTCCATGTCTATACCCATGCTTCAGAGTGTTGTTACTGCAAGTGATTCTTAGTTTTCAAAAACCTTGGGTGGATCCCTTAGGTCGTTGTTCATCTATTCACCCTTTTTCCCCTTCTTTGACTTTCCATAGCAACTCTGTTCAATCTTATTTCTCATTGTCAATATCCATTAATACACCTTCAGATGCTTCTGTTTTATTCAATCCCATGTTCCCTACCACTCCATCAACTTTCACCTCTTAACTGAATTGAGAGAACTACCCTTTGCCTGAGTTTAACCATGGGTTTTACACAAGTCAGATGTTTGACAAGAAGTTAATATTCTTATGCTAGCAGATAGTTTCCTTTGAGTTGGATTTTCTCACATTATTTATATTAGAGTCTAGCCCACAAACTATAACTTTTTGGGGTTGTGAACCTATGAAGCCAGCTAACCTTTGAAAAATAGATTAGCTCCTTAAGTTTTCAGGTATGCTAGGCTTAAAAATTCAAAAACACTCTAGAAGCCCAACTTAATGGTCAAATAATTAGAAAAAGAATGCTTGTGTTTGCCCACAAAAATCTTTGAGATGTTCATGTTTCCAAGGAAAATATAAAAGTTGTACCGCTGACATATGGTTTCTGCTAAAATCACTTATAAATGGCATGAACGTGTAGCCCTAGAACCAGCTGTGTGTGTGATGGATTCTTTTTCATTTTTCTTGATTTGGTTAATTTTGTTTTGTTTGGTGGCTGAGAAAGCTAATGAAAATGGAGACCTTTTCTTAGCTAGGTGTCACGGTCCGACTATTTTCACACCGTTGTGAAGGGGCCGTGCGGCGCTAGCTAAAGCACTCTTGCTTAACTAGCTAGCCTATCGTTTAC
Organism: Malania oleifera; assembly: GCF_029873635.1. NCBI lineage: Eukaryota > Viridiplantae > Streptophyta > Magnoliopsida > Santalales > Ximeniaceae > Malania > Malania oleifera. The sequence continues at coordinate 71,439,667 of NC_080417.1, read as the reverse complement.
CAACATTCATCCATGAAGCACTTTCATTAACATTCAATCAGATAGCAGTGGAAATAGTAATCAATTCATGAAAGCCGTGGCAACCAAGCAGTAAACATTGAAGCAAACGTAATTCATTAACAAATCCTCCGTTGACATGTTGTACTTAGCGAGGGAGGCAAGTAGGCTAAGCACGTTGACAATTGCTAGTGAGTTTTACAATGACTGATGAACACTCACCCTCCCCTAAAGAGGTTTTTATGTAATTATCATCTTGGCACTAGAAAACATCAAAGTGACCGAGGAGTCATACTGTCATATTTGGCTTACAAAGACTCTACTAGCAGAAAATAACCCTACACTAGTATTTACATGATGGAAACCCATCCTAAGCACACGAGATAAGTGGTCATAGGCAAGCATAATGCCCTGAACAAGCTTAGCTCGTGACATTCTCCCCCCCTTATGCGGTCGACAGCCTCGTAGACTTTTGGCGGTAGGTACACTTCAACTTTGTCCACAAATGACTTCAAATCTTCTGCAGAAATCCAGCTGATTTCTTTGTCATCTAGGCACTTCCACTTCACTAGGAACTTCTGCCGCTTCTTCCTTGAGGATATGAACTTTTTGTCTGCAAGGATCTCTTCAACATCATGTCTGTCAGGTTGCACTGTCTTCAACTCTGCGCTGTTTGACTGACTTCTACTTAGGTTGTTGGTGTTGGCGTTGAATGGCTTGAGGCAGTTGACATGAAACTGCGGTCTTCTCTCCTGATTTGCCCACTTCTTCATCTGCTTAGAAGCTTTCTCCAGATAGGCTTGGGCAAAGTCTGCATTCTGTCTCCCTTCACTGGTGAAGATGTACGCCCTAGGATTCTTTCGTTTGTACGGCTCGCCCACTGTGTGAGGTAACAGCGGCAGCTGGCCTATAACAAGCTCAAAACGGCTCTTGTTGATTGTTAAGCGCCTTTGGGTGTAGCCACAGAACGGAGCCACATCAAGTAGTTGCGCACCATTCTTCTGGTTGTCGTTGACACAATGGCACAAGTACTCATCTAGCAGCTCTTTGAATCTCTTCATCTGTTCGTCTGTCTGTCGATGATAACTCGAAGAGATGTCAAGGTGTGACCTGAATATCCTGAAAAATTCTGTTAAGAAGTTGTCAGCGAACATTAAATCTTGGTCACAAATAATAACTTGGGGAACACCCCAATATCTCACAATAGTCACAAGGAACAATTGTGTCGTCCCCTCTGCCGAACAGTACTTTGGTGCGGCCATGAAAGTACCATACTTCTTTCGCTCCCTTTTGTCTTGTTGGCAAGTGAGACAAGTTTAGTATAATCAACTACATCATCCCGCGTGTGCGGCCAATAATACCTCCCCAGTAGTCCTGTCATTGGAGTCATTCTCCGCGAATACCCCTCAACGAACTTCCTACAGTATCTAGTAAGGCCAAGAAAGGAACGCAACTCCTTCACTGTCGTGGGGATTTTCCGTTCTTGAATCATCCTTACCTTCTCCATACCCCTCCGGATACGACCTTGTTCAACTACTTGACCAAGGAATTTGTTGCTCCGCTGAGCGAAAGAGAAATTCTCCTTCTTCAAATCCAGACTGTTTCCCCTCAGCCTATCGAACACCTTCCGTAGATGCTCTTCATGTTTCCTCTGAAACAACATCGATGCTCCCAACGGTGTTTTGGAAGGGCAAACACATCCCGCTTCCACTTCATCAAGCTGTTTCCCCAACCCTACTATCTCAAGAGGCGCAATCTAACATGGGCCTTTAGCAGGTGGTTTCACTCCTGATAACAACTCGATCTCTTGCTCCACAGTCCGTCGTGAAGGCAAATTTTGAGGCAGCTTATCCGGCAACACCTCCTTATCCTCATCCAACACCGCTTGGATGGTTGTAGGCTCCAGCTCTTGGCTACCACCACCGTGGCTAGACGTGTCTGCTCACCCAGACCCAATCCTTCATTGAGTTGTATGGCTGAAAGGGACTTCCCGTCGTCTCCTTTCGTTGCAACGACTCGCACCATGCATGAGTGATCTCCCATCAGACACAGGGAACCAGCCGAAGGCATCAGCACTGCCCTCGTCCCCATTAGGAACTCCATTCCTAGAATGATCGGATAGTCATCCAATGGCACCGCTGTGAAATTCGCATGACCTTCCCACTGTCCAAGCTTTATAGCCACTTGCTTGGCTACTCCCAGAGTAGACTGGGCTACAGAGTTAATTGCTTTCATGCGTCCCGTATCCTTCTCTAAGGATAAGTTGAGTCTCCATGCTTCCACCTGCGAAACAAAATTATGAGTACCGTATCCATCATAGCGCGAGTACTCTTCCCATTTATCCTCAAGTCCACAAACATTAACCCTCTTACTCGTGTAACTTTCGGTGTTTTTGTCTGCTTTTCCAATGTGTTCACCAACCGCACTGAACCCACCCTCGGGGCATCATCCTCTTTCCCATCGTTTTCCACTGCCTGTTCTGCAATGGAAGCCTGTAAGGCATTAAGTGATGCTTTGTGAGGGCACTCAAAAACTCTACGAGGACCTCGACACAGGAAACACTCAATTTTACTCTTCCCCTTTGCATTGGGTGTGTTGAACCCTTGAGACGACGAAACTTCCTGTGAGGTTGATGATTTAGAGTCGGCTCCCCCACTCTTGGGTTTGCCATTCTTGAAAGACTTTCCACTGTTTCCCTCTCCGCCAAACCGTTTGGACGAAGCGGTCTCATCACCAGTGTAGTCTGTCAAGCGTTCTGCAGCCGCTTGTGCAGTTGACAAGTCTTGAACCCTTAGTCTATAAAGTTCAGTTCTTGCCCATGGTTTCATCCCCTCAAGAAAATAGAACAACTTGTCCTTCTCCGACATATCCCGAATATCCAACATTAAAGCAGAAAATTGTTTCACATATTCACTGATTGACCCCGTATGCTTGAGATCTCTCAGTTTTCTCCTTGCATTATACTTAACATTCTTAGGAAAGAATTGGGCCTTGAGCTCTCTCTTCAAGTCTGCCCAACTATCAATTACACAACTTCCATTTTCAATTTCTCTGTACTTGGTACGCCACCACAGTTTGGCATCACCAATCAAGTACATGGTGGCAGTATCCACCTTTGCCTGTTCTGAGGCCATCCTCACAATGCGAAAGTACTGCTCCACATCAAACAAGAAGTTCTCTAACTCCTTGGCATCTCGGGCACCCCCATATGTCCTGGGTTTTGGCACCTTGGTTTTGCTAACTCCCGAAGTGTTGGAGTTCCCCATAGCAAGAACCATCACATTCATCTTTGCATCTAGATCTGCCATCCGGGCCTGCAAAGCTTCCACTGTGGGGCGAAAGTTCTCTGACAAGTCGCCTAGCAAACCTGTTTGATGTTTTTGTGATCCCATCACTTCATCAACAAGTTCTCTCATCTGGGCCACCTCGGCGGCCATAGTGTTGGTTGTCTTTTCAACCTGTGCTTCCAGCACACTGATCCTCTCAGCAGTGTTTGGTGCCATGGTCACTTACCAAAGCTTCCTAAATCCAACAACAAAGGCAATCGAATTCACGTAGCAACTCAACCTTGGGCTCTCACCAAGTGTCACCGACTTGGCTCTGATACCAAATGTCACGGTCCGACTATTTTCACACCGTTGTGAAGGGGCCCTGCGGCGCTAGCTAAAGCACTCTTGCTTAACTAGCTAGCCTATCGTTTATCAACATTCATCCACGAAGCACTTTCATTAACGTTCAATCAGATAGCAGCGGAAATAGTAATCAATTCATGAAAGCCGTGGCAATCAAGCAGTAAACATTGAAGCAAACGTAATTCATTAACAAATCCTCCGTTGACATGTTGTACTTAGCGAGGGAGGCAAGTAGGCTAAGCACGTTGACAATTGCTAGTGAGTTTTACAATGACTGATGAACACTCACCCTCCCCTAAAGAGGTTTTTATGTAATTATCATCCATGCACTAGGAAACATCAAAGTGACCGAGGAGTCATACTGTCATATTTGGCTTACAAAGACTCTACTAGTAGAAAATAACTCTACACTAGTATTTACATGATGGAAACCATTCCTAAGCACACGAGATAAGCGGTCACAGGCAAGCATAATGCCCTGAACAAGCTTAGCTCGTGACACTAGGCCTAGTGTCATGAGTCAAGCTTGTTCAAGACATTATGCTTGCATGTGATTACTTGCATAGTAGCATAAGTATTTTTCATTGAGTATGTTTATGCCTTACTATAAAGTGGGAGTCTGACTCCCCAGTTAGTTTGATGTTTCCTAGTGTTAGAGATAGAATAACATATAAAGCTCTTTAGGGGAGGGTGAGTTTGCATAGTAATTGTAAAACTCAATAGCATTTGTAAATGTGTTTAGCTTATTTGCTTCCCTTGCTAAACATATGCTGCCTACGGAGGTGTTTTTAATGAATTGTGTGGCTTAAATTTTTACTACTTGATTCTCATTTCCTTACATACTCGCATATTGCTTCCGCTTACTTTGGAATAGTGCTTTGGCTAGTGCCATATTGCCCTTCACAAGTTGCGAAGTGTTAAGCCCCTGATAGTTGGTATCAAAGCTTGGTTAATTGCTTCATGAATTCAGTTGCCTTCGTATTATGAGATTGTGTGAAGCATTGGTAAGACACCATGCCAACCAATACTTAAAGAATTGAGGCGCTAGAGGCACAGGTTGATTTAACCAATCATTTGGCTGTGGAGATGGCCAAACTTGTTGAATGTGTTGATGTGTTAGCAGGATCACAAACACATCAATGAGGTTCCATTGGGAAAATGTTAGAGGACTTACACAATACGGTAGAAGCTTTACAGATCCAGTTAGGGTATCTTAATGCCAAGATAACTTGATGGTTCGCGCTACGAGGAAATTCCAACTCTATGGGGATAGAGTATGGAATGAGTGAAAGTGCAAGAACTATTAGAATTAGGGGAATCTTTATGTGCAAACTTGATATACGTGAGTGAACACCAATTTGACCCAAAAACTTAAGCCTATTGGGTCTTGGGTTCTACTATGTATATAAGCACCCATCATCTACATAGTTTTTTCAATATAGGACAAACTCACAAGTAATGTTCTCAACAATTTCCCCTTCACTTGTGAGTTCCAACCACTATCCCTCAAACAAAAACATTTACTTTTTATGCAACCAACTAAGAGCCATTACTCAACCATGGGAAAAAGCAAGAAGTAATGGGAGTCCACTAAACACCACTCCTTTTCCATGTGTCTGCATCAACAGAAACATATGCATGAGTACACGAGCCCAATTTGAACTGTCATCCTTAAGCGGAGACTGTCTCCCTTGTGGGAGTAAATCCAATTCTCTAACAATTGCTCAAGTGGGCCTTACCCCTGTGCCATACATGCCTTGGATTGCATTCCACGTGTCTCCAAAACTATCCTACCTCCCATATTTTGACCCTATTCGGATCCATCTACATAGATGATCCTTATTGACATCAATAACACACTTGGTTGTCCAATTATTAGCATGTTAGGAGAATTAGTTTCACACATTAACTTTTTGATGTCGCTTGCTCAGAGTTACGAACCGTTGACTCTGATATTATTTGTTAGAATTAGGGGAGTCTTCACGTGAAGGCTTGATATACATGGGTGAGCACCAACTTACCCAAAAGCTTAAGCTGATTGGTTCTAGGGCTCAACCATGTACATAGTAAGTATCCATCATCTACTTAGTTTTTCCAATGTGGTACAAATTCACAAGTAAAATTCTCAACAAGAACCGAGAGTGTATGGGTGCCTGTGATGCTCAAGAGTTGGAAAACTTCTTATTTGAGATGGAACGATACTTATGTTGAGGACTGACTTAGAGGAGGTGAAAGTATTTGTGGCTACTAATATACTTTAATGGTGACACTAAGTTGTAGTGGTGTACCAAGTATGATGAGATACAAAATGTAAAGTGTGTAATTGATTGTTGGGCAAACTTGAAGAAAGAGCTCGAGGCACATTTCTTTCCTAAGAATGTTGAGTACACTCAACTCAAATTGTGAGAGCCATGGTTTTAAATAATAGTAATGGTTGCGGTGTAATGGCTGTGGCTGTGGCTGTCGGCAGACGCTATATAATGAGTAAGACACATGTTTGTGAATTCATTTTTTTCATTGGCAAACTTCTTGAAACCATATGGATTCACATGTTTTAATCTCAAAATCCTATATAGTAAAGCTTTAAGTGCTTTTTAGTAAATTTTAATTAATTTAAATATAACATATACTATAAGTAATTTAGATGTCATCTAGGTTGCTTTAGTTGCTTTTGGCGAGAAGAAGCATGTGTTTGCTCCTTTTCACTATTGTATTGATTATAAGTGAAATTCAAACTAAGAAATCATAACTATAAAGAAATATAAAATATAGAATGCCATCTTTTGTAGCCTTTTAATCTTTCATGGAGTTCTCGTTATCCTAAAAATAAAATATAGAATGTTCATATGTTACACAAGAAGAAAAATGCATACAATAGAACATATTTTAGTCTTTGAACTAAGTGTAAGAAAAAAAGAAAAAAGAAAGGACTTAGAATACAAAGAGATGTAATTTAATGAGAGAAAAAGAAGTGTTTATTTAAAAAAATCATAGTAAATGTGAAGTAAAATAGACTTGAAAATGAATTTTTTTTAAATAAAAAATCACGAACTAAATAAACCAACTTAAAATTGAGTTTCTAAGCTTCAACAAAGGGAAGAGAGAGGGGGAAATGCAAAAAACAAAGTACTAAAAAACATGTTTTAGTCATTTGTTGGAATTGGTGTGATCCCAAGGGGGGGGGGGGGGGTGGGTGGGTGAATTGGACATTTAAAACTTTTCGGCTAAATTAAAACACTTCACCGATTCACCACAATTCATATCCTATTCAACATATATACGTGTATGCAAAATGAGTTTAATAATGAAAGCAAACATACTCATGTGCAGTATCTTATTTAAATTAAATGTGTGTACGCAAATAATATTGACATTAAATAAACATTCATACACATGCTGAAATTAAAGTGTAGGAATTTAAATAAGATAAAGAGAGCGACACCAGATTTGTTATCGAGGTTTGGCCAAACCGGTCTACATCCCCGCCTTGGGCATACCTCTCAAGGATTCCATTATACTTGCTCACTTAACCGGGTGGAGCAAGAGCCTTTTACATCCTCTCCTTACGGGGCGAGAAAAATCCTAGCTCAATTATTAGGTTGAGTCAAACTAGTCTCACTTACGGGGCTGAAACTCTCTAGTTCAATTTCGGGCTGAACCGAATCAGTCTCACTTGCGGGGTTGAGACTCCCTAGTTCAATTAACGGGCTGAACTCAACCAGTATATAAAATCATTTTTGTACATGAAAATGCTTTTGAAAAATACAAGCAGAAATGTACACAATAAGCTCAATACGCACTCCAATGATATGAAATAATGCTCAGTGGAGTAAGGGTGCTTAACTATATTTAAACCCTAATAAAAAATTTTCTTTAAAAAGATATTTCAATAATAATATAGGAGAACTTGGGTTTTGCTTTTTCAATGATTTTTGCACAAATAGAATGTGTATGAAAAATGAGTACTATGTTCTCCAACAAAGATTTATGTAAATGAGAAATACTTGGAGAATCTGGGAGTTAAGCTCAAGAAAATATTTGTGCAACAAACAATTTTCTCCCAAAAATATTTATCAAAGTAATAACCGGGAGAAAACCTAAGCAATACTCTCCAAAATACTTTTCAAAGATTTGGTGCTTAGTGAGAATATGTGCAAATAAAATGCCCTAAATAAAATACTCTCCTCAAAGATGATTTTGAAATAAATGTATGAAAGAGAGTTGGAGAGATTCGTATAAAATATTTTGCCCCAAAAGAATGATTTAAACAGTAAAAAACATTTTGGAGGAACTTTGATTAATAATGGATTAGAGAGAAAATTTGGATTAATCAAAGTTGCTAATCTGGAGTTATGAAGGGGTATTTATAGATTTTCTGAAAAATTTGACCGTTGGGGACACGCTCGGTATTTTGGAAAAGATTAATTAAATTTTAATGACATTTTAACCATTTTAAAAAATTCCAACCCAAAAGCTCTGGTCGACCACTTTTGTGGTTCGGTCAACCGTGGAGCCAAGTTCGGTCGACCAGGGAATTTTTGAAGTGTAGGTTTGGTCGACCAGACTTGAGGCGATTTCCAAACCCGCGCAGTTCGGTCGACCAAGTCTGCTTATATACATCTGGTCGGTCGATCGAGAGGTTAACCTGTTGACCCGGTGGGAGTTCGGTTGACTGAGGAACTCAGTGTAACTGAGTTTGGTCAACCGAATATGCCAATTTGGGCATTTTCGATCCTTTTTCTCTTATAAAATTTTTCCTATTCATATGATGATTAATGTTAAGACTATAAGAGACATTTTTATGCAATATTTAGGGTCTTAAGGTCAGTCTAAGGCCTTTGAGAAATAATCCTAAAAATCCGGTGTCAGTCGATCGAATGGTGCCCTAAGGTCATTCGGTCCCTATGGTCATTCTACGGTCATCTAAGCATTTAAAGCATATCATGCAAGATGTATGCATTATTACAGACCAAATATAAAAATAAATGCATATACAAGTAAACACACAAATGTCTTCTTCTTTCTTCTTTGCTCTTTAACTCTATGGAATACGCCAGATATGAGCTTTGAGTCGTGTCATGGCTTCCATGTCCTCTTGATTTTATGTGTGACATGAATTATACCTGTTCATGCACTTAAAAGCACACATAAGAACTGTTTGTGTTTGTCAGCATCAAAACAGAGATCGGACTCAAAAAGCCAACATCATTCACAATCAGTCTGGCACTGTTATGGCCATAATAGTTGTTACGGTACCGTAATGGCTGTTACAGTTGTGAATCAGTCACCTTTGAGATATTGCCCTTGTCAAGAGTCATCTTTGACCAAACAAATCTTAACCCAAATGAAGATATCAAAAATCAAATAAAAAGGAAGAGAAAGCAAATGTTTTTTTAAAAGTTTTCATTAGGCGGTCGACTGACCTTCCCTCCATCTCTATTGTTTAGTGCCATCCACAAGTGGTCGATCGACTTTTTTCAGGCGATTGACTCACCTTGCCAAAATTTGAATTATTGAGTTGTCCTTAAATGATTGGCTAGGGAATTTGTGCTTGCTACGTACCCGAATGATGCCATCAGTTGGTGGTTGATAGTTATTGGAAGTTATTTTTTGAATTTGAATTTTCAAAATTCAAATGCAAAGAGGCATTTCTTTCCATTCCATTGGAGGTCTATAGAAGGATCTCTTGGGGGAGAAAAATGGGTAGGTCCAAGTGGAGGCAAGGTGATATTTCCAAGGATTTTTGTGGGATGAAAAGGGACTTCTATTGAAAGAATAGAAGGAGAGAAAACTACACATCTCTTCCTTTGTTTGGGGCATTTGGGATATAAGTTGAAGCGAGGGTGCCATCCACTTGATCTATTAGGGATTATTCTTTAATATGGTCCGTGGCTAACCCTCTACTTCATTTGTTTTCAATTCTTTTATGAATTTTGGCATGTTGATACATATTGTTTATTCTATGAATAGTATGACCAATGGTTCATGATTCCTCCATTAATTAATGTTGAAAATGCGTGTTAGAAGTAGTAGAACATGTTTTTATCTTGATTGCATAGAAAGAAGCATGTTTGAATATAAAAAAAAAATAACATACTCACAGAGACGTGTTTGTAGGCGGTCGACTGGCCCCCTTTCATTTTGAAAAGGTAGTTGTTGGCTACTAGGCGGTTGACCAGCCCCGCAAGTGGTTAGACCTTGAGAGCGCTATTTTTGGTTCTTTTCCTTGTTTTTCTTTGGAATTTTAACTATTTTTGAGTCTCTACACTTGGTAGAATACATTTAATTGAATTGGAATGTCATTTGATTAGAGTTTTTCAAGGTTTTTCTACAAAAAAAAAAAAAAAAATTCAAGTTTTCATCCAGAAATGAATTTGTATGAAATTTTCATAAAAAACCGTCCATGCTTTAGCAAAGTTTTAAAAACATTTTGGAGTTATATATCCATGATGCGGTTTTTGAATGTTCTCCAAACTTTTTCCAAATATTGCCAAGGCGAGTTTGTGGTTCTCCCTCCAAAAATCCACACTTTTCAAAATAGGTTTTATGGTTTTCCTTCCAAAGAAACCAAAACATCTTTTTGGAAAATTTAACTTTTAAATGAACCATTCATGATGTGACTGTTGAATAGATTGAAAGTGTAAATCAAGGGTTTTCAGGTTGGGTTTTATGGTTTTCCTCTAAAAAAAACCAAGTCATGCAACAACCCAAAAAATATTTTTACATTGAAATTAAAAATGTTTTTTAAGAACTACAAATGACTTGATCTCTCTTTGAAGGATATTTAGGCAATCTACTTTGTAGATCTAGTCATACCAAACAAAAAATCAAAAAAGTTTCTTTCCTTGTTTTCTTTATTTTCTAATTTGTGCATGTTTGTTTCTTGGTTTTGAATAGTCATTAAGTAGTTGATTTTTGTGAGGTTAAGTCCTCTATATGGATCTTATGAAAGTCTTTTTAAAGGGGTTTAAGGGATGGAAATTTTTGAACCAAATAAACAAAAGAAGAAGAACTTGTAGAGGGGCGGTTGACTGCTTGATCCTACAATATAACTTTTCAGATATTTTTCAAGTGACAACCATTTCTTTCAGAAACTTTTAAAAAAAAAAAGGAAGATACATAGACAGACATAAGGTAAGCATGGTAACCATTCATAGAATGTGTGTTTTAGGGTGCTAGTTCTTTAAATATGGTCCGTGGCTAACCGTTTACTTCATTTGTTTTCACTTCTTTTATGAATTTTGGCATGTTGATACATATTGTTTATTCTATGAATAGTATGACCAATGGTTCATGATTCCTTCATTAATTAATGTTGAAAATGCATGTTAGAAGTAGTAGAACATGTTTTTATCTTGATTGCATAGAAAGAAGCATGTTTGAATATAAAAAAAAATAACATATTTGCGGAGACGCGTTTGTAGGCGGTCGACTGGCCCCCTTTCATTTGGAAAAGATTGTCGTTGGCTATGAAACCTAAGGTGTAGTCACAAGAGGGGGGGGGGGTGAATTGGGTTATTTAAAATTCCTGAGAGTCGTTTTATAAGTTCTTGATTTTTCACAATCCTTTAAAGACTTATTATATTCTTGTTGATTAGGCAATCCACACAAACACTTACTTCAATTATTCAATCCGCAACCACAACATACACAACCAATTGAATAACTATTCAAGCCAAACAAAACACCATACCAGTAATTAATATTGGCTTTGCAATATTCAGCCACCCTGTTTATGAATGTGCAAGTCCTGTAGTTGGGTTTTGAGTTGAATATTAAAATACCATCCAAACACTTTTTCAAGATCAAAATTTAAATAAACCTTCAGCTAATAGGTTTTGGGTTGTTAACCAATCAACGTACTTCCTTATGGTTTCTGCAAAAGATTGATTACATACTCCCTTTCAGTTTCCGCAAGCCCAAGAACAAATTAGACTTTGGGTTTATGTAATTTCCAATATGCGTTATTTTATGATTGAAAGAATTACAACATCCACGCAGGTTATATCTTTGCTGAAATTTAAAAGAGAGTAAGGGAAACAGAGTGACACCACAGCTTTTATGAGGTTCGGCTTACACCAGTCTACGTCCTCGCCTTAGGTCAACTATCTAAGGATTTCACTATACCTTGTTCCTTTCGGGTGGAACAAAAACCTTACAATAATTACCCTTTTTTTCAGGAAGAGAAACCTCTCTAAGCAACAACCTATGCTTGGTTCAACGATTCAACAACTCCTTGAACCGTCAAAGATCAAGTAGAAAGAAATGGATCTGCGTACAAAAACACTCTCAAAACACAGAACAAATTGTACAAGTTAAATTCCAAATCGTAGTTCAAAACCAAAACTAAATGGAAAATGTGAAGCTCAAGGTTTAGAAGTCACCAATGTTTCTTTCTTATTGATATAAGAATTTTAAATGCAACTCAGAATTAGAATCCCTTTTTAATCCAGCAATTTCGTAGAGTTTTCCCCCAGCAAAGGTGTGATCAAGAATGAGTTTTAGGAGAGTTTAGCATAGAAATCATGTATTGCTTGAATGTATTCTTCATTTAGCAAGGAAGGTATTTATAGACCTTTTTAAAGAAAAAATTCCTCATTTAACATGAAGCATTTAGGTAACTTTTCAAAACATATTAAATTATAGAATTAATTTTGAAAATCTTCCGTTTAGGTAACTTTTCAAAAAATATGAAATTATAGAATTAATTTTGAAAATCTTCTCGCAAGTTTGAAATTCAAAAATTCTCCGCGGAGTCAGTTGGCTGACTCACTCGACTGGGTCACTTTTTGCACTAGTCAGTCGGCTAGGCAGTCATCTCTTTTCAAATATTTTCTATTTCCGATTTCTTTAAAATCTAGTTTACTTGAAAACTTAATTATAACTTTTCAAAAATATTTTCAAGAGTTTTTCTTTTTTAAGTGCCAGTCTCTAAGTTTTTGTATCTTAAGGAGTTTCACATATCTAAATAGTGATGACTTGAAGTACTTACAAATATTCTTCTAAGCATGATCTCCTTAATCACTAAGTCTTGCAGTCTCTTGAGGTTCAATCTTTACTTCAAGGTCTGCTTGGCCTTTAAGCTCTTCATGTATCTTTTATTTCTTCAATGTTTTGAGAAGCTTTCATTTGATTGACTTTGATCTCCAGCTTACTTCCATGATTAATTGTGAATGTCCTTTTACTTATACCTGAATTAAAAACACTCAACAATACATGTTAAAGCATCCTTCATTTTGTTATCATCAAAACAAGATTGAAAAGTCCAGTTAGGCTAACAGGCTACTAGGTGGTTGACCAGCCTCCGCAAGTGGTTAGACCTCGCGAGTGCTATTTTTGGTTCTTTTCCTTGTTTTTCTTTGGAATTTTAACTATTTTTGAGTCTCTACACTTAGTAGAATATATATAATTGAACTGGAGTGTCATTTGATTAGAGTTTTTCAAGGTTTCTCTACAAAAAATAAAAAAAAATCAAATTTTCATCCAGAAATGAATTTGTATGAAATTTTCATAAAAAGCCGTCCATGCTTTAGCAAAGTTTTAAAAACATTTTGGAGTCATATATCCATGATGCGGTGTTTGGATGTTCTAACTTTTTTCAAATATTGCCAAGGCGAGTTTGCGGTTCTCCCTCCAAAAATCCGCACTTTTCAAAATAGGTTTTATGGTTTTCCTTCCAAAGAAACTAAAACATTTTTTGGAAAATTTAACTTTTAAATGAACCATTCATGATGTGACTGTTGAATAGATTAAAAGTGTAAATCAAGAGTTTTCAAGTTGGGTTTTATGGTTTTCCTCTAAAAAAAACCAAGTCATGCAAATTCAAGAGTTTTCAACAAAACAACCCAAAAAATGTTTTTTACATTGAAATTAAAAATGTGTTTTGAGAACTACAAATGACTTGATCTCTCTTTGAAGGATATGTAGGCAATCTACTTTGTAGATCTAGTCATACCAAACAAAAAATCAAAAAAGTTTCTTTCCTTGTTTTCTTTATTTTCTAATTTGTGCATGTTTGTTTGTTGGTTTTGAGTAGGCATTAAGTAGTTGATTTTCGTGAGGTTAAGTCCTCTATATGGATCTTATGAAAGCCTTTTTAAAAAGGGTTAAGGGATGAAAATTTTTGAACTGATTAAACAAAAGAAGAAGAACTTGTAGAGGGCCGGTTGACTGCTTGATCCTGCAATATAACTTTTCAAATATTTTTCAAGTTACAACCATTTCTATCAGAAACTTTTTTGAAAAAGGAAGATACATAGACAAACATAAGGTAAGCACGATAACTATTCATAGAATGTGTGTTTTAGGGTGCTAGTTAAAGGGATTTAAAGTACTACCTTCTCAATTCACAAAAGTGCTGCCAAACCTAATCTCTTTTCAAAAAGGTTTTCCTTTATTTTTCCTTTTCAAAACTAAAATAAAGTGGTGATTCCATGTCCTAAAATATATAAACAAGTTAGGGAACCAATGGTTTATTTGTTTATACTTGTTTGGTTTGTAAATGGTCACCAAAATATTGGCAACCTAATTGAGTCTTCAAAACCCATCTCTTTGAAGCCACCGATACCATTACATAACGTTTGTAAAGGCTGTTATGCACCAATTTTTGAAACTATGCTTAAGCACACTAGTATGATCGAGGAGTATGTGAAGCAATTCTTTGCTTTGATGTTAGATATTCAAAACATGTTAGAGTGACAAATTGTGTTTTCTTGAGGGGTTGAAGCCGTGGGCAAGGGTAGAATTTCATGGACAAAGAGTTCAAGAATTGCTTATTCCAGAGGTTGTCATGGAACACTTGACGAACTACATGGAGAGAGTTCCATAATGTCCAAAGAGAGTCGCATGGGTGGAAACAACAGAAAGTCTTTCAAGAAGAGCAAACCCAAAAGTGTGGAAGCTGACACCAAGGCATCAACTTCAAAGGAAGCTTCATCGCCTCGATCTTTCAACACATCTAGTGATAAGGGTAAGATGACATGCTTCTTATGTGAAGGCCCTAATAGAGTTCTTGATTGCCCTCACAAGTCTTTCATTACCTTTCAAGCTTCCATTGTGAAGGGGGCACTAGGAGATGATGAGAATGAGGAGGAAACCTTGAGGGTGGGTGCAATGAGGTTACTCAATGCGTTGGAGAGACAGACAAAAGAGTCAAAAAGTTACCCAAGCGAATGGGTTAATGTTTGTGGATCAATGAGAAGAGCGCCCATGTTATAGTGAATACTGGGGCTATCTATAACTTTGTATCAGAAGTAGAAGTGCAGAGACTCAACTTGAACTTAGAGAAGGACTCTGGATGTATGGAAGTAGTTAACTCGGCTCAGCCTACTCTAGGAGAAGCAAAGTAAGTGACAATGAAGCTTGGACAATGGGTAAGACATGCGAATTTCATAACTGTGTTGATGGATGATTTCCAATTGATACATGGAATGGAATTCTTGAGGGAGACTAAGGCGGTGCAGATGTCATTTGATGGTTCCCGTTTTATTTGATGGGAAATCACCCTTACATGGTGCAAGCCATTGCAAAGAAAGGGGATGATGAAAAGTCCCTCTCAGCCATGCAACTCAAGGAAGGGTTGAGAAGGGGTTAGCATACATTCCTTGCCACATTGGTGGTAGATGAAGAAATAGGTCAAAAGCGGGTATCTACTGCCATCCAATTTGTGTTAGATGAATATAAAGTTGTGATGCTAGACAAGTTACCTCACAACTTGCCTCCACAGTGAGGCATGGAGCATAAGATTGAGTTGTTACCAAGGGTGAAGCCTTTTGCTAAAGGGCCATATAGGATGGTGCCTCCAAAGTTAGAAAAGTTGAGGAAACAACTTGATGAGTTATTGTAAATGGGCTATATATGTCCTTTCAAAGTACCATTCGGAGCACCAGTGTTGTTTCAGAGGAAACATGATGGGAGCATGCTTATGTGTGTGGACCACCGAGGATTCAACAAGGTGAGTGTGTGCAACAAGTATCCCATTCCACTACTTGCTGATTTGGTTGATCAATTGAGTCATGCCAACTGCCAAGTACTTCACCAAACTTGACTTGTAGTCAAACTATTATCAAATGAGGATAGTAGATGGTGATGAGTCAAAGATCACTTAAGTGACATGGTATGGAGTGTACAAATTCTTGGTGATGCCCTTTGGGTTGATGAATGCATTAGGGACATTTTGCACATTGATGAACCAAGTGTTTCATGAGTACCTTGACAAATTTGTTATCGTATATTTGGATGTCATTGTTGTCTACAATTCCACTTTGGAGGAAATAGATAATTCGGACGTTAGTCACTTCTGCACACCACCTAAGCTATCACCCAAGCAGGCTCATAGGAAAGAATTCTTAGTGGAGTTTGATTTCCTATTCGAGCACAAGTTAGGAGAATGAACCAAGTCACAAATGCACCGATCAAGAAGACCAAGATTGTAGCTTTATAGATGATAACACACTTGACTTTAAGTAAATTATCATGACAACGCCGGAGTGCGTTAAAGAGAACCTTGTCAAAGATCTAGTTGCCCAAAACCTCATGAAGTTGGTGGAAGAGGGAAAAATGTGTCAGTTCTAGTTAGAGGATGGATTGCTAATGACACATGGTAAGCGACTCTTTGTGTCTCGAGTTGGTGATTTGAGGAAGACACTACGGATAGGTTGTTGTGACAACATGTGCGTAGGCCATTCAGGATGACATTGCACTTTGACATTGTTGAGGTAGAGGCTACTAGTTACACATGTGATGACGTGGTCGAGCATACCTAAGCTTGTCTCACCTGCCAACAAGACAAGGTGGAGCGGAAGAAGAATGCAAGGTTGTTGAAGCCTCTTTAAGTACCAACGAGATAGTGGGAGAGTGTTTTGTTTGACTTCATCACCAATCTACCTAGAGTTGGAGAAGCAGTGTCTATATGTGTGGTTATAGACAAGTTTTCGAAGTATAGTTCTTTCGTATCTGCACCAAAGTAGTGCTTGGTGGAGGAGACTATACAATTGTTTTTCAAACATATTGTGAAGTATTAGAGTGTTTCTTAGGACATTTTTAGTGACCAAGACTTAAATAGGCAACTTCTGGATAAAACTTTTTAAAAATCCTCAATTCATTCACAGCTTGACATCTCTTCATGCTACACCCATATATAGATGGATAGATAGAGAGATTCAATAGGCTACTGGAGGAGTGCATAAGCCAATTTGTTACCACCAACCAGAAGAATTGGGTGTAGGTACTTAACGTGGCTAAATTTTGTTTCAACACTTGAAGAGCACAACAATCAACGAGAGTCCTTTTGAGCTTGTAATAGGCCAACAACCACTATTACCCTACATAGTGGACAAGTCGTATAGAGGAAAGAGTCAGAGAGCATACATTTTCACCAAAGAATGGAGACAGAATGTAGAGATTGCCCAAGCTTACTTGGAGAAAGCTTCCATGCGGAATGAATAAGTGGGTAGATCACAAGAGAAGACTATTGCACTTCAACGTGACTGACTTGGTGCTTGTTAAGCTCCATTCACTACTGGGTCGGGATAGGAGACTACTATGCAAGTATAAAGGACCATTCTCCATATTGGCTAAAGTTGGGAAGGTCTTTTACAAGGTTGATCCTCCATATTTGATGAAGGTGCATGTGCATCATGTGTTTCACATCAATTGTCTCAAGCCATTCAACACCGACATTGAAGATCCAAGTAGAAGTTAGTTAACTAGAGCACCCATTGAAAAATAGCGCAATGTGGTAGAAGAAAAGTTGAAGTCATCATTGCAGATGGAGAGTTCACATCATCAAGGAACATGCGACATAAGTTCTTAGTGTAGTGGAAAGGCCTATGAGACAAAGAAATCAGATGGATTTTAGTAGAAGACTTGCCACCATTTGTGGATAAAGTTGAGGAGTACTTAGCGTCAAAACCTATGAGGATGTTGACCGCATAGTGGGGGAGAATGTCACAAGCCAAGCTTGTTCAGGGCATTATGTTTGCTCGTGATCGCTTGTCTTGTGTACATGGGATGGGTGACCATCATGTGAATAGTAGCATAGGTTTTATTCATTTAGGACTCCTTGACCAGTTTGATGTTTCCTAGTATCAAAGCTAGAATAGCATATAAAGCTCTTCAGGGGAGGGTGAGTTTTCATCAATCATTGTAAAACTTACTAGCGTTTGTAAATGTGTTTAGCCTACTTGCCTTCCTCGCTAAACACATGTTGCCTATGGAGGTGTTAATGAATTCTGTTGTTTTAATTTTTACCAAGTGATTCTTATTTGCTTATTGCTTCCCTTACTTTTCATTCGACCGTTGCGAATGTGTTATTGTGGTAAACCATGGTATACTTTATGCTGACAAGTTAAACAAGAGTGCTTTAGCAAGTACTGCATGACCCTTCACAAGGTGTGAAGTGTTTGGCTTGTGACACCTATGCTTGGCACTAGTTTAGTTGTTGACTAGAAACAAAGATACCACTAGTTAAATTTTGGAATTTTTTCTATTTTGAGAAATGAAACAACAATGTCAAATATAATTTCCCATTAGATTTCTCTTATAAAAAGTTATTTTTTCCCTTTTACGAATGCTTCATGGTGAGTACTAGAGTCTCCTTCATTATCTTCCTTATTGTTTTTGGAAGGAGCTTCCTTAATTATCGTCGTACACTGTTCTTTAAATTTTATTTTGGTTGTTGCCGTGCCAAAATTAATATTCAGAATTTTGTGGGGATAGAAAGGAAAACAATTTTGATCGTCATGTGGTTTTAGTTGATTGAGGGGATAATATATTTTTTTTCTAGTTTTTATTTCAATCATTGCTATTTCAAAAGTATTGCGGCTTAGTATTTTTTTTAATAATAATTTTGTGATCTGTTGAGAGAACTACCCTTTGCCCGAGTTTAACAATGGGTTTGACGTGGAATTAATAATCTTATGCTAGTCAGATGCATGGTCTTAAATTTCCACGAAATTGTTGAAATTTCCGTCACCCTCGAAATCGAAATGGCAGTCGATTTCCATCTTGCATAATTTTTGTTGAAATATCAATGAATAATCCGAAATTTATCGAAATCTCAAAATTTTAGCGAAACTTGTCGAAATTTAACTATACGATGAAATTTCGTCAGAATTCAAATGAGAAATTTAGGAGTGAAGTGAAACTTCTATCTTAATTTCTTTTATTTATTTTTTTATCGAAACAAAAGATTATTACAAGCGCTTTTGAAATTTTATGAAAAAATAAACTTACAGTAATATTTTATTTAACCATTTATGTTTAAATTATCATTATTTGTATAATAAATAATATTTAAATGATTTATAAATTCCATTTGTATTAACTGAATATGTTTAATATATATTATCTTCACATATGTTGGATACACATACTATTTTATAACTTTTCCACCTCATACAAAACATATATGTATTTAATTTGTAATATATTAGTCCTAAAACTTATATTATTATGTTTGTTAACCATTTCTAAAGTTTCACAAAGAATTTCATGCTTTACTACTAATTTCCGTTATTTTTTCAAATCGAAATTGAAATTGATTTGTATTTTTGGAGCTTCGAAATTTGAGTCGAAATCGAAATTTAAGACCTTGGTCAGATAGTTTTCTTTGAGCTTGATTTTCCCACATTAATTTATATTAGAGCCTAGTCCTCAAACTATATGTACTAGTGTTATGACAACCTATGAGGCCAGCTAACCTTTGAGAAATAGATTATCTTCTCAAGTTTTTAGATATTCTAGACTTAAAATTCAAAAACATCCAGGCAGCCCAACTAAATGGTCAAATAATTATAAAGAGACTGCTTTTGTTTTCCACAAAAATCTTTGAGCTGTCCATGTTTTTAAGGAAAATATAAAAATTGTATCTTTGTCGTATGGTTTCTTAGATCCTCCTATCATCACCTATAAAAATGGCATGAATGTGCAGCCCCAGAACCAGCTGTACGTGGGTTGGATTCTTTTTCCTTGTCTTGATTGTACCCTTGATTGGAACGTCTTAAAAAATAAGTACTTTTTCAGGGAAGTACTTTTTATAAGTACTTATGTCAATAAGTAGTGTTTGGTTTAGACTTAAATAAGTATTTGTTTCAAAAAGTACTTTTCTAAACTACTTGATTCTAAGGAAAATAAGTATCTTCTGAAAAAAGTACCTTTTTTTTTTTTTGAAAAAAGTACTTATTTGGAAAAGTGTTTGTAATAAGTAATCTCATACTAATTTTAGAAAAGTGCTTTTTCAGAGAAGTACTTTTTCTAGAAAAGTACTTTTCTATAAGTGGTTTTGAACAATCCCTTGAGTTAATTTTGTTTTTCTTAGCCACCAAAAATGAAGACCTCTGCTCAGCTAGGCCTAGGATTGCTTATTGTGGACTAGAAATGAAGATACCCACTTGTTAATTATTGAGATTTTTTCATTTTTGGAAATGATACAACAATGGTCAAATCTAATTTCCCATCATATTTCTCTTATAAAAAGTTTAGTTTTTCCTTTTTTCAAATGCTTCACGGTCAGCACCAGAGTTTCCTTAATTATCTTCCTTATTTTTTTTGGAAAGGAGTTTCCTAAATTATCGTCATATGCTCTTCTTCAGATTTTCTCTTGGTTGTTGCATTTCCAAAATTTATATTCAGAGTTTTATGGGAAAAAAAGGAAAAATAAGCTTGATGGTCATCTGGTTTTCGTTGATTTAGGAGATAATATTTTTTCTAGGTTTATTTCAATCATTGCAGTTTCAAAAGTTTTGCAGCTCACTGTTTTTTCTTTTCCCCTCTTTTAAGAATAATTTTGTGAGCTGTTGAGAACTGCTCAGAAATAATGCTTTTCCAATTGCCTTGGTTTAGGGAAATGTTGAAAACAAAGAAGCGAAGGTGAATCTTAAAGCTACAGATAAAAGTAAAGCATCAGAAACAGAGACAAACCACACATTAAAAGAAATGCGACAAAATCTTGGTGTGAGTTGCTTTCTCACTTCAAGTTTCAGCTTCAAGCATGCAGCAGAGTTTCATTATTCATCACAAGAAAATTATCACAAGAAAAAATCAAAAGTGATGTGGCATTTCATCATTTGTTTGAATTAGTTAACTTTTTCTCACTCAATAAATTCTAACAATCATAGGATGTCACTTCCCTCGTGAGTTATCTTTTTGTTATGATGAATAGAGTTTTCCAACATAATGAGTCTTTGATCTTCATTGGTTCCAAATCTTGCCCTCCCCAATAAAAACCAAGACAGTATAGATCAGATCGCTGCAGATTTACATGCTACCAATATTATTTTAATTTTTACTTTTTAAGAGAAATAATTTTGTGTATGGAGAAAAGGATGATTGTATTGAATCTCCATATGAAGGACCTGCTTTCATGATTTTTTATTCATGTTGAGGTCTTATTGTCTCAAGCCTAAATATCATGGATTTTGTTTTTTAAAAAATAAGTTTCCTAAGTTTGGATTTTTTCCCTTTTTATCTATGTAATTATAAATTAAATAATTAAATAAGATTGAGTATGTTGTCTCACCTTTCCCCCTGCTATTTTGGTTTATGCTGCGACATGAGGAGGCTGGAGAGCATATAGATTGGTACAAACACCACACACTAATGTGTAAATAGAAGGCCATAAATTATGCCTTGTTAATAGCTATTAATCTAGGCTGTATAGCTTACCATGTATAACTTCCTAAAATCACTCTATGTAAATTGGCTGATTTACCATATATAGCTTCCCAAGATCA
Organism: Malania oleifera; assembly: GCF_029873635.1. Classification (NCBI taxonomy): domain Eukaryota; kingdom Viridiplantae; phylum Streptophyta; class Magnoliopsida; order Santalales; family Ximeniaceae; genus Malania; species Malania oleifera. The sequence goes on along the minus strand of NC_080417.1, from coordinate 71,418,306 downwards.
CTCCGTGTAATTAGTATGTACAGATTTAAGTTTCCTTGTATAACTGGCAGTCTTGCCTATATGATGAAAGATCTTCTCAAAAGAGAGGACAAATTGAACCATTCTGTTATGGTCTCGGAGCCATTCTCTAAGAAATCTCAGTCCTAGTTTTCTCAGTCATAGCCTCAGTACTTATGGAGAAGTCAGATAATGTTTGTGTCAGATTCACGGGCAAAAATTATGCTGCTTGGGAGTTTCAATTGGAGACCTTTCTCAAGGGTAAAGAGCTGTGGAGACATATAGATGGCAGCAGCAAAGGGGGATCTACTGCGGAAAGGTCTATGGCCAACAAGGCAGCTTGGGATGCCAAAGATAATCAAATCATGTCCTGGATTCTTCGTTCTATGGAGCAACATATGATTCTTTCTCAACGTCCTCATAGGTCTGCAAAGGCTATGTGGAATTATCTCAAGCAAGTCTATAACCCAGATAACAATGCTAGGCGCTTCCAGCTTGAGTTGGCCATTGCTAACTATACTCAAGGGGATCTAGCAGTTCAAGACTACTACTCTGGTTTTCTGATTTTGTGGAATGATTATTCCGACCTTGTTACAGCCATGGTCTCTGCAGAAGGATTGGAGGCAGGATTGGCGACAGTACAACACGTACACAAAACCAGCCAAAGAGACCAATTTCTAATGAAATTGAGGCCTGACTTTGAATCTATTTGTGCCTCTCTAGTAAATAGAGATCCTCTCCAGACTTTGGAGGCCTGTTTTGGTGAACTCTTGCGTGAAGAACAATGCCTCAATACTCAAAGTATTATGGAGCAGTCTCATGTTGCTTCTAATACTGTCTCAGTTGCCTATGCTGCTCATGGCAAGGGGAAGGGTCGTGACATGAGCACCACTTAGTGCTATAGTTGCAAGAAATATGGCCATATTGCCCCTAACTGTCCTCAGAAATTTTGTAATTACTGCAAGCAGCCAGTGCACATTATTAAGGACTGTACTATTTGTCCTTCACGTTCCAACAAGGTCTATTATGCTGTTGTTACTGGTGACTTACAGCCAGCTATGCCTGCTGCTACTGCTGCAACTTCTGCTGTTGCTTTACAGCCTCCAGCACCTTTTCTAACTCGAGAAACGGTGCAAGAAATGATTGTGAGTGCATTTTCAGCTTTGGGTCTTCAAGGTACTGGTTCTTCATCTCCCTATTGGATCTTAGACTCAGGTGCTTCTAATCTTATGACTAATTCTCGCCATGGTTTAAGTAATGTCAGAGAATATTGCGGCTCTTCACATATTCAAACAACCAATGGTAGTGCTCTACCCATTGTGGCAGTTGGTGATGTATCTTCTTCCTTAAGGATGTTCTTGAATCACCTAATCTCTCTGTGAATATAGTTTTTGTTGGCCAGCTTGTGGACCAAAATTATGATGTACATTTTACTCATGGTGGTTGTGTTGTGCAAGATCAGATGCCATGGCAGTTGATAGCGAAGGGGCCTAAGCATGGACATCTCTTTTCTCTACAACTACATGTTCCACGAAACTCACTGTACTATCTTTACTTTGTAATAAGTCTAGAGTGTCAAATGAAGTCTGGCATAAGCGCCTTGGTCATCCTAATTCTAGGGTTCTATCTTATTTGTTGAAATCTGGTCTATTGAATAATAAAGAGCATTCTTCCACTACGTTTCCTGATTGTGCAACTTGTAAACTTGGCAAAAGTAAGACTTAACCCTTTCCTTTTGAAGGAAGTAGAGCCACCCATAGTTTTGAGATCATTCATAGTGATGTCTGGGGTATTAGTCCTTCAAACTATTCTTAGCTCTTGTTGACACTCAATTTTCAGCAGCTGTTAAAATTCTTCGGTCCGACTTGGGTGGGGAAAATATGTCTCATGAGTTCCAATCTTTCTTGCAATCTAAAGGTATTATCTCTCAACGTTCTTGTCCATATGCTCCACAACAAAATGGAGTAGCTGAACGAAAGAATCGTCATCTTTTAGATGTTGTCCGGACTATGCTCATTGAGTCTTTGGTTCCTCCTACGTTTTGGGTAGAAGCACTTACAACAACAACCTTTCTTATAAATAGAGTTCCTTCCCAAGTTTTGGATTTCGAGTCTCCACATTTTAGGCCTTATCATCACAATCCTACCTATACAAATCTTCACATTTTTGGGTGTGTATGCTTTATGCATCTTCCCTACCAGACAGAAACAAGCTTTCTGCCCAATCCATCCGTTGTTCCTTCTTGGGATATAGTGTCACACAAAAGGGTTATTTATGCTATGATCCAAACTATAACTCGGTTTGTGTTTCAAGGAATGTGCTCTTTTTTGAAAATAAATGGTTCTTTCCTATGTCTTCCTCGCCAGAGTCTTCCATTGCTTTCTTGCCTTCTTTTCATGACACTTTTAGTGCTCATAGTGCTCATGTTGAAAGGTTCCAGCCAGGCATGGTATACCATCAGAGACCTCCAATGCTGCCCCCTTCTGCTCCTATCTTGCCATCTGCTCCTTTGTGTCACTTCTCCAAAGTATCTGGTTTAGGATTCCCGTCACGTAAGGCAGGTACTTCTGCACTATCTGCCACTCTATCTTCTATTGCTATTCCTACTGGTTACTCACAGGCAGACAGAGAGAAATGTTGGCAGCAGGCCATGCAGGAGCAACTATGTGTTCTTGAGGCTAATAAGACTTGGGAAGTGGTGGATTGTCTTGCAGGTGTGACTCCACTTGGATGTAAGTGGTCTATTTTATTAAGGTTAAGTCTGATGATAGTTTGGACATAAAGCCCGCTTAGTAGCTCTGGGAAATAATCAAGAATATGGAGTAAATTACGAGGAAACTTTTGCTCTGGTGGCCAAAATGACCACCATCTGCACAATTTTGGCTATTGCCGCTTCTCAAAATTGGGGTTTGCACCAAATGGATGTGAAGAACACCTTTCTTCACAGGGATCTCAAGGAAGATGTTCTATATGCGTCCTCTTGCAGGTTAACTTTCCACCCCTAATTTGGCAGTGTGCAAGTTGCGTCGCTCCTTGTATGGTTTCAAACAGGCCCCTCATGCATGGTATGAGAAATTTACTTCTACCCTACTCAAGTTTGCTTTTCTCAAAAGCAAGTATGATGCATCTTTTGTTTCTTTGCAAAACTGAGATTGGTGTTGTCATTCTCTTGGTGTATGTTGACAACATAATCATCATGGGTACTGATTCGGTTAAGATCTTCCAATTAAAGCAGTATTTACAGGACTCTTTTCACATGAAGGATCTGGGATCTCTTATGTATTTTCTTGGTCTAGAACTTACTGCTGGTTCACATGGTATTTTTCTGTCACAGCACAAGTATGCCCAGGATTTGGTGGCTGTTGCTGGTCTCCAGGACTCTACCCTTCTGGATACTCCCATGGAACTTAATCTCAAGCTGCGCAAACAAGAGGGTGACTTGTTATCAGATGCTGTAGCCTATCTTACTCTGGTTGACAGCTTGGTGATATTTCTCCTCAGCACCTTCATATGGCTGCAGTTCAACGAATCATTCTCTATGTCGATGGCACAACTTTGTGGGAACTTTTCTATCCTGCTGGTACTTCACTTGATCTTGTAGCATTCAGTGATGCTAATTATGCCGGGTGTAGTGACACTCGAAGTTCTACTACGGGTTGGTGTATGTTTCTTGGTCCGGCTCGTATTTCTTTAAAAAGCAAGAAACAGGACCGTGTTTCTAAGTCCTCTACTGAGTCCGAATATAGGGCCATGTTGCAAGCTTGTGCTGTGATACATTGGCTCCGAGGGCTATTGGCTGAACTTGGCTTCTCTCTAGGTGGTCCTACTTCTCTTCATGTGGATAATATTAGTGCCATTCACATTTCAACCAATCCCATCTTCCATGAACGCACTAAACATATCGAGGTTGATTGCCACTTCATCCGTGAGGCGTTTGAAGCTCAGACTATCTCTCTTCCTCAAGCGTCTAGCAATCTTCAAGTGGCAGATATTTTCACCAAGGCTCGACATAATTTTCTTACAAAAAAAATTGATGCTTATGGATAACCCGCATCAATTTTTTTTTTTTGGGGGGGGGGGGGGATGTCAATAGAAGGCCAAAAATTATGCCTTGTTAATAGCTATTAATCTAGGCTGTATATATTTTCATAAATAGGAGAGGAGATTTAGCTTACCATGTATAGCTTCCTAAAATCACTCTATGTAAATTAGCTGGCTTACCATAATTAGCTTCCTAAGATCACTCTGTGTAATTAGTATGTATAGATTTAAGTTTCCTTGTATAACTGGCAGTTTTGCCTATATAATGAAAGACCTTCTCAAAAGAGAGGACAATTCGAACTATTATGTTAAAACGTACTTTTGTATAAATTGCCATGTCCTTGCCATTTTGATGTCCTACTTTCTTAGGATATGCTGTGTTGTGGACTGGCTCCATATCTATTCTCATGCTTCAGAGTGTGTTTACTGCAAGCCATTCTTAGTTTTCACAAACCCTGTGGATCTGTTAGCTCATTGTTCATCTATTTCCCCTTTTCCCTTTTTTGACTTTCCATAGCAGCTCTGTTCATATTTATCATTATCAATATCTGTTAGTACACCTTCAAATGCTTCTGTCTAAGAGCTAATTTAATCCCCATCTTCCTGATTGAATTATTCGTTAAAATCGCCAGTGTGTTTACTGCAAGCCATTCTTAGTTTTCACTAACCCTTGGTGGATCTGTTAGCTCGTTGTTCATCTATTTCCCCTTTTCCCTTTTTTGACTTTCCATAGCAGCTCTGTTCAATCTTATTTCTCATTGTCAATGTCTGTTTGTACACCTTCAAATGCTTTTTCCTAATAGGTAATTTAATCCCCATCTTCCTGATTAAATTATTCGTTAAAATGCGATTTTGTTTTCAGTTTTATAGTCTGTTTTGAACAATTACTGTGAGCGAATTTATGGAAATGATTTTATTTTGATGAACCAATCATCCAGTTCCAGACAAGAAAAACCTATGACACTCACCATTAACTTTCAACCCTTAACTGCAATGAGAGAACTACCCTTTGCCTGAATTTAACGATGGGTTTGATGCAGAGTTAATAATATTATGCTATCAGATAGTTTTCTTTCAGCTGGATTTTCCCACATTAATTTGTATTAGAGCCTAGCCCACAAACTATATCTACCAGGGCTGTGACAACCTATGAGGCCAGCTAACCTTTGAAAAATATATTAGGTTCTCAAGTTTTCAGATATGCTAGAGTTAAAATTCAAAAACATCCTGAAAGCCCAACTAAATGGTCAAATAATTAGAAAGATACTGCTTTTGTTTGACACAAAAATCTTTGGTTTGTTCATGTCTCCAAAAAAAATATAAAAGTTGTACCTCTGTCATCTGGTTTCCTAGATCCTCCTGACATCATCCATAAATGTCATGAATGTATAACCCCAGAACCAGCTGTACAGCCTGTACATGGGTTGGATTCTTTTTCCTTTTTCTTGACTGAGTTAATTTTGTTTTTTTGGTGGCTGAGAAAGCCCGAAATTGAAGTCCTCTTCTCAGCTAGGCCTAGGTTTGCCACTGGCTTAGTTGTGGACTAGAAGCAAAGATACCCACTAGTTAATTATTCGGACTTTTTCTATTTTTTGGAAACAAAACAACAGTGATCAAATCTAATTTCCCATCAGATTTCTCTTATAAACAGTTAAGTTTATCCCTTTTTGGAATGCTTCACTGTCAGTACCAGAGTTTCCTTAATTATCTTCCTTATTTTTTTGGAGGGAGTTTCCTTAATTATGGTCGTACAATGTTCTTCAGATTTTCTCTTGGTTGTTATGAGAAATAATTAGATACGCCAGGCGTATACACCAGATCAAATATGATTTTGCCATGTGTAAAAAAATTCCTTAATTTAGTTACAATACATAGACAAGGCAAAATCATATCCAGTCTACCTAATATTTTTTCGGTGTTACACTTCTTCCAAATATTCAGAATTTTGTGGGGGAAAAAAATGTAAAATAAGCTTGCTGCTCATCTGGTTTTATTTGGTTTAGGAGTTAATTTTTTTTTTTCTTTTCAAGGTTTTATTTCAATCATTGCAGTTTCAATAGTATTGCGGCTAACCTTTTTTTTTTTTTTTTTTTTTTCAAAAATGTCTACTGAAGAATATTTTTGTGAGCCGTTGAGAATTGCTCCGAGATGATGCTTTTCTGATTTGGTTTAGGCAAATGTTGAAAGTGAAGGAGAGCAGGTGAACCTTAAAGCTATGGAAACAAATAACATATTGGAAACAGAGACAAACCCCATATCAGTAAATGACATGCAACAAAATATTGGTGTGAGTTGCACTCTTGATTTAAGCTTCAGCTTCAAGCATGCCGCAGAGAAGAATTTTCTGTTCATCAAAAGAAAATCATCACCAGAAAAAAATCATAAGTGATGTGGCATTTCATCATATCTGTTGGAATTAGTGAACTTTTTCCCACTCAATAAATTCTAATAAATCATGGGATGCCACATTGCTTGTGAGTTATGTTTCTCTTTGATGAATAGAGTTTTCAAACAGAGAGTCTTTGACCTTCGTTGGTTCCACCCCCCCTCCCCCCTCCCCACCCACCAATAAAAATCAAGACAGTATAGATCAAGAATGCTGCAGATAACAACATGCTGCCATTATTGTTTTTTAGTTATTTTTTTCTTAATTATTATTGTACACTGTGCTTAAGATTTTTTTCTTGGTTGTTGTAAAATTTATGAAAACATTTTCTTGCACTGCATTGCATTGTATTGCTCTCACTTTATTATCATATAATCGAGAACTTACAAGAGTATATATATACAGCAAGATTACAACAGAAACTCAACAATCTAATAACTAAACTAACAACTTGATAACTAAAATATAACTATAACAGCCAAAACAAACAAACAGCTAACTACTTGCTGTTACTGCAATTAACACTCCCCCTCAAGTCACAATCTGTAATCTTTGTGACTTGCATTGAAGAAGCTGACTTACTTTGTCTTGGAGCAAAAATATCCTTCAATCCCAACCTTTCTAATAGCCTTGAAAAAGAAGACAAGTTGCAATATGAAGAGTCTTTATTATGCCTTCCATAATCTTGTTTCTCACTAAGTGACAATCCACTTCAATATGTTTTGTCCTCTCGTGAAATACGGGATTTGAAGCTTTGTATAAAGCTGCTTGATTGTCACAAAATAACATGGCTGGCTTTGGATGTTCAATTTTTAAATCCTTAAGCAATTGTAACACCCATGTGATCTCACAAGCTGCACTTGCCATAGCCCTGTACTCAGCTTCAGCTGAGGACCTTGAAACCACTCCTTGCTTCTTTGATAATTGTAACACCCATGTGATCTCACAAGCTGCACTTGCCATAGCACTGTACTCAGCTTCAGCTGAGGACCTTGAAACCACTCCTTGCTTCTTTGATTTCCAAGATATCAATGATTCACCTAAGTAAACAGCATACCCAGTTAAAGATCTTCATGTGTCTGGGCAACCGGCCTAATTTGCATCACAAAAAGACTTAATATGCAGCTCTGAATTGCTTGGAAAGAAAATTCCTTTGCCTGGTGAACCTTTAATATACTGAAGTACTTTGTTGGCTGCAAACTTCGCCTGTGTAGCGAAAAGTGGGCGAGGGTGGGCTAGGTCGTCGCCCCGAAGCGACGTGCCATGTCGGCGCCCGGGTACGGTGTCAAATATGCGAGGGTTTTTGCATCATTCTGGATGTGGGCAGGTAAACATGTTAGTTTAGGAAACTAGGATTAGATTAGCAACTTGGAACATAGGGACACTTACGGGTAAAAGCATGGAAATTGTGGATACAATGATTAGAAGAAGAATTAATATAATTTGCCTTCAAGAAACTAAGTGGGTGGGGGAGAAAGCTAAAGAATTTGATAAATCAGGATTTAAACTTTGGTACACTGGAAAAGAAAAATATAAGAATGGAGTAGGCATTATTATAGACAAAAACTTAAACGATAGCGTTGTGGATGTAACTAGAGTAAGGGATAGAATTCTAAAAATCAAGATGGTATTAGGACAAGAGATAATAAATATCATTAGTGCTTATGCTCCTCAAGTTGGCTTAGTAGAAAATCTTAAGAGACAATTTTGGGAAGATATGGATAGTATTATACAATGCATACCAGGGACTGGGAAAATATTTATAGGAGGAGATCTGAATGGACATGTTGGAAGAGATAATAAAAATTATGAGAGGATACATAGAGGATATGAATATGGAGACAAAAATGAGTCTGGGGAGATGATCTTAGACTTTGCTTTGTCATATGATTTTAGTATAATGAATACTTGCTTTAAGAAAAGAGAAGAACACTTAAAAACCTTTAAAGGTGGACAAAATAGAAGTCAAATAGATTTTTTTTTAGTTAGGAGGGTAGATCGTTTATCATGCAAGGATTGTAAAGTTATTCCAGGTGAAAGCCTAACCACACAATATAGAGTCTTAGTGTTGGATATATGTATTAAAAAATGGAAGAAAAAGGATAAAATAAATCAGTGTAGGAGAACTAGATGGTGGAATCTAAAAGGAGAAAATATTATAAAATTTAAAGATAAATTGATCAAAGATGGGGGTTGGACCTTAGAGGATGGGATAGATACAAATACTCTTTGGAATAGATTAGCTAGCTGTATTAAAAAGATAGTGAAAGAGATTTTAGGTGAATCAAGGGGAAGATTCTCGAATGTAAAGAGAGTTGGTGGTGGGATAAAGATGTACAAAAAATCATAAAGACAAAAAGAATTTGGTATAAAACGTGGCAAAAATGTAGAAACAGAAATAACTTTGAAAAATATAAGGAGGCAAGAAAAGATGCAAAAAGGGCCTTTAGTGAAGTTAAATATAGATCATTTAATAGTTTGTATGATAGATTAGGTATAAAAGAAGGGGAAAGAGATACATTTAAACTTGCTAAAGTTAGAAAAAGGAAGAGTAAGGACTTAGGAAATGTAAAATGTATAAAAAGTGAGGATGATATTGTCTTGGTTAAGGGCGAAGATATTAAAGAAAGATGGCAAAGTTACTTTGGTAAGTTGTTTAACGAAAACCAAATAGAAGGCTTAAACTTAGAATTTTCAAATGAAGAAAAGACTAAAAATATAAGATTCATTCGCAAAATTAGAGTTAACGAAGTTAAGTTTGCACTTGAAAAGATGAAAAATGGGAAAGCTATGAGACCAGATAACATCCCAATTGAAGTTTGGAAATGCTTGGGTCATAACGGAATTATATGTTTAACTAATTTATTTAATACAATTGTAAAAATTAAGAAAATGCCAGATGAATGGAGGAAAAGTACTTTAATACCTATATACAAAAATAAAGGAGATATTCAAAATTGTAATAACTATCGTGGAATTAAACTTATGAGTCATACGATGAAACTATGGGAAAGGGTAGTTGAACAAAGATTTAGGTTAGAAACAAAGATCTCAGAAAATCAATTTGGTTTTATGCCTGGGAGATCTACCACAGAAGCTATTTATCTTTTAAGGAGATTAATGGAAAAGTTTAGGGAAAAGAAGAGGGACTTGCATATGATATTTATTGACCTTGAAAAAACATATGATAGGATACCTAGGGGAGTTTTATGGTGGGTTTTAGAAAAAAAGGGTGTATGTTGTAGGTATACTGATGTCATTAAGGATATGTACGATGGAGTAATGACTAGTGTAAGGACTATAGATGGAGAAACTAGAGAATTTCCAGCTGCCATAGGTGTACATCAAGGATTTGCTTTGAGTCCTTATTTTTTTGCTTTAGTGATGGACCAATTGACTAAGAGTATTCAAAAGGAGGTTTCATGGTGTATGTTGTTTGCAGATGATATTGCATTAATTGACGACACTAGGGACGGAGTAGAGGCTGAATTAGAATTATGGAGAAAAGCTTTGGAATCTAGAGGCTTTAGGATAAGTAGAAATAAAATAGAATATATGAAATGTAATTTTAGTAATAATAGGAGGAATATTGGAGGCAAAGTTAAACTTGATGATGAAGAAATAAACAACACTTGTAGATTTCGATACCTTGGATCTATTATGCAAGCTGAAGGAGAAATTGAAGATGATGTAATGCATTGAGTTAAAGCAGGTTGGTTAAAATGGAGAAGTGCTTCAAGTGTGCTATGTGATCGTAGAATACCCTTAAAATTGAAAGGGGAGTTTTATAGGACAGCTATAAGACCAGCTATGCTATATGGATCGGAATGTTGGGCAACGAAGAAACATAATATCCAAAAAGTAAAAGTTGCCGAGATGAGATTGCTTAGATGGATTAGTGGTATAACATTGAAAGATAAATTAAGGAATGAACATATTCGTAGTAAGTTAGGTGTAACTCCTATGGAAGATAAGATAAGGGAGGGACGACTCAGATGGTATGGACACTTGCAATGTAGGCCTTATAGTGCACCTGTGAGGAAAAGTGATTTAGTTACTGTGGGGGACAGTAGAAGGGGTAGGGGTAGACCTAAAATAACTTGGGAGGAGATAGTGAGTAAGGATTTAATATCCTTGAATCTATCAAAAGAAATGGTTCATGATCGCATAAATTGGCAGAAAAGGATTCATATAGCCGACCCCACTTAATGAGACTAAGGCTTGGTTTTGTTGTTGTTTTTGTTGTACTCTGTTGGCTGCAAGTTGATGAGGTTCCCTAGGTTGAGATACAAATTGGCTTAACATATGCGCAACATAGGTAATATCTGGTCTGGTTAGACTTAAGTATAACAATTTACCAATTAACCTTCTATATTGAGCTGGATCAGCAAGTGGTTTACCTTCATACTTGGACAATCGCAAGTTTTGTCCCATAGGAAATCTAACAGGTTTGCTGCCAATAAAACCTGTATCATTCAGAATTTCCAATGCATATTTTCTCTGATTTAAGCTAATTCCTTCATCAGTTCTGGCTACTTCAAGGCCTAGAAAATATCGTAGTGATCCCAGATCTTTCAAACCAAATTTGGCATCAAGAACATGCTTCAAATTATCAACACAAGTAGGATTATTACCAGTAATCAAAATATCATCTACATATACCAGTAGCACTGTGAAAGAACAACCAGATGTGTGAGTGAACAATGAATAATCGGACTTTGATTGGACAAATCCCATCTGCAAAATTGTGGTAGAAAGTTTCTCAAATCACTGCCTGGAAGCCTGCTTAAGTCCATAAAGACTTTTATTCAATTTGCAAACAAGATGCTCCCCCTTGCTATGAAAGCCTGGTGGAAGAGACATGTATACATCCCAATTAACTCCCTATGAAGAAAAACATTATTAACATCAAGTTGATGTAAATACCACCCTTTCACAGCAGCTAAAGCAAGCAATATCCTAACTGAAACAGACTTGGCAACAGGGGAAAAGGTGTCTGAGTAATCTAAGCCAAGTTTTTGAGTGAAACCCTTGGCAACCAAACGAGCCTTATACCTTTCAATGGAACCATCAGGATGATACTTAATTCCGTACACCCATTTGCAACCAATGGGAGATTTACCAGGAGGCAATGTAGTAAGAGTCCACATGTTATTAAGTTCCAAAGCAGCAATCTCTTTGTCCATGGCTTCTCTCCACTCAGAAAACAGGATTGCTTGATGAAAGGAAGCAGGTTCTGAAGGTGTAGAATTTACAGCCATGACAAAAGAATGAAAAGAGGGGCCAAGGTGAGAGTAGTTTAGAGCATCAGAAATATCATATGGTAAACCACGAGCAGGTTTGTTACTTACAAGCTTAACAAGAATAATCTGATAAGGAAGAAGGAGGATGATGAGATCTAACAGACCTTCTTAAAGAAGGAAGAGAAAGAATAGAAGGAGAGAATGGAGTATCTGTAGAATCAGGGTTAAAAGGAATATTTGCTGAAGAACTAGGATTTTCAGAATCAAGGTTAGAAGAATCATGTTCAATTGAAGAACTATGATTTTCAGAATCTGTAGGTAAAGCAGATTGTGGAAGCAGATTCTGGAGAAATGGAAGGAAAAACAAGAACAGAATTAAAATCAGAAGATCCAAAAGTACAATGAGGGAAAACAAAATTATCCAAATAAGAAATAGAAGGGTTAACAGATTTCTCAAAAGGAAAATGTGTTCATAAAATTGAACATCTCTGGATATGAAAACAGAATTAGTGTCAATATCCAAAAGCTTATATCCTTTAATACCATGAGGGTAGCCTAGAAACACACACTTTTTGGCCCTAGGAGCAAACTTGTGCCTATTGTGAGAGAGAATAGAAGCAAAACATAAACAGCCAAAACATTTTAAATGAGAGTAAGAAGGAGGCTTACTGAAAAAGAAGCTCAAAAGGACTCTTATTACCTAAAGATTTGGAAGGAATCCTGTTGAGTAAATAAACGGCAGTCAATATGCAATCACCCCAGTAGCTCAATGGCACTTTGGATTGAAATAACAATGCTCTTGCCAACAATTGCATTTTGTTGAAGAGTATCAACACAACTCAATTGATGCAAAATCCCATTTTTATGAAAGAAATCTTTAAGAATAAATTCAGTGCCATTGTCACTCATGATGGTCTGAATTGCGGCATTAAATTGAGTTTAAACCAAAGCAGCAAATTGAGCAAGAAGAAACTGAGTATCAGATTTTTGCTTAACAAGATAAACCCAAGTACACCTAGTGAAATCATCCACAATTGATAAAAAATATCTAAAACCTTCAAGAGTACAAGTAGCAAAAGGACCCCATAGATCACAATGTATTAGCTCAAAAGGCTTAAATGAAACATTACTACTACAAGCAAAAGGTAATCTTTTCTGTTTAGATAAATGACAAACATCACAACATTCTGGTTTATTGGAAATATTTACATCAAGATCATCTTTAAACAAAGAAAACTTGGAATAAGAAGGATGACCAAGACTATTATGCCACAACTCTGAAGAAGAATGACCAGCATGAGTAATATTGACAGCAAGAGCAGTATGCATAGAACAATCTTGCAACAAATACAGCCCATTGTGTTCTTTACCCAGTCCAATCGTGCTCCATGGAGCAAGGTCCTGAATGAAACATCAATTACCAAGAAATATAAGGCAACAATAAAGATTTTTGGTAAGTTTACTAACTGAAATCAAATTGAAACTGAAGGTAGGAACACATTGAACATCGGTGAGGATGAGAGTAGAAGAAAGTTGTACTGTGCCTATGTGTGTGACTAAGGCCTTTTCCCCATTTGGCAAATAGACATAAGTTTGTACAATGGAAGTAATAGAAGTCAGCTGAGAGACAGAATGGACCATATGGTCAGTGGCTTCAGTATCAATGATCCAATCATTGGATTTTGAGTCATGGGTATGAACAGATTGAGCAGAAAATATGGAATGAGATAGATTTGGTTGAAAACAAAAAGAGTCACCTGAAAAGTTAGATGAATAAGAGGGAGTAGAACTGCTACAAGCATTGAGAGAAGATTGACAAGATGCAATAGGTACCGAGACAGATGCAGCCAGATGAGAAGTTTTAAGTACCAAATCCTGATCCAGATGTTGAATGAATTTTCAAAAAGGCAAGCTACTGCTCACATTGAGCCTGAGTAATTGGACATTGTGCCAAGGAAGGTTGTTGTGAAAAATTTGACTGCAAAGAACCACCAAAATCATTTGATGAAGGCTGTTGTGCCTGAGGCATGATTTCTGATTGAAGACCAATTTGAGGCAAACAACCATTTATTTGGGAATTAGTGCCTTGAGAAACAGTAAGAGAATCAAAATTTCTAAAACCACCAGTCACTTGGTTAGCCATAACTTTTTTTCCTCCTTTAAGTTTGTACCCTAGAGGATAACCATGAAGCTTATAGCATTTATCAGCTATATGACCTATTAGGCCACAATAGGTACAAATTGGTCTTTCTTTCTTAGAATGCCCTCCTCCTTTACCACCATTGAAACGTTGAAATTGTCCTTTGTTGTGGTTAACAAACATCGCAGCAGCAGTTGCTTCAAGATTATAACCTATGATGCCATGACCAATGTTTCTCCTCTTTTCTTCTTGCAGAACCAAAGAGCAAACTTTGCTCAATGAAGGAAATGGTTCTATTAACAATATTTGCCAATAAGATTGCTATAACTATCATTTAAGCCCATCAAGAACCTGAAAACATGTTCCTTGTGCTGGCCATCCAATTGAGAAGCCTTGGATCCACAAATACAAGCACAAGAACAGACGGTAAAAGGCTGATAGCTGACAAACTCATCCCATAAAGTCTTGAACTTTGTAAAATAAAAACTTACCGAGAGTGAACCTTGTGAAAGACGAGAGATTTCTTTCTCAAGTTCAAGCAATCGTGGTGTATTACCTTGTGAAAGTCTATCCTTAAGATCAAACCATAAATTCTTTGCATTATTGATATATATCACACTAGCTTTCAATTCCATACTCAGAGAATTGGTTAGCCAAGAAAGAACTGTAGTATTGCAGCGACTCCAAGAATTGAATAATGGAGAAGAAGGATCTGGTTCTGTGATTGAGCCATTCACAAATCCAAACTTGTTCCTGGAACTCAAGGCCAAGAACACTGATCTAGCCCAACTCATATAATTTTCTGGACCTGTAAGAGGTTGCGAGGTAAGAACAAATCCTGGATTTTCATTCGCAGAAAGAAAGTGAGGATTGTTAGCATATTCATCCGCCATTGCTGTGCTTGAATTGGACACAGATTGCGAAGAATTGGAAGTAGATGTCTGCGATGAACCAGTAGCGGAAGCCATTGAAAATCTTGAAGAAGCTCGAAATCAAGAATTCAGAAATTGAGAGAATGCTCTGATACCATGTAAAATTTATGAAAACATTTTCTTGCACTGCATTGCAGTGTATTGCTCTCACTTTATTATTGCATAATCGAGAACTTACAAGGGTATATATATACAGCAAGATTACAGCAGAAACTCATCTAATAACTAAACTAACAACTTGATAACTAAAATATAACTGTAACAACCAAAACAAACAAACAGCTAACTACTTGCTGTTACTGCAATTAACAGTTGCTGCACTTCCAAAATTGATATTGAGAATTTGGTGGGTGTGTGTGGGTGGGTGTGTGTGTGTGTGTGTGTGTGGGGGGGGGGGGGGGGGTAAGCTTGATAGTCATCTGGTTTTTGTTGATTTAGGGGTTAATTTTTTTTCTAGGTTTTATTTCAATCGTTGCAGTTTCAAAAGTATTGTGGCTTACTGCTTTTTTTTCAAAGAATAATCTTGTAAGCCGTTGGAAACTGCTCAGAAATAATGCTTTTCTGATCGGCTTGGTTTAGGGAAATGTTAAAAACGAAGAAGAGCAGGTGAACCTTAAAGCTATGGAAACAAATAAAGTATTGGAAATAGAGACAAACCTCATTTCCGTAAAAGACATGCGACAAAATCTTGGTGTGAGTTGTGCTCTCCCTTTAAGCTTCAGCTTCAAGCACGCAGCTGAATAGAGGTTTTCTATTCATCACAAGAAAATCTTCCTGAGAAAAAACCACAAACGATGTGCCATTTCTTCATTTGTTGGAATTACTTAACTATTTCCCACTCAATAAATTCTAACAAATCATGTGATACCACATGAATTGTGGGTTTGTTTTTCTTATGATGATAGAGATTTCAAACAGAATGAGTCTTTGGCTTTCATTGGTTCCACACCCTCCCGCCCCCCTTCCCCCAATAAAAACAAAGATGGTATAGATCAAGAACGCTGCAGAATCGCAGATAACAACATGCTGCCATCACCAATTTTATTTTTACTTAAGAGAAATAATATTGTGTATGATGGAGAAAGAGATGACTGTAATGAATCACCATATGAAGTACCTGTTTTTACAAGTGTTTATTCATGTTAATCACTTTGAGGTCTTATTTTCTGAAGTCAGAATATCATAGATTTTTTTGCCTTTTTTTTTAATATAAAAAGTTTCTTAACTTTTGATATTTTTCCTTTTTCGCTCATGTAATTATAAATTAAATAATTGAATTACATTGAGCATGTTGTCTCAACCTTTGCCTCTGCCGTTTTGGTTTATGCTGTAAAACGAGGAGAATGAAGAGCATACAGATTGGTCAAAACACCATACACAAATGTACTTGTGTATATATTTTCATGTTCTTGCCATTTTGATGTCCTACTTTCTCAGGATATGCTGTTTTGTGGACTGGCTTCATGTCCATACTCATGCTTCACAGTGTGGTTACTGCAAGCCGTTCATAGTTTTCACAAACCTTTGGGTGGATCTCTTAGGTTGTTTCATCTATTCCTCCTTTTGCCTTTTTTTGACTTTCCATAACAGCTCTGTTCAATCTTATTCCTCATTGTCTACATCCGTTAATACAACTTCAAATGCTTCTAAAAAGGTAATTTGATCCCATCTTCCCTGCCATATCACCATCAACTTTCACCCCTTAGTTGCATTGAGAGAACTATGCTTTGCCTGAGTTTAACAATGGGTTTGATATGGAGTTAATAAGCTTATGCTAGTCAGATAGTTTTCTTTGAGCTGGATTTCCCCACACTAATTTATATTAGAGCCTAGCCACAAGCTATATCTACTAGGGCTGTGAACAACCTACAAGACCAGCTAACCTTTAAAAAATAGATTATCGTCTCAAGTTTTCAGATTTGCTCATATGCTAGACTTAAAATTCAAAAATATCCTGGCAGCCCAACTTAATGGTCAAATACTTATGAAGAGACTGCCTGTGTTTTCCCACAAAAATATTTGTGCCATTCATGTTTTTAAGTATAAAAGTTGTACCTTTGCCATCTGGTTTCCTAGATCCTCCTAACATCACCTCTAATGGCATGAATGTGCAGCCCCTGAACCAGCTGTCAGTGGGTTGGATTCTTTTTCCTTTTTTCTTGATTGAGTTAGTTCTGTTTTGTTTGCGGGCCAAGAAGGCCACTGAAAATAACGACCTCTGCTCAGCTAGGCCTATGATCGCTTAGTTGTGGACTAGAAATGAAGATACCCACAAGTTAATTATTGGGATTATTCCTATTTCAGGAAATGAAGCAACAATGATCAAATCTAATTTCTCATCAGATTTCTCTTATAAAAATGTTTTCCCCTTTTTTGAATCCTTCACGGTCTGTTCCAGAGTTTCAGTTTCCTTGATTAACATTGCACACTGTTCTTTTCTCTTGATACAACACTTCCAAAATTGATATTCTGAACTTTGTGGGGTAAAAAAGGAAAATAAGCTTTCTGGTCTTTTGTTTTAAGTTGGTTTAGTAGATAATTTCTTTTTTCTAGGTTTTATTTCAGTTGTTGCGGTTTCAAAAGTATCTCGGCTTACTGGATATATCTAGATATATTTTTAAAAAATGCTGAGAATTGCTCAGAAATAATGCTTTTCTGATATGGTTTAGGGAAATGTTGAATACAAAGAAGAGCAGGTGAACCTTAAAGCTGTGGAAACAAATAAAGTATGGGAAACAGAGACAAATCCCATATCAGTAAAAGACATGCGGCAAAATCTTGGTGTGAGTTGTCTCTCCCTTTAAGCTTCAGCTTCAAGCATGCAGTAGAATAGAGGTTTGCTATTCATCAAAAGAAAATCATCACAAGAAAAAATCACAAGTAATATGGCATTTCATCATTTGTTGGAATTAGTTTACTTTTTCTCACTTTAAAGAATTCCAACAAATTATGGGTTGCCACATCACTTGTGAGTTATGTTTTTGTAATGATGAAAAGAGTTTTCCAACAGAATGAGTCTTTGACCTTCATTGGTTCCACCCCTGCTGCCAATAAAAACTGAGACAGATCAAGAATGCTGCAGATAACAACACACTACCATATTTGTTTTTTTTTGTTTTTTGTTTTTTGTTTTTTTATAATTTTAAGAGAATTAATTTTGTGCATGATGGAGAAAAGGATGATTGTATTGAATCACCTTAAGAAGTACCTGTTTTCACAGTTGTTATTATTCATGTTAATCACTTCGAGGCCTTAATTTCTCATGCCAGAATATCATAGATTTTTTTTTTTTGTGTTCTTGTAATTTTTTTTTCTCGTAATTTTGGATTACTTATTTAATTAAAGTTAAATAATTGAATAAGAGAGTGAGTGTTGTCTCACCCTCTTCCCCTGCTGTTTTGGTTTATACTGCTATATGAGGAGACTGGAGAGCATATATAGATTGGTACACCAAACGGATCACACCACACACAAATGTATTTGTGTATATATTGCCATGTCCTTGCCATTTTGGTATCATACTTTCTTAGGATCTACTGTTTTGGAAGGATCTACTGTTTTGGTTTATACTGCAATATGAGGAGACTGGAGAGCATACAGATTGGTACACCACACCTCACACAAATGTATTTTTGTATATATTGCCATGTTCTTGCCATTTTGGTGTCATACTTTCTTAGGATGTGCTGTGTTGTGGACTGACCATGTCTAATTCTAATGCTGCACATTATGGTTACCCCAAACCATTCTTATTTTTCACAAACCTTGGGTGTATCTCTTAGGTTCTTGTCCATTTATTCCCCTTCCCCTTTTTTGACTTTACATAGCAGCTCTGTTCAATCTTATTTTCTCATTGTCAGTATTCATTAATACACCTTCAAATGCTTCTGTCTAAGAGGTAATTTAATCCCTTGTTCCCTACTACACTCATTATCAACTTTTCACCCCTTGACTGAATTATTCCTGTTGATGATTCAACTGCTGTTGAGTTGTAGAATCCACAACTGTTTGAGGTAATTATGATGGTGTTTTCTATGATGAGTATTATGGTAGGAATGATGGATGTGTTAATGAAAGGCATGAATTTATGTGTGCAATGATATGTATAATGAAATAGCATGCTAGAGTAGTAGTACACAGAAGCTAAATTGGCAAGAGCTAGCATAGAAGGATGAACCTTCCAAGGAGCTGGAAGAAGTGCAGGAGAAGCATTCAAAGGTGCTGTCTTTGAAATAACCTGCAGGTTCCTCTAGTATGCGTAAAATGCAGGTTACTGGTCAGGGGTTCGAGTCACATCCAAGTTACCTGGACAGGAGGGGATTAAGGAACCCGCAATCACAGGTAGATGGTCAATTTGTGGTTGTGCTCCTCTTATAAATAATTAATTATAATAAAAGAGTTTTCTGGCTTTGAAAGGCATGCTAACTTTTTTGCTGAACAAGGAAGTTTTGAGTGGGACATATGCTTGCAATAATGTTATCCAAAATGCAAGCTTTAGCAAATGAAGAGAAAGAATTTCCTCATTCGGTACACAAGATTGTCCAAAATTGTATGCCCGATTCAGCTGGTCAATGAATTTTTGGCCTGAGGGGGTCAGTTATATGACATGCTTTATACAAGGGTTTTCTACGAGTTCCTAACTTCCTAGGTTTTCGTGCTGTAAGGGAAGAATGGAGCAGGCACTATTAAAGCTGCTAAAATAGTGTCAATCTGGATATTGGAAATTGACATGCTCCAAAAGCTTTCTGCAAATTGAGCTGTGAGTTTGAGGAGAACTGATTTACATCTAAAATGAACTGGATAGTGGTGATCTCGATGTAGATTAGGCAAATGCCTATTATGATCCTTATTTCATTTTGTTTAATGAGAGAGGGTGAGATTTGGGTAGTATAAACTGGGGAAAATGCACTAATGGTGAAAATTGCATTTTATGCCACTGGTGGGTTCTAGGCCCTGCATATCAGTTGTTTCTATTGCATTTAGTACAAGAATTGCCTGCGTAAGAATTACATGCATGGAACAAAGAAAAGATGACCAAAATAAACCAACATGCAAACTATGCTTGTCAGTTGTCACATCCATGGCTGTATTTTGCAAGATTTTAATTTCTCTAATAGACACATCTTTTCTTTCTACTTACATGTATGGGACTCTGTGAAAGTATGCGTGTGTTTCCTTTCAAAGTGTTTCAGTCTTCACATTTATTTCAAATGCTGTAGTTTTGAAACTTGTGTAGTTGTATTGCTGAAAAAAGATAGAGCTTGCTAGCCATTAGAATTACCTTTTTTTTCTCTCTTTAGGCTGGTAGCACATGGGAAGAAGACCAGGCAGACAAATGTAATTCTGTGAATCAATTAATCTGTTCAATGGTGCTGATTGTGCTGCCCTTGCGTACTAATTGATCTCTGTATGCTTTCTTCAGAATAAGATGAACTGACTGTGGAATTAAGCAGTTCCATATGGGTTGGAAAATTGGTGCTAGGAGAGGGAATTGTGATAAATTAGGCCGAGGAGAATAGGACCAAAGCATTATGGGAAGCTATGATTTCATTAACTTATTTATTCTTAGTTACCTTTATTTCAACCTCCAATCTACATCTTATAGTGCTACGCTAAAATTTCATATAAACAATGCTTGTTTTACTTTCTTTTCTTTCCTTTAGGAACAGTCTCTAATTGTTGGCTTAAACACGCAGTTGAGATATTTGCCATAGATCAAGCTTGCTAAATTTTTTGGTGATGGTTTTTGCATTTTTTTGCTATGCAAACAATGGCAACTCACAAATCAAAGAAAAGTAAGGAGGCACACCACAATTTATGTGGTTAAGAAATGGGCCTACTCCAGAATCAGTTGACTATCAAATTTCAATTTAATCACAAATGAATCATTCACAAGCTCACAAAACCCTTAGGCCCGCACTATCCCATAGTAAACTCTTCACAAACCTCAAGAAAGCTCACTATGAGGAAAGCTTTGTCTCTCTGTTCTCCTTCTTCAAGACTCTTCCTCTACTTCTTCCAAAAACACTCCCTCTCCCTTTCCATCTCTATCTCATATGAAACACGTTTGTAAACTCTTAAAACCCTCAACCTACTTGAAATAGGAGTGCTGGTTGCCCACTTCAATCAAAGCATAGTCAAATTAGGAAACCAAGCTACAAATCAATACTTAGAGAAATACTCGTAAAATTCCTTACCTTCATTCCAATTTTCGGCCACACGTCAACCACCTTGCTACATGTTAATGATACAAAATAAGGGAAGTGATTTCATACACTTAAAAGCTGTACCAATAGCAAAAACATACAATAAATGTTGCTGACTGAAATTATTTTGCCGCTAAAACCTTTTGTGAGTTGAACCCACACTTCAAGCTTCTTACCTACGGCACAATTAATAATTGTGTTACACCTGGCCTTGATTGGATGTATCTGTATTCTCCTTATCATTTTTTATTTTATTTTTGATTTAATATTTTAGAGAAACTTTAACAAAAGGGTGAAAAATTTGTGATATAATGGATCCTGGGCGTGATTTATTGATTGTGCTTTGTGGAGTAAAAGAAAGTACGTGTTGAAACTAGATTTTCTCCATTGGTTTAATTTTTCTTAAAATTCCATAAATTCATTAAACTTTAAAAGTAATTGATGCTCGATTCAAAGTTGGCTTTGAAGTTCTGTATTTTTAATAAAGTCTCTCTTAAGTGAATTGTTGCTTGTAATCAAACTTTAAATCCCTGACCGTACTTTGTATCGCATTTGTGTATAACACTCAGTCAAATGTTTTGAAGCTGTCATTCCTATTTTTTCTATTGATCACATTGATGTGTCCCTCTTGTAACTTTTCACAAACATGTTTCCAGTCCTCCTAGTTTTCCCCCCTTTTAATTAGTATTTGACCATTTTTTCTGGGTCTTCTTCTTGACTTGTACATAAGAGTAGTCCTCATTATCTGCTAACTATATTAAGGGGTGACTGATGAAGAGGAATTATGATCTCTTTTTCTCCCCCCACCTCTGTGTGAGTGTGAGCCTGAGGGAAGAATATTAGTTGCAAGTTCAAAGTTTCCTACTTTTTTCATGTGTATGTATATTTTCTCTTTTCAGATTTGCTATTTTGCAAAACAGTAGTGCACTTTTTCACTTCTCATTCACCAACTGTTAATGATTGCATTAATGCTATTTTATGTGGCAAATTTTGTAACCGATCATGAGAAATTGATCTATTGTTGTCTCATAAAATCACCTTTCATGTATCTCTACTCTAGGTTGATACTGTGGAAGCTAAAAAGCTTGCTGATACAAATAAAAGTATAGGAATAGTGATAACTGAGATGCAAGGAAATGCTGTCCTACGAAAGCTTCTTGTGCGTAGAAATACCAGGATTTAGTTGTTATATTGAAGATTTTTACTTTGACTGCTGACAATCCATTTTTTGTTGTATTAGAGGGGATCAAGATATTTTGATATTCCAGAAAGCCGCTGGAAAATGTGCCACAATTGTGGTGAAGATAGTCATGCAGCAGTAAATTGTATGCAACAACAGCGAACGAAACCATGCTTCATCTGTCGTAGTTTTGAGTGTAGTGGGAAGCAGTGCGAGCAGGTTTTATAACATTTATTTCACAAGTCTTTTATAATTGACTGAGAATTCTGTAGTGTAGTTAGGCCCTTATGTATAGTTCATGCTCCACTATAAATTTCTATCCTAAAAGGGATGCTTGGCTTGGGAGTTGAGATCATGCTGTATGCAAGTGATGGGAGTCCTTTGGAAGCTCAAGCACCGAGAGTAGGTGGAGTCTTGCTTGCTAGGGGAGAATCTAAGGGGACATTTGATTCACAGCATCTTTGGATATTCTTGTGAATGTGGCATCTTATTCCTATATTTGTTTGGGCACTAGAATCTGATGTGGAGGGTGTCTTAACATTCTCGAGAATGAAAGATTCCCGCCAAAATATGGACATCCCATTCACCCTACCCATGGGTAAGTTTCCCGTTCCAATGGGAATCCTATTTTTGAGACTAAATTACCCTCCCTATTTTGGCTTGGACCTCTATGGCCCCACAATATAGTATTGCTATTAAAAATAATTATTATCAACAAAATGAAAATACTATTATTATTATTATTATTATTATTGTGTTTGTTATATAACATAATGGTTAAAATTTAGTGACCATATAGCCCCCAATTATTTTGTTTAATAGATTATTAGGTGTTGAAGGACATGGATTTAATTAGGCACAATTCTTAGTATGTTTTGTGTTGAAAATATAATTATTCTTCATATATTGTTTATACTGAAGGACATGGATTTAATTAGGCACAATTATTAGTATGTTTTTTTGTTGAAAGTATAATTATTCTTCATATATTGTTTATACATAGGTCAAGGGTATAATGGTCTTCTAGAAATGCCTGGTGGGATTTCCATGTTGAAACATACACTGGCATGGGCCCTGTTTACATTCTTTTGAATCTGGGGTGAACCAAACAAAAATATTCCCATTAGGCGGCATCCCATTTTCAGGAGATTCACAGAATGTCATTTGCTAGGAATATTTTTGATGCCACCAACAAAATGCCACCTAAAGGTTGGGGGAGGGATTGCAAAGCTTGGGGACTATTTTCAGACAATGAGTAACAAAAGAACCTGAATAGAAGAATGGGGTGTTTATAGGGTTAAGGCACAAGCTGTCACCATCCATGAGAGTGTGCTGCATTGAAGTGTGACAAATGAGAAGAGATGATTGCAGGCCCAATATAAAGATGGCATGTGGCTAGTACTGATGACGTTTAGGAGGCAAGAGAAGTGTTTTGTGAATGATGCAAGGCAAATGTTGGAGGTGACAAGGGGTTGGGACTGGGGCCACACTTCATGAACCATTATTTGAGCCAGCAAGCCCATCAAGACCCTATTGAGAGGGGGATCTTCCCATGTATGGGGATGGAAAATCTCAGTTGTGCAGAGCAGATCTGGCCTCTTGCAAAGGTGTGGTCATGAGATAATTAGCAGTTGCATAATAATTATTAGTCCAAAATTAGGAAAAAAATCATGATTAGAGAAAAAATAGTAAATTAGAGCATCAACATGTAGTCACTTGCATGGGAAGTCCTTTAAATAGCCTAAAGAGTTCCTATGCATTAAGATTGCTAGATGTTAGAGGGGTTAATTCAAAATAAGAGATTGGACCAAAAAAAATAAGGCAACCTGAATTTTCAAAACAAAAGATATCTCATTGTCCTTCAAATAAGGGGCAGTACTTTTCTAAAAATATGATCTTTAAATATCACAAAAATTGAGGGGAGAGATGCATTATTGTCTCAAAGCATTACACCTAAAGCCACACTTTGTATTTGTAAGAGAACTCCATAAAGAGAACACAGCAGGGAGCAGACTTTATCTTCAACTTGTCACTAGGTAAGCCCAAATGAGCCATTTTGATTCAAATTGTGAAAGCACTTGTGTGTTTGCCCATGGGGGAGTTTGGCACAGGGTTAACCTGATGGGACCTCATGCATCTAGAAACCTTGATGCATGATGTAGAAATCTCGAGTATCTTGGAGTGCTTTAGGGGTGTATTTATGTACAGGATTGTATATTATTGAGAGAGATTATTTTAGAAGATTGTTTCCATATTTAGAATACCCAATTGTATTATAAATATCGTGTATTGGCTTGTACAAAATTATTCAAGAAATACAGAAATTATTCATTCTGATTTCATGGTATCAGAGTTAGGAGATTAAACCTAGCTATCAATGGCGAAAACTGCCGGCCAAAGTAGAGGTTCTATGACCTCTGAATCCTCTTCGTCACCGGCGTTGTCGCTGCATCTGGCCATCTCCACCTTGATCGGTGCCTCCGCTAGAGCATCGTCAAGGCCCTCGTCACCTTCTACTAGAAGTACGCCAACAAGCAGTTCGAGAAGGAGATCAAGGACATCTTGGTCCGCTACGACCGGACCCTCCTCGTCGGTGATCCCCGGCGGTGTGAGCCCAAGAAGTTTGGTGATCATAGTGCTCACGTGGGGTTCCAAAAGTCCTACCACTACAAGGCGCTAGAGCCCATCCTCTTGCTCGGATGCCACCGCTTCAACGGCGTTGGCGTGCGCATTCGCATCAAGGGCGAAGGCCACACCTCCCATATCTATGCCATCCGCCTTCTATATTCACAAGCGTAGCGTCGACCATGTCCTCCGCCGCCTCATTAACATCTGACGCGAGCTTCCTCTCAATAACGCTGACCGTCGCTCCGCGTTGCGTGGCCGAGAGGAGGAGGAAGAAGAAGAAGAAGCACAAGAGGAAAGACTGGAGTGAGACTTTGACTTTTTTGGTTCCGATAGAGAGATTGGGATTGATGATAAAATGTTGAGGCAGTTGGCGGACTAGACCTCGTTTAGTTATTATAGAGCTTCGTCTTCCACAAATATTTCTTCGGGTTCTTTAGCCCAAAGAGAGGTAGCAAGCCCTGAATATAACCTCTAGATCCAAAACTCCTTGGATTATTGATTCTGGTGCTTCTGACCACATGACCAATGCCAATCATCTTTTCTCATCATATTCAACCTAAGCTAGAAATTTGAAAGTCAAAATTGCATATGGATCACTCTCGTCTGTCGCAGGAAAAGGGAATATTTGATACTCTGACTCCATCACACTAGAGTTTGTTTTTCATGTTCCTAATTTATCCTACAACTTACTATCCATTAGCCAGTTAACTAAGAATTCCAATTGTTCTACTAATTTTCTTCCCTCTCATTGTATTTTTCAGGACCTATCATCGGGGAAGACGATTGACAGTGCTAAGGAGTGTGAGGGATTCTACTACATTAAGGAGGCTAATGTGAGTGAACAATGTCAAACTGCTATTTGTGATTCTGCATCTATTTCTAGGAATAGTAAGATTTTGTTATGGCATTCTAGGATGGGTCATCCAAAATTTCAATACTTAAGACGTTTATTCCTTCCATTTGTTCAAATAAGATGTCTTCTGATTTTCAGTGTGAGATTTTTGAACTTGCAAGACACCATCGTAATTCTTTTCCAAAATCCACATACAAACCATCTAGACCTTTTACTATGATTCATAGTGATTTATGGGGCCCCTCACGCTCTTTTAATCGCACTCACACGAAATGGTTACTTTTATTGATGATCACACTCGTATTTGTTGGGTTTACCTATTGAAAGATAAAACTGAAGTTGTTCCATTTTTATCAATTTCCACTCCATGATTCAAACATAATTCCGAATTCACAGTCAAATGTTGTGTACTGATAATGGTACAAAATATTTCAATACTATCTTGGGAAATTATTTTCAAGAAAATGGAATTATCCATCAAAGTTCCTGTGTGGATACCCCTCAACAAAATGGGGTTGCCGAATGCAAAAATAGGCATATTCTTGAAGTAGCTCAGGCATTGATGTTCACTACAAATATGAAAAAATATTTTTGGGGCGATGCCATTTTAACAGCTACATATCTCTTTAATTGAATGCCTAGTTGCCACTCCTCCAAAAATTCCAGGAGTGTTTTCCCAACTCTTGGCTCAACTCCAATCTCTCCCTAAAAATTTTTGCGTGTTTTGCATTTCTACATTTTCATGCTCACAATAGGGATAAATTGGAACCTCGTGCCATTAAGGGTGTTTTTATTGGTTACTCTCCTACTTAGAAAGGCTACAAATGTTTTGATCCCGTCACAAAAAAAAAAAGTTTGTTAGCTTTGATGTCACGTTCTTTGAAACCACACCTTACTTCCCAAAGCCCTCTCTTCAGGGGGAGAATTGGAGTGAAGATCGGTTCTTTGATTTCTCTATTTATGAATCTGTGCCATATATCTCTGTTGATGAATCTGTGCCATACTAAGTCTGCCATTGCATCATTTCCTGACCTTTTATGTACAAAAAACCACTTAAACTCGTGGGGAGATGCAGAAAAACAAAATAAGGAAATACTTGTTTACACTAGAAAGCCAAAAACAAAGATTAGGGAGAATCTCATACTTGAGGCACCAGGAGAGTTGGAACCGGTAATAGCTCCGAGCAACCATGAGTCCACGCCCAATCTCGATTAGGTAATAGATGGCCATGAGCTTCCTTTTGATAAGTTTGCACCTGATAACATCAATTTACCCATTGCAGTCAAAAAACAAATTAGGTCATGTACTCTATATCCTTGGTCAAAATACATGTCTTATAAAACTCTATCTAGAGGGTGTCATGCTTTTACTTCTAACCTTGACAGGATAAAAATTCCAAAGAATATCCAGGAAGCCTTGGAAGTTCCTAAATAGAGGGAAGCTGTCATGGAGGAAATGTGGGCCCTGGAAAAGAGTGAAACTTGGGATGTTATGAATTTGCCGAATGGGAAGAAGCCAGTAGGCTGCAAATGAGTCTTCACAGTGAAATATAGAGCTAATGGGACTGTTGAACGGAATAAAGCCCGACTTGTTGCAAAAGAGTTTACACAGACCTATGACATTTACTACACGGAGACGTTTGCACCAGTGGCAAAATTGAATACAATTCGGGTCCTCTTGTCCTTGGCAACCAACTTGGATTGGCAACTACAGCAACTCGACATTAAGAATGCATTTCTAAATGGTGAGTTAGAAGAAGAAGTCTACATGACGATACCACCAAGTTTCAGTAAGAAAGGTGAAGAATACAGAGTATGTAAACTCAAGAAGTCCCTGTATGGACTTAAGCAATCTCCTAGAGCATGGTTTGACAGATTTGCGAAGGTGATAAAGAACCAAAGATATCGACAAGGGCAATCAAATCACACTATGTTTTTCTAACAGTCTGAAAGTGGTAAGAAAACAATTCTGATTGTGTATGTTGATGATATAATACTAACTGGAGATGATGCAGTGTAGATGGAAAGATTGAAGAAAGTCCTAGCTGCTGAAATTGAAGTTAAAGACCTGGGACGAATGCGGTACTTCTTGGGAATGGAAATTGCTAGACCAAAAAAGGGTTTTAGTGTCTCTCAGCAAAAGTATATCCTTGATCTTCTAACCGAAACTGGCATGCTTGGATGCAAACCTGGTGAAACCCCCATTGAAGTAGTAAAGAGAATTGAAGAATGCGGAATATCGGTTGAAAAGGAGAGGTATCAGAGATTGGTTGGTAAACTAATCTATCTCATACTAGACCCGACATTGCATTTGCAATAAGTGTGGTAAGCCAACACAAGCATTCACCGAAAAAGACTCACCTATATGTTGTGTACAAGATCCTCCTGTATCTTAAGGGCTCTCCAGGAAAAAGACTCTTCTTCAAGAAGTGTGAAACCAAGGAAGTAGAAGTTTTCACAGATGCAGATTGGGTAGGATCAGCGGAGGATAGAAGGTCTACCATCGGATATTCCACCTTTCTATGGGGAAATTTGGTGACTTGGAGGAGTAAAAAATAGAATGTAGTGGCTCAAAGTAGTGCTGAAGCTGAATTTAGGGTAGTTGCACAAGAGATATGTGAAGGACTGTGGTTATGGAAACTCTTGTAAGAATTACAGATCCCGGTGAAATTTCCTATCAAACTCTACTGTGACAACAAAGGAGCCATTAGTATCTCTCTCAATCTAGTTCAACATGATAGGACTAAGCGTGCAGAAGTGGACCGACACTTTATCAAAGAGAAGGTTGAAGAAGGAACCATTTGTATGACTTATGTACCTACCAAGGAACAAATAATAGACATCTTTACCAAAGGGTTAGCCTAACAAAGTTTTGATGATTTCATCTGCAAGTTGGAGATGATCAATATCTATGATCCAACTTGAGGGGGAGCGTAGAAATCCCGAGTATGTTGGAGTGATATAGGGGTATTTATGTAGAGGATTGTATATTATTGAGAGAGATTATTTTAGGAGATTGTTTCCATATTTAGAATACCCGATTGTATTATAAATATTGTGTATTGGCTTGTACAAAATTATTCAAGAAATACAGAAATTATTCATTTTGATTTCACATGAGAACTCCTTCAAATTGACCAAAGAGGGATTAAATGTATATGCTCTAATTTATTTATCCTAATTTTGGATTCGTATTCATATGATTGTCATGCAACTGCAAACTATCTGATGCTTGCACCTTTATTGGAGGCTATACATATACCTTGGGATTGATCAAAGGAATGCTGTAGAGATGTAAATGGTTCTAGGTTGGTGGATCTCCCACACAACCACCAGAATGGGGGCGAATTTGTAGTTCTATAAAGAGATTAGGAGTAGTAGTTGCGATGGGTTTTGTGATTAGAGGTGAATTTGGGACACTAAGTGAGGATTGTATGTTCTCGACCTTAATCTGCCTCTCTCTCAAGTCTAAAGGGAGAAAATATAATAAAATTTAAAGATAAAATGATCAAAGATAGTGATTGGACTATAGATGATGGGATAGATACAAATACTCTTTGGAGTAGGATAGCTAGCTCTATTAAAAAAATAGCAAAAGAAATTTGAGGTGAATCAAGGGGAAGATTCTCGAGTAGCCAAGAAAGTTGGTGGTGGGATAAAGATGTCCTAAAAGCCGTAAAGATAAAAGAATGTGGTATATAATGTGGCAAAAATGTAGAAACATGGATAACTTTGAAAAGCATAAAGAGGTGAGAAAAAGATGCAAAAAAGGCCGTTAGTGAAGCTAAACATAGATCATTTAATAACTTGTATGATAGATTAGATACAAAAGAAGGGGGAAAAGATTTATTTAAACTTGCTAGAGTTAGAGAAAGAAAGAGTTGGGACTTAGGTAATGTAAAATGTATAAAAAGTAAGGATGATATAGTCTTGATTAAGGAAGAAGATATAAAAGAAAGATGACTAAGTTATTTTAGTAAGCTGTTTAATAAAAAACCAAATAGAAGGCTTAAACTTAGAATTGACAAAGGAAAAAACTAAGAATATGAGATTTATTCACAAAATTAGAGTTAACAAAGTTAAATTTGCACTAAAAAAGATGAAAAATGGAAAAGCTATAGGACTAGATAACATCCCAATTGAAGTTCGGAAATGCGTAGGTGATAACGGAATTATATAGTTAACTAATTGATTTAACACAATTATAAAAACTAATAAAATGCTAGATGAATGGAGTAAAAACACTTTAGTACCTATATACAAAAATAAATGAGATATTCAAAATTGTAATAAATATCATGGAATTAAACTTATGAGTCATACAATGAAATTGTGGGAAAGGGTAGTTGAACAAAGATTAAGGCTAGAAATGAAGGTTGCAGAAAATCAATTTGGTTTTATGCCTAGGAGATCTACTATAGAAGCTATATATTTGTTAAGAAGATTAATGGAAAAGTTTAGGGAAAAGAAGAGAGACTTGCATATGGTATTTGTTGACTTAGAGAAAGCATATGATAGACCTAGGGAAGTCCTATGGTGGGTTTTTAGAAAAAAAAAGGTTTATGTAGTAGGTATACTAATGTCATTAAGGAAATGTACGGTGGAGCAATGACTAGTGTAAGGACTATAAATGAAGAGACTAGATAATTTCCAATCACTATAGGTGTACATAATGGATCTACTTTGAGTCCTTATCTTTTTTCTTTAGTGATGGATCAACTGACTAAGAGTATCCAAAATGAAGTTCCATGGTGTATGTTGTTTGCACATGATATTGTATTGATTGATGAAACTAGGGGCGAAGTAAAGGTTAAGTTAGAATTATGGAGAGAAGCTTTGGAATCTAGTGGCTTTAGGATAAGTAGAAATAAGATAGAATATATGAAATGTAATTTTAGTAATACTAGGAAGAATATTGAAGAGAAAGTTAGACTTGATGATGAAAAAATAAGTAGCACTTGTAGATTTTGATACCTTGGATCTATTATTCAAGATGATGGAGAAATTGAAGAGGATGTAATGCATAGAGTGAAAGCTGGTTGCGTAAGATGGAGAAGTGCTTCAAGTGTGCTTTGTGATCGTAGAATACCTTTATAATTAAAAGGGAAGTTTTACAAGACGGTTATAAGACCAACTATGCGATATGGATTAAAATGTTGGATGACAAAGAAAGAGAATATCCAAAAAGTAAAAGTTGCGTAGATGAGAATGCTTAGATGGATGAGTGGTATAACATTGAAAGATAAATTAAGAAATGAACATATTCGCAGTAAGTTAGGTGTAGCTCCTATAGAAGATAAGTTAAGGGAGGGACGACTCAGATGGTTTGGGCACTTTCAATGTAGGCCACATATTGTGTCGGTGAGGAAGAGTGAGTTAGTTATTGTGAGGGGCAGCAGAAGGGCTAGGGGTAGACCTAAAATAACTTGGAATGAATTAGTGAGTAAAGATTTAATTGCCCCGAATTTGTCAAAAGAAATGGTCCATGATCGCAAAAATGGTGGAAAAGGATTCATATAGCCGACCGTACCTAGTGGGACTTAAGGTTTGGTTTTTTTTTTTTTTTGTTTGTTGTATGTATGAATATATTTTTATGCAAATTTTTGTAGCTTCTTAATGCATTGTTGTCATTTTATTTATATTGTTCTATTTGTGTGTATTTGCACAGCTATATGTATGAATATATTTTTATGCAAATTTCCGTAGCTTCTTAATGTATTGTTGTCATTTTATTTATATTGTTATATTACTTCGCCTCATTTTTCCAGTTATATAATTATAGAAAAATGGGATAAGTTATTTTATTTTAGCACTATAAAAGACATGGTTTTTTCCCCAAAAATTGTGAACACTTTTTCAGACTTGGTGGGGCAGATTCAAATTCTCAACGAGAGGCTGATCCCTTAAGAGCCAAGGATGGAAAATACTAACTATGCCCTGAGGTAGATCTGGGGTAGTAAGTGGGGTGGTTATTCTTGGTGGGGTGGATTTGCTTTATACCCTCCCATTCCAAATTCGTCACATTTATATCCCTATGATCCCTTAAGATCGGATGGAAAATGCTGATTATGCCCTGAGGCAGATTTTGTGTAGTAGGTGGGGTGGATTTGCATTATGCCCTCCAGTTCCAAATTTGTCACGTTTATATCCCTATGAGTCAAGGCCAAACGTATTACACGAAGTTAAGAGCCACGTGGCAACTATCTTTGTGATTTATTTGGATAAACAAATAAAAATTTGAAAGGATATTGTGGCACACAATCTTTGACTGGTCAACAATTTTAACTGTGAATATACCGCATTCAAGAAATGGACGCAGCAAGTGGTATGTAATCATGCAGACCGTGAGTCATATGGTGAATAGCAAAGCATCGAGATTCATCTCATTGATTTTTGTATGTCATGTGTGTTTAGCCAGGGAAGCTAAACATGATTACAATGCAAGTGTATTGTATGATGATTGATGTGCATTCACCCTCCCCTAAAGAGCTTTTTATACAAATCTCAATCTCACCTCTAGCGCAAGGAAACATCAATATGATGAGTCATACACCTTTTTTTCTTTTTCTTTTTCCTAAGGCATAATTCAAATTGAAAGATCAATCCTAATTCCTACACTACTCATGATAATTAAGCCCCAAAGGGGCATAAGGCCGTAGACAAGCTTGGCTTGTGAGCCCTCCTATGTGATTGATGTCGTTGCAAATTTTGGTGTTGAGTACTTTGGAAATTTGTCCTCAAAGGAATGCAAGTCATCTGCTAGCTTTGAGCTGATTTGTTCATCCCCAAGGCTATTCAAATTCACAAAAAGCTCCTACACTTGATGCCTCGACGATTTGAATTCTCTGTTTGAAAGGATATTTCAACTTCTCTTCTAGTAGGTTGCTTGGTCTTCGGTGGTACTCTATGGATTGGATCTTCATTGTTAGCAAAGAACTTATTTAGGTAGCTGATGTGAAACACTAGGTGCACTTCAATTAATGCTAGAGTATCAACCTTGTAAGAAACCTTAGTCCTCTAATTCATAGTCTAGACCTCATAAGTTCCTGATTTGTTCTTAATGGAGCTTAACAAGCATGAGGTCCTTGTTAATGCAATGGTCTTCCCCCTTAATCTGCACCATTTATTAGGTTGGTCCCATCTCTAAATTCTATGGTGAAAATGAATGCTCTCAAACTCTTTTTTTCTGCTCATCCAGAGGTAACAATGCTTATAATAAGCTAAAAATGACTCTCATTTGGTGGTTGACCTCTTTTGGGTATTGAAACAAAATTAAGGCACATTGAATAGCTGTAGCCAATTCTTCTAGTTTGCCTTGAGGAATGGTGCAAGTACTCGTTTAGTAACTTGTTAAATCTTTTCACATGGCTTGTGGGTGATGGCATGAGGAGATTATAGCTATGAATCGAGGATTTTGGAAAGTTATAACAAAATATTTCCTATTAACCTAGAGAACTGAGCTTTGATAGTGTCTTGACTCTTAAGAAACACTCCAATACTTCACGAACTTAAAAAATAGTTTTGTTGCCTCCTTATTCTAGCAATACTTCGGTTTTGGTAGAAAATTTGGTACTTCAAAAATGTGTTTATAACCACAAGTATAAATCTCATGTTCTTAACTTTGGGAAGGTTGTTTGTAAAGTCAAGTGAGACGCTCTCCCGTAGTCTCGTTGGCATTAGAAGGGGCTTCAACAACTCTATAGTCTTGTTTCACGCAACCTTGTCTTGCTGAATGACCTCATCTTGCATCTGTGACTAGTTGTACTCTTGCTTCAACAATGCCAAAGTTTGATGCTGGCTTGGGTGGCCGCAAATGATATCATAACAGTCACCCAACAACATCTTCCTAAGGTCACCAACTTGAGGAAAAAACATTTGGTTTCTAGTTTCCATGTGAAGCCTCCGACCAAAATGGTGAGCTTTGGTGTCTTACTCCAACTTGTTGATGTCTCAGGCTATTTGATCTTTGACAAAGTTCTCCTTGATGAATTGATTCATCTACCCTACTTTGTGCTTCAAGAAGAAATCAAATTTTGCCAAGAATTCTTGCCAACAAGCTTGTTATAGGGATTGCGTGATTGTGTCAAGAAGTGCCTAACAACCGAGCTATCATTCTTTGTCACAAACTTCAACCCATGCACGTAATGCTGCTATCTCGAACGTAATGGATCACAAATAACATTTCTTTGAATTATGTACTTCAATTATGCTTCACTAAGCTTATGACTCTTGTCCACAACAAGATCACTGTACTTCAAAGGGTTTCATGATTTCTAGAAAAACCCTAGAACAACAAGTGCTATATCCTTCATCGTAGCTTCCTTCAAATTGTTGAAGGTTCTACCATGACCCTTCTTCAACAATTCTATTAATGGGGCAATCCTCCTCAATCTTCCCTCAAGGAATTTGTGATAGTAGATGATTAGATGGCAAGACCAAGAAAAGAATGTAGTTCTTTCATTGTCATTGGAATCCCTAGTCTTGGATAGCCCTTACCGTCTCCAAAACTATTTAGATTCAGCCTTCTTTAATCATCTGGTCAAGGAAATTGATAAGCTTTTGTGCAAAGAAGCATTTCTAGTTCCTTAGAAACAAGCTATGCTTTGATAACCCACCAAGCACCTTTCATAAATGCTCTCAATGCTCATTCGTAGTTGAGCTATATACTTGATATGCCACAAAAAACTTGTCAAGGCAGTCATGAAACACTTGATTCATTAGGATGCAGAGTGTCGTTGGCATATTAACCTGAAGGGCATTACTAATGACTCAATATCTCCTTAACATGTCATGCAAGTAGTCTTCAGCTCTTCTTTTTCTATTATCCTTACTTGACTGTAGTCTGACTGCAAGTCAAGTTTGGAGAACTACTTAAAATGCCTAAGCTAATCAAACTAATCAGCAATCAAAGGATTCAAATACTTGTTGTGCATATTAACTTTGTTGAGCATGTGTAATCCACACATAATTGCATGCTTCTATCATATTTCTCTTGGTGCTCCCAATGGTCATTTAGAGGTTTGTGTATAACCCGTTTCACAAGTCATCAAGTTACTTTTATAGCTCTATAAACTTGAAGGGCCATCCAACATGACCGTTTAGTAGGGGGTTTCACCCCAATCAACAACTTGATCTCATGCTTTCCACTTCGTCACAGCAAGTTTTTTTTATTTTTATTTTTAAATTATGACTTGAAACTCCTTTAACACTTCTCGGATGGTAGTAGGCAACACTCTTGTCCTACATCTTCATCCACCACCAACAAGGCATGGTAGGTGTGTTCACTCTTCTTAAACCTTTCTTGAGTTACATGGCACAGAGGAACTTCTCGTCAGCTCCTTTCTTTGGGATAACTTGAACCAAGCAAAGGTAAACACCCATTAAATAAAGGGATCCTATGAAAGGCATGAGAGCCACCCTAGTATCCTACAAGAATTCCATCCTAGTATCATGTGAAAGGCATATATTAGAACCATAGTGAAATTGGACTTTCCCTCCCATGGAATAAGCTTCAAAAGCACATTCTTGGCTTCTCCAAGTTTTTTTAGGGCTGTAGATAACCACTATCATGTGCCCTAAATCTTTGTCAAATTTCAAGCAAAGTCTCAAAGCTTTTTCCTTGTGACGTAAACTTGTGGGTCGCCTCGATGTCAACTACCGCACAAGAGCTTCTACCATTTATCTTGAGATTTGCAAACATCAAATATTATCTTGGGAAGCCTTGGTTTCTTTTATCTGCCTCTCCAAGGAGTTTTGCAACTGCATTGCATCCATCCTTGAGGTTTCCTCTTTATTTCTCCTTTGAACCATGTGAGTTGTGACTTCTCTACAATTGCTCGCAAGGCATTACGCAATGACTTGTAAGGGCAATTAGTAACTTGTTGAGGCCTTGACATAAGAAATACACAATTTTACTCTTAGCACGGAATGTGTTGTAGGCGAGGATGACTCCTTTGAAGATGTTTCTTGGCATTGACTCCCTTACTCTTGGGTTTGCTCTTTTTGAAAGACTTCTTACTCGTGAACCACTCTCCTTAGGCGTGGGGGAAGTTGCTCCGATGGAGTCAATTAGGGGGAATTTGGTTCACAACTTCAAAAATATTTTGAGGAAATACATTTTTGGGAATCTTATTCTTGGGAATGGGATGCTTGCTTGTTGGGGATATTTTTGTTTGGTTCCTTTGAAGAATGAAAGATTCTTGGGGATGTATACATGATTCGCATGTCAATGTTTGGTTCAACATAGGAATCTTGGCATGCATTTCAAGATGACCATTATACCCTTGACATGTGTGTAACCAATATATGAAGAATTATTCTATTTTCAACTCAAAAACCTACTAAGAGTATGTCCTTAATTAAATCCATGTTCTAAAATTTTCAACAATCATAAATTTAAAATTTTCAACATTTAAATAATCAATTAATTGATATAATCAAGGGCATATATTAAAATATTATAACATAATTCTAGTTCTTTCACTGGAGCGAGATTTTGAGTGCTGGTTACCCCATCCGAAGTGTGGCCAGTAGCAGTAGCATGATAAGCATTCACGGGTCGGTTTTGAGGACGTGTTGGGCATTCTTTGATTATGTGCCCCTTTTGTTTACAATAGCTGCAGAACTTTTTAGCACAATGGGTAGCAATATGCCTATCATCTTTGCAACTGTAGCACTGAACCGTATGCATGTCTTGACCCCTCCCCTTGCCTTGAGCAGCGTATGCGACAACATTCTCTTGCGGAAGCGAAGATTAAGTAAGAAGACGTTGTTCCTCTCCTGGAAGAGCTCCAAAACACACGTCAAGAGATGGTGAAGGATCCTTGTGCATCAGGTTGGAGTGAATAGGCTCGAATTCTGGCCTTAGTTTCATTAAAAACTGGTCTCTTTTGCTAGCTTCATAGACTGCTTGAATAGCAGAGAGGGACTCAGTTGACACGTTGGCATACACAATGTCGGAAAACACAGCCCAAAGATTTTGAAAACCACAGAAATATTCCTGAACAGAGAGTGTACCTTAGGGAATAGGCAGCAAGTTCAGTTTCCAACTAAAATCGCCGGGAAGAATGATCTTGATGATAGACCTTTTTCAAGTACTCCCACATCGATTTAGCCATCTTGTAAGTCCTTAAATTGAGTATAAGTAGTGGATCAATAGACCCAAGAATACAAGTCATCACGTGATGATGCGAAACCGGAAAAATAATGAGATCCGACAACTAAAAGGGAACCCAAGATCGTTCTGCATTTAGAATTGAATGATAGACCTCGACCTGTTGTTTACGACAAACAAGAACCTTGGTATATATGACCTCAACCCGTTGTTTATTGCAAAACAAGAACCTCGGTATAAGGAAGACGCCACAAACGGTGGTGAAAAAACCGTTTGATAAGTTGTTGGTGAACGCCACGGGAAATCCCGATAAGTTCGTATAGTTCTTCAAAGAACTAGAGAAAATACTCTCACAATTTACTGAATAGTGATCTGCCTCTTTTATTGCTTAGACGCCTATTTAATAGGTTGGCCATTACAAAGAAAATTCCTAAAATAGTTAACCTAATTAGGACTAAAATTTGGTAAAGAAATAACTCTTAGTTGCCTAAAAGAAAAAAGACAATCAACCCTTTAATTGACTGATCACATGCCTAAAATAGAAAAGGAAAGTGGGGAGCTTTAAATGGCTGTGTTATTAGCCAAACACGCTTATAAAAGTCAAAACAGATAAAAGGAAAATAAATGACATGCAAGCCTTACAATTAGACCCAAAAAGGAGTATTCTTAAACATGCCAATTTAAGCTTAGCCTTGGCTAGATTCTTCTAGAACTTGAATCATGTTGATGAATCTTTGTTGCTCACGTGGGTCATGCTCAATGGGCCTCCACGAATTTGCTTGAGTCCATGCCTCTTGAATTAGTTCGTTGAGTACAGCTTTAAACTTCCTTGCTCATGCTCTCGTAATCGGCCAAATTGGGACTTGAATTAGTTCCTTTGAAGTTGTGCTATGATTTGCATCATTCCCCTCCTCTTCAAAAGGATTTGCCTGTCCTCAAATCATCACCTACATCAAAAGGACTCAAATCAGTAACATTAAAAGTAGCACTTACATTGTACTCACCATGTAAATCTAGCTTGTATGCATTGTCATTGATACGCTCTAGGACTTGGAAAGGTCCATCTCCTCTTGGAAGCAATTTGGAACATCTTTGTGCCAAAAATCTCTCTTTTCTCATAAGCAGCCAAACCCAATCTCTGGGTTCAAAAAGCAGCTTGTGACGCCCCTTGTTGGCTTTTTTGCATACTACTCCGTTCTTCGCTCAACGTTGAGTTGTGCTTTCTCATGAATCTGCTTGACAAATTCAGCTTTCTTTTTGCCATCTAAATTAACATGCTCAGTCAAAGGTTAAAGGAGATAAATCCAATGGAGTTGAAGGATTAAATCTATACACAATTTCAAATGGTGAAAATTTAGTAACAGAATGAATAGATTTGTTATAAGCAAACTCAACATGTGGTGAACATTCTTCCCATGTTTTGATGTTCTTTTTAATGATTGCCCTCAATAAAGTAGACAAGGTCCTATTTACTACTTCAGTTTGACCATCAGTTTGTGGATGACAAGTAGTAGAAAACAATAGCTTAGTACCTAGCTTACACCACAAAGTCTTCCAAAAATAGTTCAAGAACTTAGCATCTCTATCTGAAACAATTGTTCTAGGCATGTCATGTAATCTCACAATCTCTATAAAGAACAAATCAGCAACATGCGAGGCATCATCCGTTTTGTGACATGGAATAAAGTGTGTCATCTTAGAAAATTTATCCACAACCACAAAAATTGAATCTCTCCCAAGTTTAGTCCTAGGCAATCCTAACACAAAGTCCATTGAGATGTCAATCCAAGGCTCACTAGGAATTGGTAAAGGAGTATACAAACCGTTGGGCCTCACTCTGGATTTAGTTTGCCTACATGTGACACATGCCACAAATTCTCTCAACATCTCTTTTCATGTGATGCCAATAGAAGTGTTCCTGCAAAACAGTTAAAGTCTTTGCAACTCCAAAATGTCCCATTAATCCCCCACCATGAGATTCCTGCACTAACAACTCCCTCAAGGAACAATTAGATACGCATAACTTATTCTCTAAAAACAGGAATCCATCAAGCCTAAAGAACTTACCACAAGTGGTTTTCTCACAAGCCCGGTATTCCTCACAAAATTCGTGGTCATCAGCGTATAAATTTTTAATGTGCTCAAAACCAAGCAATTTTGCATCAAGTGTGGAGAGTAATGCATACCTGCGAGAAAGTGCATTAGCGACCACATTCTCCTTACCTTGCTTATACCGGATGACGTTTGGAAACGTCTTAATTAGCCTTTTGTTTAGCTTGTGTTTTCCCTTCAAGTGTTTCAAGGACTCGTGATTGGTGTGAATCACGAATTCCTTAGGCCATAGGTAGTGTTGCCACGTCTCTAAAGCTCGAACCAATGCCTACAACTCCTTATCATAAGTTGGGTAGTTTAAGGCTACCCCGCTTAGTTTCTCGCTGAAGTAGGCAATTGGTCATCCTTCCTGCATAAGAACTGCGCCTATGCCAATACCCGAAGCATCACATTCAATCTCAAACGTTTTCGAAAAGTTAGGTAAAGACAATAAGGGGTTGTTGGTCAGTTTCTCTTTGATTAGTTGGAACGCCTTCTCTTGATCTTCTCCCCATCTAAATCCAACGTTCTTGTTGATCACTTCGGTAAGTGATGCGGCTATGCTACTAAAGTCCTCCACGAACCGCCAGTAAAAACTAGCAAGTCCATGAAAACTACGAACATTACCTACACTTGTGAGACTCGGCCATTCTTGGATTGCACGTACCTTCTCTTCATCAACCTGTATACCTTGTGCACTAACAACAAATCCGAAAAATACAAGCTTATCGGTGTAAAAAGTACACTTCTTCAGATTAACAAACAACTTTTCTTTCCTAAGCACATCTAAAACAAATTTCAAATGTACTACATGATCGTCCACGTTTTTGCTATAAATGAGTATATCATCAAAGTAGACAACAACAAATCTGTCTATAAATGCATGCAAAACATGATTCATAAGTCTCATAAAGGTGCTTGGAGCATTAGTCAATCCAAACCATTCATACAAACCATACTTTGTTTTAAAGGCAGTTTTCCATTCATCTCCTTCTTTTACTTTAATATGATGATAACCACTCTTTAAATCAATCTTAGAAAATACACAAGAACCATGCAGCTTGTCTAACATATCATCCAAGCGAGGAATAGGATGGACTCATGCTCTCCCTCACGTGCCCTTTCTCCAACAACTCACTTACTTGCTGTTAAAGCTCCTTTGTCTCCTCAGGATTGCTCCAATAGGCCGGTTAGTTTGGAATTGTCGCACCGGGTACAAAATCAATTTGATGTTCAATCCCTCGGATTGGAGGTAACCCATGTGGTGTTTCCTCGGGAAAGACATCCTCATACTCCTGCAAAAGAGAAACAACAGAACTAGGCAAAGCTAGGTCAAATTCGTTAGTGTTTAGACATGCCTCTTTGTACAAAAGTACAATCATCGGCTGATTTGAAAACATTGCTTGCTTAATTTCACTCACTTTTGCATAGAAATTTTGTTGTTTTCTCTCTGATTTTCCCTCAATGGCCGAATTTTGATTTTCTTTTTCTCTTTCATTTTTCTCGGCCTCTCTCTGATTTTCACTCTTTTTCTTTTGTTCACTCTGTTTCTTTTGATCACTCTCTTTTTGCAATCTCACTTGATCCTCATATACTTGCTGCGGTGTCAATGGTACAAGAATGATTGATCGTTGATTAAGTACAAAGGAGTATTTGTTCATAAAGCCATCATGTTTCACATGCCTATCAAACTTCCATGGACGCCCTAGCAATAAGTGTCCTGCTTGCATTGGTACTACATCACACAACACTTCATCTTCGTATTTACTGATTCAAAATGCAACTAACACCTGCTTGTTCACCCTTATCTCACCACTATCATTTAACCATTGCAACTTGTACAGTCTAGGGTGCTTCATCACGGGTAGTCCCAATTTTTCCACCATAATTGTGCTTGCAACATTAGTACAACTTCCACTGTCAATAATCACACTACATACTCTTTGACGTAGCTCCTAGTGTGAAAGATGTTCTCCCGCTGCACTTCATCAACTCCATTTGCTTGCAAGTTCAATGCTCTCCTCGCCACCAATGCCAATGCATCAGGGGCTGTATATTCTTCCTTGGAAATGTCCTCCAATGGTGGCATGTCGTTGGTGCCGGAATCTTCATTGTCGGTCACAAGTTCACCATTGTCTTGCAACACCATGACTTGTTTATTTGGACATTGACTTGCTATGTGTCCCTTGCCTTGACATTTAGAACATTTAATGTCACGATTCCTAGAGGTAGAAGTGTTGGTTTTACCTTGAGGAACGTGGCGGGTGTTCGCAGACTTGGGCTCGGATTTGGACGTTTGTGACTTGTTCACTTGCTTGGTATAACTCCGTTTCCAAGAGGTAGAACTGGAGTTATGGGCTGCATGTGACCCACCCCCCTTCTTGAGTTGTTGCTCCACTTTGATGGTCATGTGCACCATATCTTCCAACTCCACATAATGCTGCATCTCATCTTGGATTTCCCAGTTTAATCCAAATAAAAACCTAGCCATGTAGCATCTCGATCGTCCTCTACATTAGCCCAGATCATAGCAATCTCCATCTCCTTGTAGTAATTCTTTATGCTCCGGCATCCCTGTCTAAGCCCTTGTAGCTTTTTGTACAACTCTCGATAATAGTAACTTGGAACGAACCGCTTTCTCATCACTGTTTTCATCTCCTCCCATGTTTCTATTGGTCGTTCTCTATTTCGCCTCCTGTTTATAACAAGCTGATCCCACCAAGTAATAACATAGTCAGAAAATTCAATTACAGCTAATTTTACCTTCTTTGTTTCGGAATACTTGTGGCAGTCAAATACGAAATCCTTCTTCTTCTCGCACTCAAGGTATGTTTCAGGGTCGGATCTACCTTGAAATGACAGAATCTTCATCTTAATACTACCGAAGTTGTTATCTTCCCAGTTCCTAGCTTCTCTAAACCACCCTCCATGTCTCCTATTACTAACAACAGAATCCTGATCATCTTCTTCATTAAAACCGGCCCCGTAAGGCTCTTCATCTTCAACACTCACTTCCCTCGGTTGAACTCTTTCCCTTCTACGCACATTAGGGCCGTTTTGTGGCTGCTTCTCATGTGTATTCTCCATCTGATCTATTCGTTCGTGAACCTGCTCCTGTTCCAACTTCATCACACGCCTCATCTCACTCATCATGGCTTCTATAAACACTTTCGGATCAGCCAGTTCCGTAGCATCTTTGGCAACGCTTTTAGCATTGTTGTGAGACATGATTGCTGCAGAGCAAAGTTAGAAAGAAAAAAAATACGTCACAATTCTCTCCCTTAGTGTTTACACTCAAGAATGTGAATCACTCTACACTCGTGTTTCACTAAAAAAAAATATATGGCTTCTAACCCTCTTATGTTCTCACCACTCTTGCCTTTTTCCACTCGATAATTCTCTTTCAATTCTTTTGAAACTAAACAATACTTCAAAAGTTCCAGCAACAGTTCACCAAGAACTCGTCAAGAAATTTCAGATTTTAAAAGTAGGAATATAAGGAACATGGCTAATTAGATTTTCGAAAGCACAAAATAGTAAAACTTCTACGAAAAAAAAATATTGATTTTGGGGTGAGGTGATTTTCGGGCTTATTGGAACCCAAAATGAATGAAAACAAACAAAATTTTTTTTTTTTTTTTAAATGATCAGCAACTGGCTTTTGATGATAATAAAATAAGATTTCGAAATAAACTAGAACAAACAAAATACAAGCGGAATGGGGTAAAGGAAATTCGGCGAAACTAGGATATGTGAACTGAATTTGGAAACTACAAGAACACTGAATAAAGAAACAAAAGAAAGGTTTCTAAGAGATAGGCACACCTGAACTAGGACTTGCGCTCTGATACCAAATGATGCAAAACCGGCAAAATAATGAGATCCGACAACAAAATGGGAACCCAAGATCGTTTTACGTTCAGAATTGATTGATAGACCTTGACACGACAAACTAGAACCTTGGTATATATGACCCCAACCTGTTGTTTATTGCGAAACAAGAACCTCGGTATAAGGAAGACGCCACAAACGGTGGTAAAAAAATCATTTGATAAGTCGTTGGTGAACGCCGCGGAAATCCCGATAAGTTCGTATAGTTCTTCAAAGAACATAAGAGAAAATACTCTCACAATTTATGGAATAATGATCTGCCTCTTTTCATTGCTTAGACGCCTATTTAAAAGGCTAGCCATTACAAGGAAAATTCCTAAAATAGTTAACCTAATTAGGGCTAAAATTTGGTAAAGAAATAACTCTTACTTGCCTAAAAGAAAAAAGACAATCAGCCCTTTAATTGGCTGATCACATGCCTAAAATAGAAAAGGAAAGTGGGGAGCTTTAAATGGCTGTGTTATCAGCCACACATGCCCATAAAAGTCAAGAAAAATAAAAGGAAAATAAATGGCATGCAAGCCTTACAATCAGACCCAAAAAGGAGTATTCTTAAACATGCCAATTTAAGCTTAGCCTTGGCTAGATTCTTCTAGAACTTGAATCATGTTGATGAATCTTTGTTGCTCATGTGGGTCATGCTCAATGGGCCTCCACGAATTTGCTTGAGTCCATTCCTCTTGAATCAGTCCATTGAGTACAGCTTTAAACTTCCTTGCTCGTGCTCTCGTAACTGGCCCAATTGGGACTTGAACTAGTTCCTTTGAAGTTGTGCTATGATTTGCATCACGTGAGCATCTTTCACCTTCCATTGAACCAACTTGGTAGGATCGGTAGTTGCTGGATCACTCCCATCAACATGACCCCACAACTCCTTTCCCATGACAAAAAGTTGATACTGAAATTCCCAGGCCGCATAATTCTTTCCTGTAAACCGAATTTGAAAGACTTCCAAGTTGGTGTTGTTAGCCATAACTCGAATCTCTCGAAATTCACCAAAAAACTACAAACTAGAACCCGCTCCCAAGAAACCAGAAAACCAGAGCCTAGAACCACGAAAATTGGACCAAAGACAAGGTTGATTCAGAGAGTGGCTCTGATACCATGTCATATTTGCTCGATGATCCTCAATCGAGTGGTCCTTTTCTTATATAGAAGTCATTTTCCCTCATTACAATACATCCCTTAATTACAATATCTCCTAATTACAGCAATGGTATATATCACTTAATTACAATATCTCCTAATTATAGTATCTCCTAACGTTAAGCATTGACCCCTAATTCTGGAAAGATATTTGCTGATCTGTTTCCTAAATAACAATACAACAATTTATGGTAGGTTTGACAGATTTATTTCCTAAATAAATGTAGAACAATTTATGGTAAGTTTGTTGTCTATCCTACTAACATGTCTTAGGTTTGGGTTAATGTCGTGCCTCAGTTTTATCCTTTGAACCTTCTATCAACAATAGAGGGTTATCCCTAGCTTGGATAGATTTTCCTTTAGAGAAAATGTGGATCGAGTGTTGCCCCAAGTACCCCTTGGGTTAAGGAGAGAAGCGCCTTGTTCCTCAAGTGGCATTTTTGGAAAAGGAAATTGAAAATGAAACTCTTAACTTCCTAACTCTATAAGAAGGAAGCTAGGGGGAGTGATGCAGGTCTGCATCAAGGTTCTGCAGCCATGGGAGAGATTAGAAGAAATAGAAGGGGAAGGGAGGAGGGAGGAGATACAAGGTGGAAACTCACGTTCAATTCCAATTCAAATTCATCAACAACTAACTGCAACATGGCTTTCACACACTATTTTAAAAGAAAGCCTAAACACATAAAATTACACACATGCCCCTAATGCTAAATCACATTACAAACATACCCCTACTTTACATAATCCTATACTAACTAATACCGAACATACATAATAAATTACTAACTAAACCCAACAATCCTTGT
The DNA here is from genome assembly GCF_029873635.1 of Malania oleifera. Classification (NCBI taxonomy): domain Eukaryota; kingdom Viridiplantae; phylum Streptophyta; class Magnoliopsida; order Santalales; family Ximeniaceae; genus Malania; species Malania oleifera. The sequence continues at coordinate 71,373,654 of NC_080417.1, read as the reverse complement.
TCTGATTCTTCTCAAGTGTTCTCCAGCAAGGATCTTTTCAAGGTCTTGCTTCTTTTCCTACATCAACTCTCCCCTAGTTAGAAAAAATTCAGCCTTGAATTTTGAAATGTAGGAGGATCAAAAGTAAGAAGCAAACTTGGATTTTTCAAAAACTAGCACTCAAGAGATGCAAGAGACGACATTCCATTGGCAATACCATAGACTTGACTTGAGAGTTAGCATCAATGAACATATCGGGAATGAAAACTCAAAAATTGGTATGCCTAAAATACTTTGGATGTCTTCATATGCACTCATTTCCTTCCTTGTAGTGTCTTCAAGTTGACTAATTGTGCCGGATTCCTTGTCCTGGTTGATTGGTAGAGCAAGCTACAAAATGATCTTCTTGCCATTAGTGGAAGACATGGCCAATCTTCATTGGTATGATATCACACCAAATGTTATTGAAATAGTCACCCATTTGGATAGGAACTAAACATCTTTCATAAACATGTAAGGTAGAGTTACCAACCCTAGGTATCACGTAAGGCTCTGGATGAGGTTCCGGATAAAGGTGCATTTGAGCGACTCCATTTATGGAAACCACATTCATTGGACATCTTCCATCAATGATGATTTTGTGAATCTTTTCCCTGCATTTGAGAAAGGTGTTGAAAAGCTTGAAATTATGCCCAAAGTATGATAAATGGCACTCCTTTGTCCAATAATTTGTCACCATATTGCTGGATTTATACTTATATACACTGCAATTATATATCATTAAAAGTTTTTAACACATTTGCCCACAATACTCAATCTAGTGATGCAAAACGATAAACTTGACTCATTTTTCAAGAGCTATCTTGAGTTCACCTTAGATCTTGAGTGTCATGATGAAATGAAACAAATTTACCTTGAAGATTCATAAAATGCAGCAATAAAACCTGATTTTCCAATGTTGGCAATGACAATTTATAGGGTTTTGTGCCAAGTTATTGAACTTGCTTGCTATAAGTTGTCTCCTCAAGCAAAATATCTCCTTGCTGGTCAAAATATTGCAGAGAAAACCCAAAATATTGTGGCTGAAGCAATTTCTTGTGAAACTGGAAGCAGAAGAGGACTCTGGCAGCACCACTCGCAGGTCACCAGCACATGGGGTGCGTATTGCTGGCGGAAAGACTCTGGCAATGAAACTTCAGTCGAGTGTAGTTCTGGTGAGGAGGGTTACAGTTGTGATGTGATGACAAAACTACAGGAGGTTGGGACTTTCAACGAGCCGATGACTGGAGATGTTTTGGCTGGTGCATGAGGTGTCCTCTGGTGGTCGGATGGTGATGAAAATTGAAGGGGAAGGGTTTTTGGGGGTTCTGTTTTTGATGATGTGGGTGGTATTGTAGAGTCTAAGCTGGGAAATTAGGGTTTGGAAAAAATGGGACACAACTGGAATTTTCTGAAAAGTTCAGAAACTGCTGTACTGGTTTTTGTTTTTGTTTTTAATTTTTTAAATACTGAAGTTTCAGAACAGAAACCAGAAGTTTGAATCAGAGAGACAGGTGGGAGGAAGAAGCATGGAATGAAGAAGAGACTACAGAAGAAGAAGATAGAAGAAGGGAGAAGGAGGGAAGAGGAAGAAGAACAGAGAATCAGAATAGAGAAGAGAGTTCAGATCAACAAACAAGAAAGGGAAGAGAACTGAGAGAACTAAGTGAATTATGGGGAGAGAAATGGAAGAAGAGGAGAAGAAGAGAAGCAAAGAAGAAGAAAGAGGGCAGAATGTTGCTGGGCAGCAGGGAATTAAGGGATAGAACAAGAGATCAGAACAGATAAAAGAAAGAAGTGAGAGGGAAGAAGAAGAGAAGGGTTGGGCTCTGATACCAAATGATGCAGGGGCAACATCAAGATTCTGCAGCCATGGGAGAATTTAGAATAAATAGAAGAGAGGAAGGAAAGGGGAGGGAGGAGAGGGGGGATACCAAGGGGGGCACTCATGTTCAAATCCAATTCAAATTCATCAACAACTAATCACAACATGGCTTTCAAACGCTATTTATAAGAAAGCCTAAACACATACAATTACACACATATCCCTAAAACTAAATTACATTACAAACATACCCATACTATACACAAATATTACAAACAACCCCCAAATACACATAATACACTGCTAAACCCAACAATCCTTGATCAAATTCTTCTTAAGTGTTCTTCGACAAGGATCTTTCCAAAAACTTGCTTCTTGTCCTACGTCAGGGAGGCATGGGACACATACACAAGAAACAGTTGAGTTGAAAGGAGAGAGAGCCTAATTACCTTAATACCCATGAGTCTTTCTTTTTCTCTTTCATTAGCATGATTCGTGGTTTGTGGTTTAATAACTGAAATTAGGAATAACTTCCCAAGAAGGGGGTGAATTGGGTTCTTTTATAATTTTTATTCCCTTTTTAATACTTACTTGTATTAGTATGACAACAAGAAAATAAAGTAATCAATTAATAAACACACAATAAGATACTGATATTTAAATAAACAACCCAACCAATTAAAGTAAACAATTTAAACAAACAGGCAAGAGTTTTAGAACTTTTATCAGCTGCCCTGTAGAAATTTGCAACCTTCTTTGAATGAAATCTTGTTTGCACTTCTCTTGATCAAGATTTCCGCAGATTAGCCAATGTACTCCCTTTTGGGTTTCCGCAAACGGTTAATCAAAACGTACTTTCTAATTATCAAGAGTCTTCTTTTGATTTTAATTTTAAGCCCTGCTTTCTACACTTTAGTACATACAAAAATATATTGTGCAGAAAGTAATAGGTAAAGAAGAAAGAAAGACACAAAGATTTTACGAGGTTCGGCTTCAACACAGCCTACGTCCTCGCCCTTGGCAAAATACCGAAGGGTTCCACTATAGCAGTTCCTTTACCAGGCGGAACAACACCGATTACAATCACTCATTTGCTAAGGCTAGAGCCCGCCTTCTCCAAAAAATATACCCTCGTTTGGTCAACGATCCAACAACCTGGAATCGTCCAAAATTTACAAGCAAAACAATAATAAGATTGTGTTCAAAGAACGCTCACACAAAGAGCAAGTTAGTACAATTCAAAACTATGTACTTCAAAAGATAAATATCAAGAATGAAATACACTTTTGAAGCTTAGGAATGAATTTCACCAAACTCCCTTTTCTCCAGATGAGAGATCAACAGTATAACTTCAGGGATTGATGAATAACAATCTCAGAATCACAGCACTTTCAGTTTGCAAGAGATGAACAAGATGAGACTTTGAGAACAAGAGAGCTTATGATCAATTTTCAGAACTTGGTGTATTTTGTATTAGAAAACCATGTATTTATAGGCAATCAGACTTGTTTCCTTGTTGCTAAAGTTTCCTTGAAGTGTTTCCCAAGATTTTAGAAAGTTTGGAGCCCAAGCAACAATTATTTAAAATTTTTTTTTTTTGAAAATTTTGCCCGTTAACAGTGTTTAGATGGCTGAACACTCGAGGTCAGACATCTGAAGTTCCTGAGCATGTTAAAAAATTACACTTGATACAGGGTTAGACGACTGAAGAGTCGGGTTTAGACGACCGAGGTCCAAGTTCAGTTGTCTGAACCGCTACTGCCAGTTTATGTTTCTTACCAGAAAATCTTCAGACGTCTGAGTTTATTCTTCAGACGTCTGAAGTAATTCTTCAGTCATCTGAACATGAAGTTCAGTCATCTAAAGTTGTTATTTCAGGCATTTGATCAAAACTTCAGTCATCTGAACAGATTGCTTTCTGAATTTTCTTTTTCAATAATAAAAAATGATTGGCTCTCTTTCTTTTATTCTTTATAAAACTTATTCCGAGGTATTTTGAATAGGTCTCTAAGTCCATTAAAATCCCTTAAAGAGCTTCAAAATATATTTCAGTAGATATTTAAACTTTGAAGTACTTACATTGGATTTCTTAACGCTTTATATGCTAAATTTGAGATCTTCGTTCTATTTGCTTCTAAAGTCCCTTGGATGTTTGCTTGAGCTAGCTTTATCTTCCAATGCTTTGACCAGTAATAAGGTATTTTAAGCTTCTCTTTGGATCACTTGTTAGTTTATCTATCTCGATGGTCCACACTTGATCCTTGTTTTCCTGAAACATCAAAACTTAAACATTCCAAGTTAAAATATCCTTTGTTTGTTATCACCAAAACTGATTGACAAGCCTAGTCAAGCCAACAATCTCTCCCTTTTTTATGATGACAAATAAGGTGCAAATATAAAGGTTTCCTTAAAAAAAATACCCCCCTTTACTATAAGCATCCAATACAGATTAACAGAACAAGGAACCATGGCATTTTATCCAAGTAAGTTCATAATGGCATTTTATCCAAGTAAGTTCATAATAGCATTGTATCCAAGTAAGTTCATCATAGTCCATATGTTTCTTTGTTAATTTTCATTGCTCATATTTTACTTTTGACATGTTTATGTATTCTTTTTATCTCTATGTATTCTTTTTATCTTTGCTAACAATACAACACTTTCTCCCCTTTTGTCATTATTCAAAAAGAACAATAAGTAATAAGAGAGTTAGTTTTATAATCATCAGACAAAAGGTTTACATAAGCAAAAAGTTTGCAACAAGAGATGTTACAACATCTGAGTCAAAATACCAATGCTGCAAAACATCCGAGTTACATTGAAAAAGTTTACATAGTAACTAGTAATCTATACTAGGTATTCCCTAAAGACCCTAGTCTTCTTCTTCTTCTTCTTCCTCTGGGCTTCCTTCTTCTTCAAAACCTTCTTATTCTTCCTGATTGCCTTCTTTGGCAGAACCTTAGTCTTCAGTTTCTTCATTAGAACGATCATCTTCACTATAAGGAGCAGAGCTTATATCCATGGGATCACTTCCCCTAGAAGATCTAGTCTGATACTTCTCTATGTGAGTGATGCGCTGATCAAGGGATGTAACATTTTCTTTAATATTTTGTAGCCCAGTGCGTATTTCACATGAAAAACTTGAGAAGTCCCTTTGGAATGATAAGAACCATGAAGGTGCATCATGAGAGGACCCTAGATCTTGTGTGGGAGAGGAGGAGTGAGCTACTGCTGAGACTGAGGCTGAGGTTGATGCAGTAGGAGCGTGTTGAATCCTACTTGATTTCAAATACCAACCCGAGCTACCTTTGTCATACCCCATTTGCTTCAGAGAGGTCTCATTAAACAGATCATAGCGGGTTCTTTTAATAAAGAATTCAGAGCTATTTGAGACATGGAGATGAGAGAAAAGGAGAGTAAGGACACCTCCATAGGGAAGGACAACTCGGGAGGATTCTAGTTTGGTCCACTTCCATTTGATAATTAAGCTGGCCAAGTCTAGTTTCTTCCCTTTGAGAAGACACCAAAGAGCAAAGCACTCAATGTAGGAAAGATGATCAAATTAGCCTTGCTTGGGTAGGATGTTATTTGCAACTATTTTGTGTAAAATGTGGGCTTTTAGACTTAGTTGCTTGTACAAAGGAGGATGCCCAAAATAACTCGGTTCATTTTCTATGATTAAGGGAAGGAAAGTTTCAGGTGTAAACCCTTGTTCTAGAATCCAGGATTGAGCAAACATTGGACAATTAAAATCGCTTGGAGTAATTTTGAAAATGGGAGACAAGACTTCGTAGTTCAACAAAATCTTCTTTCCTTTCACCTCAGAGGAGATAATCTCGTGTTTATTAGTCATATTAGCATAAAATATTTTGATAAGATGCCTTTTGGTTGTTGGGTAACAAAATCAAACCACCTTATATTTTGGAATAAAGGAAGGATATTGGGAAATTCAGTATTTGAATGAGACATCCAAAACTTTACCAAGAATGGGGTCTGTGGTGCCAATAGACGCACGGTATCGAAGCTTAGCTTGAGGAGCAACAAGCCATTTGCCAAGATTTTGTGCCTCTTTCCCGGACGAAGAACCTTGGTTGGCAGTATGCTTGATACAAGGCATATTTGATGAAGATACCTGATTGCAGAAGCCCTAGATATCATGGAATGATCCTTAAAAGAGAGGAGCAAGCTTCGGATTGAGTGATATCTGGGTGAGGATGAGAGGAAATGGAGAGGAAGAGGTTCGGACGAGTTGAGCAACGAACTTCAGAAGGCTGAAATTAGGGTTTTAAGCTGATAGTAATATTTAAATCCTGCGACTTCAAATGACTAAGGATTATCTTCAGTCGTTTGAAGATTTTTAGATCTGAAATTTTAAGAGTCAATAGCCTCCCAGACGTCTGAAGTTCCAGGGCCAGTCATCTGAACCTGTTTGCTACAGTGTTAAGTCGTCTGAAGTTCCTAGTTCAGACTACCGAAGGTCAGAAAAATTTGAATTTACTTTTCTAACACACTTCTTTGCTGTGTATTAACCCAAGTTCTCTTCTGATATGTATAAATCTTTCTTCACTTAGGGGTTTTGTAAAAATGTCTGCCCATTGGTCACTTGTATTAATTAATTCAAGAGTTATATCCTCCTTTTGAACATGATCTCTCAAAAAATGATGTCTTATGTCTATGTGTTTGGTTCTTGAGTGTGAAATTGGATTTTTGGATATATTTATAGCACTTGTGTTATCACACTTTATTGGAATTGTCTTATAATCTAGTTTGAAGTCTTTTAATTGTTATTTCATATATAGAATTTGTGTGCAACAACTTCTGGCTGCTACATACTCAGCTTTAGCGGTTGATAAGGCTATGGAGTTTTATTTCTTTGAGAACCACGATACTAAGGAGTGTCCTAGGAAGTGACATGTGCCACTTGTACTCTTTCTATCAACCTTACATCCGACATAATCAGCATTGGAATAGCTTATCATGTCAAAATCAGTATCCTTTAGATACCATAAACCTAGATCAAGTGTACCTAGGAGGTACCTAAGTATCCTCTTAACGATTGTTAGATGTGATTCTTTAGGTGCTGACTGAAACCTTGCACACATACATACACTAAATACACTAAACATAATATCGGGTTAACTGGCAGTTAGATATAATAAACTCCCAATTATTCCTCTATAGTGCTTCATGTCTACTTGTTTTCCTTTTTCATCTCTATCAAGGCTTGTTGATGTACTTATAGGGGTTCCTATGGGTTTGCTTTGTTTCATATTAAATTTTTTAAGCATATCTTTAATGTACTTAGTTTGATTTATAAATGTCCCATTTTTAGCTTATTTGATTTGTAGTCCTAGAAAGTAATTTAACTCTCCCATCATACTCATTTCAAATTCTTTTTGCATACATATGGCGAAGTCTTTACATAGTTCTTCATTTGTAGCTCCGAATATAATATCATCCACATATATTTGAACAATTAGCATTTCTTTGTTTTTGGTTTTGATAAATAAGGTGCTATCTACCATTCCTCTTGAAAATTCATTTTTGAGCAAAAATTTACTTGGCCTATCATACCAAGCTCTAGGAGCTTGTTTCAAACCATACAAGGCTTTAGTTAACTTAAATACATGTTCTGGATTTTTTGAATTTTCAAAACCTAGAGGTTGCTTAACATACACTTCTTCATTTATATATCCATTTAAAAATGCACTCTTTACATCCATTTGGTATAATTTAAAATTCTTATGGGTTGCATAAGCTAGAAGCATCCTAATTGCTTCCATTCTAGCCACGGGAGCAAAGGTTTCATCGTAATCAATTCCTTCTTCTTGATTATATCCTTGTGCCACTAGCCTAGCATTGTTTCTTATAACTACCTCATTTTCATCCTTTTTATTTCTAAACACCCATTTAGTTCCTATGATTGATTTATCTTTGGGTTTAGGTTTAAGTTTCCACAATTGGCTTCTTTCAAATTGGTTTAATTCCTCTTGCATAGCTATAATCCAAGAATCATCTTTTAAGGTTTCTTCAATGTTCTTGGGTTCATCTTGAGACAAGAATGCATAATGATTGCAAATATTTTTCAATGAGGCTCTAGTGGTTATTCTTTTTGATGTTTCACCAAGAATTTGTTTTTTTGGTGACTTTTAGCATATCTCCCTTCCTTAGGTAGATCTAGATTTTCTATGATGTTTTCATTTGAATCTTCATTATTGTTTTCTTCCTTTATTTCAAGATCTTCTTCTTTTTGTGGCATATCTTCTTTTTCATCAATCTTATCTTTATAATTATTTGATTCATCAAACATTACGTGTATTGATTCAATAATGGTAAGAGTTCTTCTATTATAAACCGTATAGGCTTTGCTATTTGTAGAGTAGCCTAAGAAGATACCTTCATCAGATTTTGCATCAAACTTTCCTAGATTATCTTTTGTGTTGAGAATAAAACATTTACATCTGAATACATGGAAGTAGGAAATATTGGGTTTTTTACCTTTCCATAGTTCATATGGGGTTTTGTCTATACTTGATCTTATAGATACCTGTTTACAATATAACATGCTGTATTCATAGCTTCTGCCCAAAAGTATTTAGGTAGGTTATGTTCATTTGTCATTGTTCTTGCCATTTCTTGTAAGGTTCTATTTTTTCTTTCTACAACTCCATTTTGTTATGGAGTTTTAGGTGTTGAGAAATTATGATTTATTCCATATTCATTACAAAATTTATCAACCTCTTTGTTTCTAAACTCCCTACCTTGATCACTTCTAAAGCTTGTTACATTATAGCCCTTTTCATTTAGTAATTTCTTACATAAGGTGATTAGTATGTCACAGGCTTCATCTTTGTTTGCTAGGAATAATACCCAAGTAAATCTGGAATAGTCATCTACTATTACAAAAGCATACGGTTTTCCTCTTAGGCTTAAGGTTCTAGTTGGACCAAATAAGTTTAGGTGTAATAATTCTAGGGGTCTTTTAGTAGATATGTATTTTTTCTTTTTGAAGCTTGTTTTGACTTGCTTTCCCTTTTGGTATGCATCACACATCTTGTCTTTTATGAATTTGGTATTTGGTAATCCTTTGACAAGATTTTTCTTTGATAATTTGGATAGTAGGTCCATGCTAGCATGTCCTAATTTCCTATGCCATAGCCAACTTATTTCATTCATTGCTGCCAAAGAAGTTATGTTTTGATTTACTAAGTTCTCAAGGTTTATACAATAAACATTATTTATCCTATGAGCTATAAACAAGATTTATTGTTCTTAGGATTTTGGATAACACATTTTTCTTTCTTAAAGGTTATTTCAAACCCTTTGTCACTTAATTGGCTAATACTTAAAAGGTTGTGTTTTAATCCTTCTACTAATAGAACATTGTCAATGGTGAGAGAAGGTTCTTTACCTATTTTTCCAATGCCAATGATTTTACCTTTGGCATTGTCGCCGAAGGTGACATATCCTCCATCTTTTTGTCTTAGAGAGGTAAACTTGGTCTTATCGCCGGTCATGTGCTTTGATTACCCGCTGTCCAAGTATCACTTATACGTTGACGGTGTTGTCCCAAAACATACCTACAATGGAGGATTCATTGTGTTAGTCTTTGGAACTCAAATTCTTTTAACTTTCTTTGTTTTGTTGTTAGTTTCATTATTGACTTTCCATTCTCCTTGCATTTTAACATACTTTCTTTTTAGTGGGCAATCGAACATTACATAACCTTTAGTTTTGCACATATAGCAAGTGGTGTGTTCGTGTTTGTTGTTTGAGGAAGTGCTAGCATAGTGCTTGGCTTCCTTGACAAAGTATCTCATGTATAATTTCTTATTCCTTTTATTTATTTTACCATTATAGCCTATCCCTTCTTTATTTCCATGTGGCCTTTGCTGTCTAATCATCTTTTCAAAATTTTCTTTAACTTTGGTAAAACTATATATAATTTTCTCCTTATCCTCTAGTAATTTCTTAAGTTCATTTACTTCTAAATCCTTTTTATTCAAATTATCTTTATGAGTTTTGCCTAATTCTTGAGTTACTTTATTTACTTCCTCTTCTAACTTCTTAATACAAGAGTCTTTTTTTTTTTTTTCAATGGTTTTGAATGATTTAAGTTGCTTCAATAGTTCCTTATTTTGATATTTCAAAGTTATATTTCTCTTGGAAATTTTATGAATCTTTATGCAGAGAAAATAACTCAGCTTGTAATTCCTTGTAGGAAGACATACTATCACACGACTCACCACAAGATTCATTGTAAGATTCTGTTGAAGAGTAGTAGGAATTTGCCTCTTCTCCATTAGCCATGAAGCATATATTTGCCATTTTTTGTCCGCTTGAGTCATTTTCTGTCTCGCTAGAGCTTGAGTCATCCCAAGTGACCTTTATAGCTTCCTTCTTTTTCTTCTTGTCTTTCTTGAGCAATGGACAGTCCGGTTTGATATGCTCTAGTTTCTTGCAGTGATAGCATATTGGAGGTTCATTTTTACTTTTATTTTCTTTCCTACTTGTCTCTCCTTTTTTAGGTTTCTTTTTATTGAATTTTCTAGGAAATCTTTTATTCCTTATATAGAACTTCCCTAGTCTCTTAGTGATGAATGCTAATTCATCTTGATCTAAGTCACTTGTTTCACTTTCCTCTTCACTAGAGCTGTGGCTAGACGCTTTTAATGCAACGGATCTTTTATGCTTTGGTTCAGGATTCCTTTCTTTTAAGGTCATTTCATAGGTGAGAAGTGAACCTATGAGTTCATCTAAAGATGTGGTCTTAAGGTTTCTACCTTCAGTGATAGTTGTAGCCTTTGGTTTCCATAAGGAGAGAAGGCCTCTTAGAATTTTTCTGATCATTTCGTAGGTAGTGTAAGTTTTCCCTAAGACACTTAAGGAATTTATTATGTGGGTAAATCGGGTGTACATACTTGATATTGTTTCATCAGAATTCATCTTGAATGCTTCATATTCGCTTGTTAACATGTCTATCCTATTGTCTCTTACGTCAATTGTTCCTTCATATGTTACTTTTAATTTGTCTCAAATTTCTTTTGCCGTTTTGCAAGCCATGACCCTATTAAATTTGTTAGCATCTAATGCACAATATAACGCATTTATAGCACTTCAATTGATTTGAAGCATTTTATAATCTGAATCGGTCATGTCCTTCTTTTCTTTTGGAATCTGTTTTCTATCAACTATCTTAGTGGGAATAAGGTCTCCATCCATAACTACTTCTCATGCTTTCCAATCCATGTGTTTGAGATATATTTGCATTTTCTTTTTCCAAAAGGTATAATTGTGTCCACAAAAGATTGGTGGACGAGTTGATGATTGGCCTTCACCAAAGGGTGCTACTCCTATATTTGCCATATGATCTTTTTATAGTCTCTTGTTAGGAATTACTATAACTAGGCTCCGATACCAATTGAAATTAAGAATAGCTTCCCAAGAGGGGGTGAATTGGGTTCTTAAAAAATTTATTCCTTTCTTAATACTTGTATTAGTATGACAATAAGAAAATAAAGTAATCAACTAATAAACACACTACAAGATACTGATATTTAAATAAACAATCCAACCAATTAAAGTAAACAACTTAAACAAGCATGCAAGAGTTTTAGAACTTTTATCAGCTGCCTTATAGAAGTTCTTTGTTTGCACTTCTCTTGATCAAGATTTCCGCAGATTAACCAACATACTCCCTTTTGGGTTTCTGCAAACGGTTAATCAAAACGTACTTTCTAAATATCAAGTGTCTTCCTTTGATTTTAGTTTCAAGCCCTGCTATCTGCACTTTTGTACATACAAAAATAGATTGTACAGAAAGTAATAAGTAAAGAAAAAAGAAAGACACAAAGATTTTACGAGGTTCGGCTTCAACATAGCCTACGTCCTCGCCCTTGGCAAAATACCGAAGGGTTCCACTATAGCAGTTCCTTTACCGGGCGGAACAACACCGATTACAATCACTCCTTTGCTAAGGTTAGAGCTTGCCTTCTCCAAACAATATACTCTCGTTTGGTCAACGATCCAACATTTGGAATCGTCCAAAATCTACAAGCAAAACAAGAAGAAGATTGTGTACAAAGAACGCTCACACAAAGAGCAAGTTAGTACAATTCAAAACTATGTACTTCAAAAGATAAATATTAAGAATGAAATACACTTTTGAAGCTTAGGAATGAATTTCACCAAACTCCCTTTTCTCCAGATGAGAAATCAACATTATAACTTCAGGGATTGATGAATAATAATCTCAGAATTACAGCACTTTCAGTTTGCAAGAGATGAACAAGATGAGACTTGAGAGCAAGAGAGCTTATGATCAATTTTCAGAACTTGGTGTATTTTGTATTAGAAAACCATGTATTTATATAGGCAATCAGATTTGTTTCCTTGTTGCTAAAGTTTCCTTGGAGTGTTTCCCAAGATTTTAAAAGGTTTGGAGCCCAAGCAACAGTTATTTAAAAAATAAAATTTTTGAAATTTCTGCCCGTTAATAGTGTTCAGATGGCCGAACACTCGAGGTCAGTCATCTGAAGTTCTTGTGCATGTTAAAAAATTACACTTGATACAGGGTTAGACGACCGAAGATGAGGTTTAGATGACTGAAGAGTCGGGTTCAGACGACCGTGGTCCAAGTTCAGTCATCTAAACTGCTATTGCCAGTTTCTGTTTCTCACCAAAAAATCTTCAAACGTCTGAGCTTATTCTTCAGACGTCTGAAATAATTCTTCAGTCATCTGAAATTGTTACTTCAGGCATCTGATCAGAACTTCAGTCATCTGAACAGATTGCTTTCTGAATTTTCTTTTTCAATAATAAAAAATTATTAGCTCTCTTTCTTTTATTCTTTATAAAACTTATTCCAGGGTATTTTGAATAGGTCTCTAAGTCCATTAAGATCCCTTAAAGAGCTTCAAAATATATTTCAGTAGATATTTAAACTTTGAAATACTTACATTGGATTTCTTAACACTTTATATGCTAAGTTTGAGATCTTCATTCTATTTGCTTCTAAAGTCCCTTGGATGTTTGCTTGAGCTAGCTTTATCTTCCAATGCTTTGACCAGTAATAAGGTATTTTAAGCTTCTCTTTGGATCACTTGTTAGTTTATCTATCTCGATGGTCCACACTTGATCCTTGTTTTCCTGAAACATCAAAACTTAAACATTCCAAGTTAAAATATCCTTTGTTTGTTATCACAAAAACTGATTGACAAGCCTAGTCAAACCAACAATAACCTCCTATATCTGCTTGAATGATGACTGTTGTTTGCTTTTTCTTTAATGTTATTTGGTTTATGATTCAATATTCAGCTGTTAGAAGGATGATGATGTCAAGGTTCGAGTCTTGAGGCCTACGACTTTCCATTTGAGATAATATCTTGGTATTTAAGTGGAGAAGGGTAAACGGGTGAGCTCATTATCCGGGTGGATTAGTCAAGTGTCCAAAGGGCTTCGAACACCATGGTTTCAAAAAATAAGAAAAAGAAGGATGATGATTGTCTAGGTTTGAATATGATTTCTTGATAAAAGTCGAATCTTTGCCTTTAAGAATGCATATTATCCCATTACAAGATTGTTTCAAATATGCATTACTCATATCTAGGGTTTTGGTGGTTTATTTCTTGAAGTGTGATTTAGCTTAGAGTGGCAGCATCCATGGCTGCAAGATTGAGGAACAGAGAGTAAGAAAGGGAGGTTAGAGAAAGAGTTTGAGAGAAAAGAATAGGAGAGAGAGGGTGTGCATAGAAGAGAGTAGAGAGAGAGAGAGGCAGCACTGGCTGCCACTGGGTCCTGCAAACCAGCAATGGCCGGTTTACAGTAGAGAGAGATAGAAAGTGAGGAGAGAGATAGTACAAGAGAAAGAGCGGGAGGAAAGTTTCATGTTGGAAGGGACAGTTGACTGGAACTTCAAGGTGTCAGGTTTGCTTGCTGTGGCTGGCAGGAGGCTGGTGGGGCCACAGTGGCAGCCATGGCCATTTGTTTCAGGTGGGTGCATGAAAGGGATAGAGAGAGAGATGGAGAAGCTTTCTCCAGTTTTCTAGCCTCCTAATGTCGCTGGAGGGCTTGTCCGATGGAGGTGAGGGGAGTGGAACAGTATCAGTGCCCAAAGCCAGTGGCAGCTAGCTATGGGAGGCGGTTGCAGGTTGGGGTGGGGGCCTGTCGTTGCACGCAACTTAGGGTTTCGGTGGAACCCTTGTGCATAGGTGAAGAGGAAGATTGGGGGGGGGGGGGGGTTACATTTTGCTTTTATAATTTTTTTATCTTTTATGATAAAAAATACAATAAAATTTCCAAAAAAAAAAAAAAAAAAAAAGCTCCAAAGAAATTTAAAAAAAAAAAAATACAAAAAGAAATAAAAATGCTTTTTCATTATTTTTCAGGGCATTTTTTTGTTTTTTTTTTTTCATCATAGTATTATTAGTTCTATAGCTAATTGAACTATTACTATTATTGTTATTATCATTATTGTTTTAGTTACTATTAATATTATTATTATTATTGATATCTTAGAACTTTATTTTATTTTTTATTTAATTTAATTTATATATTGTCTCTATTTTTTTTGTAGAAAATTACCAAAAACTACAAAAATAAATAAATAAATAAATAAGTGCATAAAAATCCCAAAAAATTAAGAAAATACAGAAAAATACAAAAACATTTAGAAAAAAAACAGAAAAATCCAAAAAATGGAAAATGCAAAAAACCAAAAATAAAAATGCTTAATGACCTTCTATAGGGTTTGAAACTCATATTGTGTGTGATTTAGATCTTTTCTTCCTATTTCATTGTTTTTTTCTTCTTTATTTTTGATTGGCTAGTGATGAAATCGTTAGATTTTTTTATTTTATTTTATTTTAAATCCAGTCTTCCTTTCAAAATCATATCTTTCTCAAATCTAAATTTTCAAAAACTTCTTTTCAAATGTTGAATTTAAAATTCAATTTAAAAAAAAAAAAAAAAAAAAAAACCCATTTAATGACTATCCCTTACCATTTCAAAATTTGAAATTAGGATTTTGAGCCCCGCTTTCGCTCCTTTGTTTTTCAAACTCTTTCCATCTAAAAGCCATGTGGCTTAACAGTAAAGCCCAACAGGCTGTCCTTTTTGTGACTTAGTCCTGAAACCACACTATTATTGGTATTTGGTTGGAGCGCACGAGGAAAATATTCCCTCTTTCCCTCATTTTTTGAATTTGTTAGTCCATTTTACCTAAAAGTAAGCTGTTAGGTGGCGGGCCAACAATGTATCTCAAGCTTTAACACTGCCCCACACATGCAGCCCGATAGCATGTGGAGAGATAAACACACGATAAATAAGCAATGAGACTAGAACCAAGGACCTTCGAGTAACTAGCTCTGATACCATTTTAGATTATGAGTTTACCTAAAAGATTATGCTATTAGGTTATAGGCCAACAATGTATATCAAGTTTTAATAAAATTCTTTCCATCTAAATCCATATGCATAGACAATAAAGGCCTATGGGCCAACCCTTCCCTCTTGAAGTCACGCCACGCATGTTTCAGTCTGGGTGCACAAGTGGAACATTCAATCTTTCTCTTTTTTTGATTTGATTTTAGGACAAACATCCAATCAAGGATGGCAACCATTTCTAGAACAAATGTTGTAACGTGCCAAATTCCTTACACATAACTAGGCTCCCATTTTTTTTTCACAAATCACTAGGATTTTCTTCATTTTTTCCCTTCCCTAAAAAAAGATGAAATGATGACTTCTCTTTATCACTTTCTTATTCCTCCATCCTGATCATTGCCACGATGGAAACCAACATTGACAACCATCAAGATGAAAGCCTGAATCTTGAAAGAAACCTTTGACTTCCAAATAATGTGGCTCTAAAGGAAGAAGGCAATGGAAGAAAGATTCAGCAGGAAAGGATATTGACGAATCTCCATCCCATACCTTATCATCTCCTCTATTGAATGGAACAAAATTAGTAAAATGGTAAGCTCATTGACTTCTTGTTCATTGAGATTCTTGAAAAAAATGGAAATCCCTAGAAAGATAGCTCCCCTTGGAAGGTTAATCTTGTAGAACGACTCTACACAATTTCTTTCATTTCCCTTCTATTAGTTGAGCCGTCTAGAACAGCGTGTTCTGCCTGTCCAGCCCTCTCTACAGCCATCTCATTGAAATTCTTTACTTGTGATTCTAGTGCATTGAGTCTCTCCTTATTAGTGCACGACATGGTTGTCCCACATATACTTCACATAAATACGCAATCTATAGGCAACTAAGTTACGAAGCTCCTACTGAACACATCACACCATATGGAGGTTTTGCAGCACTAACTGTGACACAAACTTTAACTAGTCAACTGAAAGTTGAGTGCAAATAAACATAAACACATTTAGAAGCAATGGCTGCCAAAGTACACAGCGACTGGTAATTAAGCATGCAGAAATCAAGTGAGTAGATGGTGAACAAAAAAGCATCAAGATTAATTTCATTACACCTTCGTAAGCAACAAGTGTTTAGCGAGGGAGGTAAGGTGGGTTAAATACAATTGTAAAGCTAGTGAGTTATGCAGTGTTTGATTTACACTTGCCCTCTCAAAGTACTTTCTATGCGCAAATCTCACTTTAGTGCAAGGAAACATCATCATGACTGAGGAGTCATACTCCCTTTTCTTTTCTAGACACACCTCCACTTGAAAGATAAATCCTGTACTAGTATGTATATGATGGTTACCCTCCAAACGCGCACTAGACAAGCAGCCATAGGCAAGCACAAGGCTCTAGACAAGCTTGGCTTGTGACACTAGATGGCATGATCCCTTGTGCTAATCTCGGTCCTAAAATATGTATAGTGTTATTGGCTTAGTGAGATTAAATCATGGTTCATGAAGGTTGATCCCGCCACTTACCCTTTGCTTACTATTTAAGCATCTGCCCACTGTCATTAACGAGTGTCTCCTCATCTCCTAAACCCTGGGTATGTCTCATCATGCAATTAGGCGGCGATGACACCCGCTTCAACTCTTATAAACAGCGTTTTTTTCCTTCTTTCATTGGGACTTGTAACATTGTTACTAGCCATCTCTCTCTCTCTCTCTCTCTCAAGAAGCCTTTAGCCTTCTCCCAATCTTTAGACTCCCCCCTGCAACAAGGACTCCCCACTTGCCACTCCAGCCTGAGCTTCCTAGGCCTCTTCTCTAGGCCCACCCTGTGACTCCCATTGCTTGTGTACAGTGCAACCTCTCCTCCATGACTAATAATTTTTTGTTTTGGAAAGTCAAATCTTATTACCCACAGCTTAATGAAAAATATAGCCATTTAATCTAACATATTACCTGAATGGTATCTGCTGGCTATTTCTTGGCCCTTGGCTGCAGAGAGGGTTAGTTCTTAGTTCTTACTCTTTCAAAAATTTCCCAAGTTAAACCTGATTATAAATATTTTTTGAAAAAATTTGGAAGAATAGAGTTATTATTTTGGTTAGTTACTAAGCAATCTGAGATAGCTGTGTCTTTAATGCCCGGGGACAGCATTGCTTTTTCTGCCAAAGAAGAGGCCATTTTGCCAAAGACTGTCCTGATAAACATGAAGAGGACTGTGTGACTTCTCAAATTTGTCTTCGATGTGGAGATTCAGGGCATGATCTGATGTCATGTGGGAACAACTATTCTTCCCATGATCTTAGGGTCTGTAAGTCCTTTTAATGCTTTGTAGTTTCTTTTTCTTTATTTTTCCCACCTGCTTAGAATTGCAGCGCGGGAATGCCCGCATTTAAATGATTATTGTTTCTTCTGACATTGCTTCACTTCATGTTTGTAGAAAATTCAGTGTTACATGTGCAAGAGCTTCGGCCATCTCTGTTGTGCTAATTTTCCAGAGTTGGATCCATGTCAAGTTACATGCTACAATTGTGGTCTGCCTGGTCATGTGGGTTCGGTAATAAGTCCTTTGCCACTTCTGAGCTCTAGAATTCATTAGTTAATATGACCAGTTTGCTGTTGAAAGGAATTCACTGATATGGTGGTTTATTTACAAAGGCGTGCAAAAAATTGTGTGGAGATGCCAGCAGGACAAGATCTCCTTTATGCTACAACTGTGGAGAGGAAGGTCTTAAACAGGATTGTGCACCAGATGCCGAGGTTCATTTCTCTCTCTGGGCCTATGTTTAGAATTAAACCCTCAACCAGTCAACCCCATATTGCCGGCAGCACTTTTGTTCTCTCTCATGATGAGTGTGCGCACTTGGTTGATCTATGCAGGTTGGGTGGAGCATGGGTGACCTGTTAACTCCTAATCAGGGAAATGCCGAGAACAAGATTGTCACCCAATATTTACTCTACTCAGAAAAGCGCCATACATGATGTGAATATGACAGCACTTCAATTAGGGGGGGGGGGGGGGGGGGGGGGGGGGGTTGTGGTGGGGGATGGAATAAAGCATAGAGGTGTATCCAAAAACGCCCTCTAGAGGTGGGAGAATCAGCTGATGAAGTAGGCAACTATCCCATGAAAAGTAAATTAAAACCATCACTCCCAAGACTATATGTTCTCAAACTTGCCTCAAATTTTACGATAATGATTGCAAAAGCTTCAGTAGTCTGTGGGGTTATTACGCATGCCTAGCTAAAGGAGACTTGGTTTTGTCTGTATGCTTGCAATAGAACTGCAAAGGAGAAGCTGCAAACAGCAGTGTTATCACCCTCTTTTGTTATGGGCATGACTTGTCGTTATTTCCCTCGGATTCTAGGAGTATACAACCCATGCGCTTAGATGGTTGTAGAACGAATTTAAATTTAGCATTTTCTGGACTTGTTTTTCTTTCTTTTTATTTTTTCCATATTAGCTCCTAACATGCATGAGAGTGAGTCGATTTTGGTTGATTTTAGTTTAAAATCAAAATTGAATTAAGCTTCCTCATGTGGCAAGATGCAATATGAGCCAAATTGTTTGTTTGCCAAATTTTCAAATTGCGGCCAAACAACCAAGTTTCAAAACCAAACTAGATTTACATTAAGTTCTTGGTTTGGTTGGTTCACAAAGTTAGTCAATATTTGTTTTAGCAGTGATACATTGTGTTTGATAGTAATGTAATTACTTTATGTATTCATTTTGGGTGCAATTATATTGAAGTAAAAATTGAGTCACTTTTTTTTCTCTTAAAATTTTGATAAACTGAAGGGAAAAAAAATGGAGTACGTACACTTTGGAAAGCATTCAACATTGTCATTTGGAGATACGTTGGTGCAAAAGAATTGATGCTTTTGTTAGGGATTTAGGAACAATAATCACACACATAAGTAAAATAAGAACACAAAATAAGAACACCAGATTTAAAGCATAGAGGTGTATCCAAAAACCTGCCATAGAGGTGGGAGAATCGGGTGATGAAGTAGGCAACTACCCCATGAAAAGTAAATTAAAACCATCACTCCCAAGGCTACAAGTTCTCAAACGTGCCTCCTTAAATTTTAC
Organism: Malania oleifera; assembly: GCF_029873635.1. NCBI lineage: Eukaryota > Viridiplantae > Streptophyta > Magnoliopsida > Santalales > Ximeniaceae > Malania > Malania oleifera. The sequence continues at coordinate 71,354,353 of NC_080417.1, read as the reverse complement.
GATAATGATTGCAGAAGATTCAGCAGTCTGTGGGGTTATTATGGATGCCTAGCTAAAGGGGACTTGGTTTTGTCTGTATGCTTGCAATAGAACTGCGAAGAAGAAGCTGCAAACAGTAGTGTTATCACCCTGTTTTGTTATGGGCATGACTTGTGATTATTTCCCCCAGATTCTAGGAGTATATAACCCATGTGCGTAGACGGTTGTAGAATGAATTTAAATTTAGCATTTTCCGGTCTTCTTGTTTTTCTTTCTTTTTAATTTTTCGATATTAGCTCCTAACATGCATGAGAATGAGTCGATTTTGGTTGATTTTAGTTTAAAATCAAAATTGAATTAAGCTTCCCCGTGTGGCAAGATGCAAATATGAGCCAAATTGTTTGTTTGCCCAAATGTCCAAATTGCGGCCAAACAACCGAGTTTCAAAACCAAACTAGAGTTACATTAAGTGCTTCGTTTGGTTGGTTGACAAAGTTAGTCGATATTTGTTTTAACAATGATATATTTTGACAGTAATGTAATTACTTTATATATTCATTTTGGGTGCAATTATACTGGAGTAACAAATTCAGTCACTTTTTTTTTTCTTTCTCTAAAAATTTTGAAAAACTGAAGGGAAAAAAAATGGAGTACTTACAGTTTGGAAAGTATTCAACGTTGTCATTTGGAGATATGATGGTGCAGAAGAATTGATGCTTTTGTTAGGGATTTAGGAACAATAATCACATACATAAGTAAAATAAGCACACAAAATAAGAACACTAGATTTAAAGCATAGAGGTGTATCCAAAAACCGGCTCTAGAGGTGGGAGAATTGGCTGATGAAGTAGGCAACTACCCCATGAAAAGTAAATTAAAACCATCACTCCCAAGACTACATGTTCTCAAACGTGCCTCCTTAAATTTTACGATAATGGTTGCGGAAGCTTCAGCAGTCTGTGGGGTTATGACGGATGCCTAGCTAAAGGGGACTTGGTTTTGTTTGTATGCTTGCAACATAACTGCGAAGGAGAAGCTGCAAATAGTAGTGTTATCACCTTGTTTTGTTATGGGCATGACTTGTGATTATTTCCCCTACATTCTAGGAGTATATAACCCATGTGCGTAGACGGTTGTAGAATGAATTTAAATTTAGCATTTTCCTGTCTTCTTCTTTTTTTTCTTTCTTTTTAATTTTTCAATATTAGCTCCTAACATGCATGAGAATGAGTCGATTTTAGTTTAAAATCATAGTTGAATTAAGCTTCCCCGTGTGGCAAGATGCAAATATGAGCCAAATTGTTTGTTTGCCAAAATGTTCAAATTGCGGCCAAACAACCCAGTTTCAAAACCAAACTAGAGTTGCATTATGTGCTTGGTTTGGTTGGTTCACAAAGTTAGTCAATATTTGTTTGAACAGTGATACATTGTGTTTGATAGTAATGTATTTACTTTATGTATTCATTTTGGGTGCAATTATATTGGAGTAAAAATTGAGTGTCACTTTTTTTTTCTCTTAAAATTTCGATAAACTGAAGGGAAAAAAAATGGAGTACTTACACTTTGGAAAGCATTCAACATTGTCATTTGGGGATATGTTGGTGCAAAGGAATTGATTCTTTTGTTAGGGATTTAGGAACAATAATCACATACATAAGTAAAATAAGCACACAAAATAAGAACACCAGATTTAAAGCATAGAGGTGTATCCAAAAACCGGCTCTAGAGGTGGGAGAATTGGCTGATGAAGTAGGCAACTACCCCATGAAAAGTAAATTAAAACCATCACTCCCAAGATTACATGTTCTCAAACGTGCCTCCTTAAATTTTACGATAATGGTTGCGGAAGCTTCAGCAGTCTGTGGGGTTATTACGGATGCCTAGCTAAAGGGGACTTGGTTTTGTCTGTATGCTTGCAACATAACTGTGAAGGAGAAGCTGCAAATAGTAGTGTTATCACCTTGTTTTGTTATGGGCCTGACTTGTGATTGTTTCCCCTAGATTCTAGGAGTATATAACCCTTGTGCGTAGACGGTTGTAGAATGAATTTAAATTTAGCATTTTCCTGTCTTCTTCTTTTTTTTCTTTCTTTTTAATTTTTCAATATTAGCTCCTAACATGCATGAGAATGAGTCAATTTTTAGTTTAAAATCAAAGTTGAATTAAGCTTCCCCTTGTGGCAAGATGCAATATGAGCCAAATTGTTTGTTTGCCTAAATTTTCAAATTGTGGCCAAACAACCAAGTTTCAAAACCAAACTAGATTTACATTAAGTGCTTCTTTTGGTTGGTTCACAAAGTTAGTCAATATTGGTTTTAACAGTGATACATTGTGTTTGATAGTAATGTAATTACTTTATGTATTCATTTTGGGTGCAATTATACTGGAGTAACAAATTGAGTGTCACATTTTTTTTTCTCTTAAAATTTTGATAAACTGAAGGGAAAAAAAATGGAGTACTTACACTTTGGAAAGTATTCAACATTTTTATTTGGAGATATGTTGGTGCAAAAGAATTGATGCTTTTTTTAGGGATTTAGGAACAATAATTACACACATAAGTAAAATAAGCACACAAAATAAGAACACCAGATTTAAAGCATAGAGGTGTATCCAAAAACCCTCTCTCGAGGTGGGAGAATCGGGTGATGAAGTAGGCAACTACCCCATGAAAAGTAAATTAAAACCATCACTCCCAAGACTACATGTTCTCAAACGTGCCTCCTTAAATTTTACGATAATGGTTTTAGAAGCCTCAGCAGTTTGTGGGGTTATTACGGATGCCTAGCTAAAGGGGACTTGGTTTTGTCTGTATGCCTGCAACAGAATTGCGAAGGAGAAGCTGCAAACAGTAGTGTTATCACCTTGTTTTGTTATGGGCATGACTTGTAATTATTTCCCCTGGATTCTGGGAGTATATGACCCATGTGCGTAGACGGTTGTAGATTGAATTTAAATTTACATTTTCCTGTCTTCTTCGTGTTTTTCTTTCTTTTTATTTTTTCGATATTAGCTCCTAACATGCACGAGAATGAGTCGATTTTGGTTGATTTTAGTTTAAAATCAAAATTTAATTAAGCTTCCCCGTGTGGCAAGATGCAAATATGAGCCAAATTGTTTATTTGCCCAAATTTCCAAATTGCGGCCAAACAACCAAGTTTCAAAACCAAACTAGAGTTACATTAAGTGCTTGGTTTGGTTGGTTGACAAAATTAGTCAATATTTGTTTTACCAGTGATATATTGTGTTTGACAGTAATGTAATTACTTTATGTATTCATTTTGGGTGCAATTATACTGGAGTAACAAATTCAGTCACTTTTTTTTTTCTCTTAAAATTTTGAAAAACTGAAGGGAAAAAAATGGAGTACTTATAGTTTGGAAAGTATTCAACCTTGTCATTTGGAGATATGATGGTGCAGAAGAATTGATGCTTTTTTTAGGGATTTAGGAACAATAATCACACACATAAGTAAAATAAGCACACAAAATAAGAACACCAGATTTAAAGCATGGAGGTGTATCCAAAAACCGGCTCTAGAGGTGGGAGAATCGGCTGATGAAGTAGGCAACTACCCAATGAAAAGTTAATTAAAACCATCACTCCCAAGACTACATGTTCTCAAACTTGCCTCCTTAAATTTTACGATAATGATTGTCGAAGCTTCAGCAGTCTGTCGGGTTATTACGGATGCCTAGCTAAAGGGGACTTGGTTTCATCTGTATGCTTGCAATAGAACTGTGAAGGAGAAGCTGCAAACAGTAGTGTTATCACCCTATTTTGTTATGGGCATGAATTGTGATTATTTGCCCCGGATTCTAGGAGTCTATAACCCATGCATGTAGATGGTTGTAGAACGAATTTAAATTTATCATTTTCCTGTCTTCTTCTTGTTTTTCTTTCTTTTTATTTTTTCCGTATTAGCTCCTAATATGCATGAGAATGAATCGATTTTGATTGATTTTAGTTTAAAATCGAAATTGAATAAAGCTTCCCCATGTGGCAAGATGGAATATGAGCCAAATTATTTGTTTGCCTAAATTTTCAAATTGTGGGCAAACAACCAAGTTTCAAAACCAAACTAGATTTACATTAAGTGCATCGTTTGGTTGGTTCACAAAGTTATTCAATATTGGTTTTAACAGCGATACATTGTGTTGGATAGTAATGTAATTACTTTATGTATTCATTTTGGGTGCAATTATACTGGAGTAACAAATTGAGTGTCACATTTTTTTTCTCTTAAAATTTTGATAAACTGAAGGGAAAAAAAATGGAGTACTTACACTTTGGAAAGTATTCAACATTGTCATTTGGAGATATGTTGGTGCAAAAGAATTGATGCTTTTTTTAGGGATTTAGGAACAATAATCACACACATAAGTAAAATAAGCACACAAAATAAGAACACTAGATTTAAAGCATAGAGGTGTATCCAAAAACCCTCTCTCGAGGTGGGAGAATCGGCTGATGAAGTAGGCAACTACCCCATGAAAAGTAAATTAAAACCATCACTCCCAAGACTACATGTTCTCAAACTTGCCTCCTTAAATTTTACGATAATGATTGTCGAAGCTTCAGCAGTCTGTCGGGTTATTACGGATGCCTAGCTAAAGGGGACTTGGTTTCGTCTGTATGCTTGCAGTAGAACTGCGAAGGGGAAGTTGCAAACAACAGTGTTATCACCTTGTTTTGTTATGGGCATGACCTGTGATTATTTGCCCCGGATTCTAGGAGTATATAACCCATGTGCGTAGATGGTTGTAGAACGAATTTAAATTGAGCATGTTTCGGTCTTCTTCTTGTTTTTCTTTCTTTCTATTTTTCGATATTAGCTCGTAACATACATGAGAATGAGTCGATTTTGGTTGATTTTAGTTTAAAAACAAACTTGAATAAAGCTTCCCCATGTGGCAAGATGCAATATGATCCAAATTGTTTGTTTGCCTAAATTTTCAGATTACGCCCAAACAACCAAGTTTCAAAACAAACTAGATTTACATTAAGTGCTTGGTTTGGTTGGTTCACAAAGTTAGTCAATATTTGTTTTAACAGTGATACATTGTGTTTGATAGTAATGTAAGTACTTTATGTAATCATTTTGGGTGCAATTATGCTGGAGTAACAAATTGAGTGTCACATTTTTTTTCTCTTAAAATTATAATAAACTGAAGGGAAAAAAAAATGGAGTACTTACACTTTGGAAAGTATTCAACATTGTCATTTGGAGATATGTTGGTGCAAAAGAGTTGATGCTTTTGTTTGGGATTTTGGAAGAATAATCACACACATAAGTAAAATAAGTACACAAAATAAGAACACCAGATTTAAAGCATAGAGGTGTATCCAAAAACCCGCTCTAGAGGTGGGAGAATCGGCTGATGAAGTAGGCAACTACCCCATGAAAAGTCAATTAAAACCGTCACTCCCAAGACTACATGTTGTCAAACATGCCTCCTTAAATTTTACAATAATGATTGTAGAAGCTTGAGCAGTCTGTGGGGTTATTACGGATGCCTAGGAAAAGGGGGCTTGGTTTTGTCTGTATGCTTGCAACAGAACTGCGAAGGAGAAGCTGCAAATAGCAGTGTTATCACCCTCTTTTGTTTTGGGCATGACTTGTGATTATCTCCCCATGATTCTAGGAGTATATAACTCATGCGCATGGACGGTTGTAGAACGAATTTAAATTTAGCATTTTCTTGTCTTCTTCTTGTTTTTCGTTCTTTTTATTTTTTCGATATTAGCTCCTAACATGCATGAGAATGAGTCGATTTTGGTTGATTTTAGTTTAAAATCAAAATTGAATTAAGATTCCCCGTGTGGCAAGATGCAAATATGAGCCAAATTGTTTGTTTGCCAAAATGTTCAAATTGCGGCCAAACAACCAAGTTTCAAAACCAAACTAGATTTACATTAAGTGCTTGGTTTGGTTGGTTCACAAAGTTAGTCAATATTTGTTTTAACAGTGATACATTGTGTTTGATAGTAATGTAATTACTTTATGTATTCATTTAGGGTGCAATTATGCTGGAGTAACAAATTGAGTGTCACATTTTTTTTCTCTTAAAATTTTGATAAACTGAAGGGAAAAAAAATGGGGTACTTACGCTTTGGAAAGTATTCAACATTGTCATTTGGAGATATGTTGGTGCAAAAGAATTGATGCTTTTGTTAGGGATTTAGGAACAATAATCACACACATAAGTATAATAAGCACACAAAATAAGAACGCCAGATTTAAAGCATAGAGGTGTATCCAAAAACCCGCTCTCGAGGTGGGAGAATCGGCTGATGAAGTAGGCAACTACCCCAAGAAAAGTAAATTAAAACCATCACTCCCAAGAGTACATGTTCTCAAACTTGCCTCCTTAAATTTTACGATAATGATTGCAGAAGCTTCAGCAATCTGTGGGGTTATTACGGATGCCTAGCTAAAGGGGACTTTGTTTTGTCAATATGCTTGCAACAGAACTGCGAAGGAGAAGCTGCAAACAACAGTGTTATCGCCCTGTTTTGTTATGGGCATGTGTTGACTCTACGAGTGCAATCCTGTTTTGATAATGACAAATCACTTGATATATGTTCTGTGCATTGAGTTTGTGAACAGGACTTATATTAAGCATGCACGGAAAGATAACGAGACATGGAAGCCATAAAGTAAAGTTGACACGTTTTGACGAGCTCCATGGAAATCAAAGAGTAGAAAAATCGAAATGCAAGCGGCAAAGTTCAAGAACATCTTTGGAATGGGTATTTAGATCTCATGTATTTACATTCTCATATGATTTAATTTGAGGCTCAATATAACTTAGAAAGATTTTAGGATTCATGCATTTCATGTACATCATTAGAGTACTTACATGGGTTTAAAAATGTGTTTAAAATCGTGAAAAGTTATTTTGTAAAAGGCCCAAACAAAGAATCAATGTAGAATTTTAAATTGGAAATGAATATGTTTGAAAAAGGGGACTTCGGTAGCCTGAAGTTAACCTCAGGTGCCTGAAGAATTTCTTTGGTAGCTTGAAAATTAAGTTCGGTAGCTTGAAGAATTAAATGAGAAAGACTGAACCTGGTAGAGGCTCTTCGGTCTCTTGGCCCTGGAACCTCAAGCGCCTGAAGTCACCAGTTCCATCGCCTGACCCTGTGTTCCAACGTGATTTTTTCAAGGCTTAAGGAACTTCGGTCGCCTGGATTTTTACCCTCAGGCGCCTGAAGTCGCAGGAATGTTAAAATCATGTTTTTTATTAAAAGAACTCGCAAGCTATCTGATTCATCCAACGGCTGAGATCAATCCTAAGGGTCATTTACTATATATACTAAATGTCTAAACCCTAGAAGCAAGCTAAGACACTCAAGAAAGAGAAGAACACATCTTGTTGAAAGAATATTGAAAATTTGCTCTTATTGCTATACGATTGCCTACACTTCAACTTCTACTCATCGAGCTTAGGCAAATCAACTTAGAATCTCAAGGGATCTCTCTTATACATCTTGATTGTCAACTTGGTATTGAGGTTTGATCATTCAAGTTATTATATTCAAGAACTTCTCATCTCAAAACTTGTTATTGGACATCATTAGAAAAGTTTGATCTTGAGTGTGCACATACATATAAAAATTGTTTTTGAAAAGATCATTACTTGAGAAAGTTGTTTTGCTTTTAGTTGATTGGTTTTTGATTCTAGAATATATATACACATATACATATAGTGTTCATAGAGCTTCTTATTGAAAAATCTATTTTTGATTAAGTATTAAAAGGTTGATCTTGGATGTGCATATACATATACATATTTATTTTCTAAACAAGATCATTACTGGATTAAGATTGTGTGATTGATTGAATGGTTTGATTCAAGTGTGTATTAAGTTAAAAATTCATATTTTAGATATATTAAAACACTTGAATATATATCCTTAGTATTCATAAATATTTATCTTATTGAAGGATATTTTGTTTGGAAAACCTTATACTTGGTATCTTGATCTTTGAATTACATATCATGTATGTTTACATATTACAAAGATCGAGTTGTGATTAAATATTTGATAGAAAGCTTTTTGATATATATTGATAAAATATTCAAGATAAGGCTTTTAACAAGTTCACAATAGACATAATTGTGCATTTTTACCAAGTGAACTAGAACCCTAAAATTCTCCAAAGTGCTTAAATATATCTTTATTTGGGAGATTTCATAAAAAGAGTATTTGTGTGTTGAAGCATATCATACATAAACAATTGTATCGTTTCCATACATTCTGAGCTTCAAGCTTTATCATATGATTATGTACTAGGACTTTGAATTGTACTCACTAGCTTTGTTAGAATCAACATTGAGTGTTTTACAGATTAAATTGTATTCAAGGTTCAGTTTGTGAACCGGGGTTGAGGAGAGAGTTGTATCTCTTGTAAGCAGTGGATTAGGAGGGAGCTGTGTCTCTTGTAAGCAGCGGATTGTAAGGGAAGTTCCATCCCAATTTAAGGAGCAGGGATTATAGTAGAATCCTTGAGTGGGTTGCCCAAGGTGAGGACGTAGGCCGGGTTGGCTGAACCTCGTAAAATCGTGGTTGCATTCTTTCTTCCCTTATCCTTTTTATTTTTCGCATCGTATTTTAATTTCTTGCTTGCTTGTGTATGTTGAATAACTTCACACGCACTTAATTGGGTAAAAAGGATTTCATTGATTTAGTAATTCAAATCAACATCAAATTCCAGTCATTAATTAGTTAAACATAAAAATAGGGATTGATTGGTAGATTAGTTTCAAATTTCTTTTTAAAATACCGAATTCACCCCCCTCTTAGGATTACAACTTAATCAAGAGCATGACTTGGGATTATTTCCCCCGGATTCTAGGAGTATATAACCCATGCACGTAGATGGTTGTAGAACGAATTTAAATTTAGCATTTTCCTGTCTTCTTCTTGTTTTTCTTTCTTTTTAGTTTTTCGATATTAGCTCCAAACATGCATGAGAATGAGTCGATTTTGGTTCATTTTAGTTTAAAATCAAAATTGAATTAAGCTTCCTTGTGTGGTAAGATGCAATATGAGCCAAATTGTTTGTTTGCCAAAATTTTCAAATTGCGGCCAAACAACCAAGTTTCAAAACCAAACTAGATTTACATTAAGTGCTGGGTTTGGTTGGTTCACAAAGTTAGTCAATATTTGTTTTAACAGTGATACATTGTGTTTGATAGTAATGTAATTACTTTATGTATTCATATTGGGTGCAATTATACTGGAGTAACACATTGAGTGTCACATCTTTTTTCTCTTAAAATTTTGATAAACTGAAGGGAAAAAAAATGGAGTACTTACACTTTGGAAAGTGTTCAACATTGTCATTTGGAGACATGTTGGTGCAAAAGAATTGATGCTTTTGTTAGGGATTGAGGAACAATAATCACACACATAAGTAAAATAAGCACACAAAATAAGGAGACTAGATTTAAAGCATAGAGGTGTATCCAAAAACCTACTCTAGAGGTGGGAGAATCGGCTGATGAAGTAGGCAACTACCCCATGAAAAGTAAATTAAAACCATCACTCCCAAGACTACATGTCCTCAAACGTGCCTCCTTAAATTTTACAATAATGATTGCAGAAGCTTCGGCAGTCTGTGGCGTTATTACGGATGCCTAGCTAAAGGGGCTTGGTTTTGTTTGTATGCTTACAATAGAACTGCAAAGGAGAAGCTGCAAACAGCAGTGTTATCACCCTGTTTTGTTATGGGCATGACTTGTGATTATTTCCCCGGGATTCAAGGAGTATATAACCCATGCGCGTAGATGGTTGTAGAACGAATTTAAATTTATCATGTTCCCGTCTTCTTCTTGTTTTTCTTTCTTTTTATTTTTTCAATATTAGCTCCTAACATGCATGAGAATGAGTCGATTTTTGTTGATTTTAGTTGAAAATCAAAATTGAATTGAGCTTCCCCGTGTGGCAAGATGCAATATGAGCCAAATTGTTTGTTTGCCAAAATTTTCAAATTGCAGCCAAACAGCCAAGTTTCAAAACCAAACTAGATTTACATTAAGTGCTTAGTTTGGTTGGTTCACAAAGTTAGTCAATATTTGTTTTAACAGTGATACATTGTGTTTGATAGTAATGTAATTATTTTATGTATTCATTTTGGTTGCAATTATAATGGAGTAACAAATTGAGTGTCACTTTTTTTTCCTCTTAAAATTTTGATAAACTGAAGGGAAAAAATATGGAGTACTTACACTTTGGAACGTTATCAACATTTTCATATGGAGATATGTTGGTGCAAAAGAATAGATGCTTTTGTTGGGGATTTTGGAACAATAATCACACACATAAGTAAAATAAGCACACAAAATAAGAAGACCAGATTTAAGGCATGGAGGTGTATCCAAAAAATAGAGGTGGGAGAATCGGCTGATGAAGTAGGCAACTACCCCATGAAAAGTAAATTAAAACCATCACTCTCAAGACTACATGTTCTCAAACGTGCCTTTTTAAATTTTACGATAATGATTGCAGAAGCTTCAGCAGTCAGTCGGGTTATTACAGATGCCTAGCTAAAGGGGACTTGGTTTTGTCTGTATGCCTGCAACAGAACTCCGAAGGAGAAGCTGCAAACAGGAGTGTTATCACCCTGTTTTATTATGGGCATGACTTGTGATTATTTCCCCCGGATTCTAGGAGTCTATAACCCATGCTCGTAGATGGTTATGGAACGAATTTAAATTTTGCATTTTCCTGTCTTCCTTTTGTTTTTCTTTCTTTTTATTTTTTCTATATTAGCTCCTAACATGCATGAGAATGAGTCGATTTTGGTTGATTTTAGTTTAAAATCAAAATTGAGTTAAGATTCCCCGTGTGGCAAGATGCAATATGAGCCAAATTGTTTGTTTGCCAAAATTTTCAAATTGCGGCCGAACAACCAAGTTTCAAAACCAAACTAGATTTACATTAAGTGCTTGGTTTGGTTGGTTCACAAAGTTAGTCGATATTTGTTTTAACAGTGATACATTGTGTTTGATAGTAATGTAATTACTTTATGTATTCATTTTGGGTGCAATTATACTGGAGTATGAAATTGAGTGTCAATTTTCTTTTCCTCTTAAAATTTTGGTAAACCGAACGGCGAAAAAATGGAGTACATACACTTTGGAAAGTATTCAACATTGTCATTTGGAGATATGTTGGTGCAAAAGAATTGATGCTTTTGTTAGGGATTTAGGAACAATAATCACACACATAAGTAAAATAAGCACAGAAAATAAGAAGACTAGTTTTAAAGCATAGAGGTGTATCCAAAAACCTGCTCTAGAGGTGGGAGAATCAGCTGATGAAGTAGGCAACTACCCCATGGAAAGTAAATTAAAACCATCAATCCGAAGACTACATGTTCTCAAACGTGCCTCCTTAAATTTTACGATAATGATTGAAGAAGCTTCAGCTGTCTGTGGGGTTATTACGAATGCCTAGCTAAAGGGGACTTGGTTTTGTCTGTATGCTTACAACAGAATTGCGAAGGAGAAGCTGCAAACAACAGTTTTATCACCCTGTTTTGTTATGGGCATGACTTGTGATTATTTCCCCTGGATTCTAGGTGTATATAACCCATGCGCGTAGATGGTTGTAGAACGAATTTAAATTTAGCATTTTCCTATCTTCCTCTTGTTTTTCTTTCTTTTTATATTAGCTCCTAACATGTGCGAGAATGAGTCGATTTTGGTTGATTTTAGTTTAAAATCAAAATTGAATTAAGCTTCCCCGTGTGGGAGGATGCAATATGAGCCAAATTGTTTGTTTGCCAAAATTTTCAAATTGCGGCCAAACAACGAAGTTTCAAAACCAAACTAGATTTACATTATGTGCTTGGTTTGGTTGGTTCACAAAGTTAGGCAATATTTGTTTTAACAGCGATACATTGTGTTTGATAGTAATGTAATTACTTTATGTATTCATTTTGGGTGCAATTATAATGGAGTAACAAATTGAGTGTCACATTTTTTTCCTCTTAAAATTTTGATAAACGGAAGGGAAAAAAATGGAGTACTTACATGTTGGAGTATTCAACATTGTCATTTGGAGATATGTTGGTGCAAAAGAATTGATGCTTTTGTTAGGGATTTCGGAACAATAATCACACACATAAGTAAAATAAGGACACAAAATAAGGAGACCAGATTTAAAGCATAGAGGTGTATCCAAAAACCTGCTCTAGAGGTGGGAGAATCGGCTGATGAAGTAGGCAACTACCCCATGGAAAGTAAATTAAAACCATCACTCCCAAGACTACATGTTGTCAAACGTGCCTCCTTAAATTTTACGATAATGATTGCAGAAGCTTCAACAGTTTGTGGGGTTATTACGGATGCCTAGCTAAAGGGGACTTGGTTTTGTTTGTATGCTTGCAACAGAACTGCGAAGGAGAAGCTGCAAACAACAGTGTTATCACCCTGTTCTGTTATGGGCATGACTTGTGATTATTTCCCCCGGATTCTAGGAGTATATAACCCATGCCCGTTGTTGGTATTAGAACGAATTTAAATTTAGCTTCTTCCTGTCTTCCTCTTATTTTTCTTTCTTTTTATTTTTTCGATATTAGCTCCTAACATGCATGAGAATGAGTCGATTTTGGTTGATTTTAGTTTAAAATCAAAATTGAATTAAGCTTCTCTGTGTGGCAAGATGCAATATGAGTCAAATTGTTTGTTTGCCAAAATTTTCAAATTGCGGCCAAACAACCAAGTTTCAAAACCAAACTAGATTTACATTAAGTGCTTGGTTTGGTTGGTTCACAAAGTTAGTCAATATTTGTTTTAACAGCGATACATTGTGTTTGATAGTAATGTAATTACTTTATGTATTCATTTTGGGTGCAACTACACTAGAGTAACAAATTTAGTGTCACTTTTTTTTTATCTTAAAATTTTGATAAACTGAAGGAAAAAAAAATGGAGTATGTTGACTCTATGAGTACAATCCGGTTTTTGATAATGACAAATCACTTGATATTTGATATGTACGTTGAGTTTGTGAACAAGACTTACACTGAGCACGGACGAAAAGATAACGAGTCATGGATGCCACAAAGTAAAGCTTATACATTTAAGAAAGTACCATGGAACTCAAAGAATATGAGAATCAAGATGTAGGCAGCAAAGTTCAAGATTGTCTTGAGAATAAGTATTTAGAACTCATGTATCTACATTTTAGTATGATTTATCTTGAGGCTCAATACAACTTGGTATGATTTTAGGATTCATGCATTTCAGGTACATCATTAGAGTACTTACATAGGCTTATAAATGTGTTTAAAATCGTGAAAACTTGTTTTGTAAAAGGCCTAAGCAAAGAATCAAAGTAAAATTTTAAATTGGAAATGAATATGTGTGAAAAAGGGGACTTTGATAGCCTGAAGTTAACCTCAGGCACCTGAAGAATTTCTTTGGTAGCCTGAATATTAAGTTCGATAGCCTGAAGAATTAAGTGGGAAAGACAAAACCTGGCAGAGGTACTTCGATTGCTTGACCTTGGAACTTCAAGCGCCTGAAGTTGACACTTCAGGAGCCTGAAGTCGAGTTCGGTTGCCTGAACTCGCGGGAAAGCCTAAAAATCAGTTCTTTATTAAAAAGACACGCGAGGTATCTTATTGATCCAATGGATGAGATCAATTCTAAGGGTAATATACTATATATTATGAATATCTAAACCCTAGAAGAGAAAGAGACACACAAGAAAGAGAAGAACATACCTTGTTGCAAGTTTGTTGATTATCTACTCTTAGTGCTATTCGTTTGCCTATACATCAATCTCATATCTTCAAGCTTGGGAAAATCAATTCAGATTTTCAAAAGGAACTTGTTTACTCTACTGTATTTCAATCTAGTATTGAGGTTTGATCTTTCAAGTTATTAGTTTTGTGATTTTTTGCATATCATCTCATTGTTTGTTTCTTGACTAGTATTGAAAAGTATTGATCTTGAGTGTGCTTTTTGTACAAAAATTAATTTTCTAATAGATCATTACTTGAGAAAGTTTATCTAAGTTGGTAGATTAAATTTTGGTTCAAGAGTATATAAATATACATATATTGTCTCGAAGGGCTTCTTATTGAAAAACCTAGTTTTTGATTAAAAGAGTGGTCTTGAAAGTATCTTTATATATATCAAGTTCTTTTTGAACTAGATCGTGATTTGTTTTATGGTGTGTGACTCATTGAAAGGTTTGATTCAAGTGTGTGGTTTCTAAAAGGATCTATCTTTAGATACATTAGAGTTTAATTGAATACCCTTGATAGTTATAAATATAATTTTAATTGAGGGATATTTTTCTGCAAATTAATATACTCAGTTTTGTGGTTGAGTACTTGAAATAAAACTTTGTGATTTTGATTGAGTGTATATTCAAGACAAAGTTTTTTCCAACAAGGTCACTTCAATTATATAAGTGTGCCTTTTTGTAAAGTGAACCAAGAACCCTAGATTATTCCAAAACGTTTTGAATTTATCTTTACTTGAGAGTTTTGGTTAAAAATGGATTTGTGTGTTGAGGCATATCATACATAAAACGATTTTATCGTTTTCATTCATTTACGAGCTTCAAGTTATATCATATGTCAATGTTTTAGGAATTTGAATTGTACTCACCAGTTTTTGTTAGAAGCATTGTTTTTGAGTGTATTTTTCAGATTCTATTGTATACACGGTTCGGTGTGTGTACTTGTGTGAAAGGAGAGAGATGTATCTTTTGTAAGCAGTGGAGTAGGAGGAAGCTGTGCCTCTTGTAAGTAGCGGATTGTAAGGGAAGCTTCGTCCTATTTTAAGGAGCACGGTTAGTGAATCCTTAAGTGGTTGCTCAAGGTGAGGACGTAGGCTAAGTAGGTTGAATCTCGTAAAATCGTGGTTGCATTCTTTCTTCCCTTATCTTTTTATTTTCTGTATCATATTTCAATTTCCAGCTTGCTTGTGTATGTTGAATAATTTAACACCAACTTGATAAGTGACTAGTTAAACTTAGATACAGGGATTGATTGGTAAATAGGTTTCAACGATTTTTTTAAATACCCAATTCACCCCCCCCTCTTGGGATTACACCTTAATCAACGTTTGGTATCAGAGCGGGTATACTTAGACTTGATAGTTAATTTGTAAAACGATCATATGACACACATTGGTGTAACTCCATTTGGTGAGGGACACCCATCCACTAGACCACCCATTTTTTGTGGTGTAAATTACACTTATTGGAAACATAGAATGAGCATATATCTACTAAACGTAGTTTGGAAGGTCTGGAAAATTGTGACTAAAGGAAATCACATTCTCATGAAAGTCATTGATAAGATTAATGTACCTAAAACTGAAGATGAATATACTGAACAGGGTTGGAAGTCAGTTTAAATTAATGCCACAGCCATGAATATACTTTTCTGTGCACTAGATGTTAATGAATTTAATAGGGTAATGACATGTAACTCAACTAATGAAATTTGGGAAAAATTAGAAGTTACATATGAAGACATTAAGGAAGTAAAGGATAGCAGAATAGACATGCTTACTAGTGAATATGAATTATTTAAAATGACGATTGATAAATCTTTACTATCTATGTACACTAGATTCACACACATCATTAACTCTTTAAATGCTCTTGGAAAAACTTACCCCTCTTATGAGTTAATTAGGAAAATACTCAGGGGATTACCTCCAGTCTGGGAAGCTAAAACTATTGCAATAGCTGAAGGGAGAAATCTCAAGGAGATGTCGGTGGACGAACTCATTAGATCACTCATCACCTATAAGCTGGCAATAAACGAGAGAAAAAATGAGCAAAGCAAAGCTAAGAAAGTCACTGCACTTAAGGCATCATCAAGCTATTCAAGTGAAGGAAGCGATTCTGAAACGGATAATGACATGACTTTGTTCACAAAGAAGTTCGGGAAGTTTTTGAAGAAGAACAAAAAGTTCAACAGAAAATTCCGTAACTCTAAATCAAAAAGAGGAGAGCAAAGCATGAAGAAAAAGAAGGAGGATCCACCAACTTGCTACAATTGCCGAGAAGTTGGACACATCAAGCCTGAGTGCCCCAAACTCATAAAAGCTTTAAAGAAAACGAAGATGGCGCTGAAAGTCGGCTGGGATACACACAGCACTAGCAGTTCAGAATATAAATCCAGTGACGACGAGGTTGCCAATTTGTGTCTAATGGCACATGATGACTTGGAGGTACAATCAACTTTTTTATCATCTTCGTACTATTCTAGTGAATATGAAAATGAAAATAAACTGATGTCATATGATGAGCTGAAATAAGAATACCTATACACTATTAAAATGTTTGAGAAGAAAACAAAGAAAATTTTTGAGTTGAGAAGCAAAGTCAAAGAACTTTCAAATCTAGTTGAACACCAAAATGAATCCCATGCATCATTTATAATAGATAAAAATTTGAAAATTGATGAGTTAGAAAAGGACTTGAAAGATAAATTTGAAATCGTCTGTAAATTTACTGAAGGACAAAACAATTTTGAAAAGCTCTTAGGATCTCAAAGAAATTCTCTAGAAAAGGAAAGATTTGGTTTTAATGGTAAAGAAAATACAAAGAAAAGACATCTTTACATGGGGTATTTTACAAAAGAATCAAAGTCATTTGTTCCAACTAAGAACCATTATAGATATACTACATGCTTTAAATGTAGAAGGTTGGGTCACACACAATTTGATTGCCCTTTGAAAAATAAAGATGTAAAAATTAAGAGAGTATGGAAGGTGAAAGGTCAAACTAGCACTAACCCCCCTGGACCCAAGAAAATCTGGGTACCAAAGCTAGTTGTTTAATTGTGTCTTGCAGATTTGCTTAAGATCAGCATCCTCAAAAGACAAATGGTATATGGATAGCAGATGCTCACGTCACATGACCGGAGATAAAGAAAAATTCACTTCCATCATACTCAAGGATGAAGGGTTTGTTACTTTTGGTGATAATGCTAAAAGAAGGATCACAGGAGTCGATAATGATTCCTCACTCATTATTGATGATGTATTATTAGTTGAAGGTTTAAAGCACAATTTATTAAGCATAAGTCAACTATGTGATAAAGGCTACAAAGTATCATTTGAACATGACAAGTGCATAGTTGAACACAAAATTAATAATAAGACACTCTTCATTGCTAAGCATCATGAAAACGTTTATACCACAAGCTTTGACAACTTAACTTCACAAAGTGTAACCTTCTTATCTGCCATGAATGAATTAAGTTGGATTTGGCATAGGAGAGACTAGGACACGCAAACATGGATTTAATCTCAAAACTTGTTAAGAAAGAATTAGTTAAGGGACTGCCCAAGATAAAATTTGTGAAAGATAAAATTTGTGACGCATGTCAACTAAGAAAACAAGCAAGAACAAGCTTTAAGAAAAAGAGATCTCCTCTACTAGGCCACTTCAAATGCTTCACTTAGACTTATTTGGACCAAACCCAATTCAGAGTTTAGGAGGAAAATCATACGCATTTGTCATTATTGATGATTTTTCATGATACACATGGGTACTTTTCTTAGGTCATAAAGATGAAGCATGTGAAAAATTTATAAACCTGTGCAAGAAAGTACAAAATGAAAAGGGATACACAATTACCAAAATCCGAAGTGATAGGGGTAGAGAGTTTAAAAATCAAGGCATGGAAGACTATTGTAACTCATTAGGATTTGCCCATAATTTTTCAGCTCCTAGAACACCACAACAGAATGGAGTAGTTGAAAGAAAGAATAGATCTATACAGGAAATGGCCAGAACTATGCTTAACAAACATAAATTACCTAAATACTTCTGGGCCGAGGCAGTGAATACTGCCTGCTATGTGCTAAATAGAGTTCTAATTAGACCATTACTTAATAAGACTCCTTACGAATTATGGAATGGCCATAGACCAAACTTATCATATTTTCATGTTTTTGGCTATAAGTGTTTTGTGCTCAGAGACAATGAGCATTTAGGAAAATTCGATGCAAAATTTGATGAAGGTATCTTTCTAGGATATGCTCTAGATAGTAAATCCTATAGAGTATATAATAAACGAACATTGACAATTATAGAGTCTATTCATGTAGTGTTCGATGAGACAAATACCTTCTCCAAGAGAATTGATGAAGATGAACCCGAATTAAACAAGGAACTAAAAGAACTATCAATTGAGAATGATTCAGAAAAGAAAAATAAACTTAGAGAACCATCCATTGGAATTGAAGAAACTACAACTAAGGTAAATGCACCACCTAGAGAATGGAAATACATAAAGAATCATCCCATAGATCAAATAATAGGAGAACCATTACATGGAGTAGCCACTCGCTCCTCTCTTAGGAACATGGTTAGTCATTTTGCGTTTCTATCTCAAGAAGAACCTATGAATGTGAGTGAAGCTATAGAGGATGAATCTTGGGTGCTATCTATGCAAGAAGAATAAAATCAATTTGAAAGAAACAAAGTGTGGACTTTAGTTCCCAGACCAGAGGATAAGTCAATCATAGGGACCAAATGGATATATAAGAATAAGAAAGATGAACATGGAGTGGTTGTGAGAAATAAGGCTAGATTAGTAGCTCAGGGATATAATCAAGAAGAAGGTATAGATTTTGAAGAAACATTTTCCCCTGTAGCTAGGATGGAAGCCATACGAATGTTATTAGCATATGTAGCTTTTAAGGATTTCAAGCTATATCAAATGGACGTCAAAAGCGCCTTTTTAAATGGCTATATAAATGAAGAAGTGTATGTAGAATAACCCCCAGGTTTTGAAAACCATAAGAATCCTGATTATGTTTATAGATTGATGAAAGCCTTGTACGGTTTAAAGTAAGCTCTTAGAGCGTGGTATGAAAGGCTAAGTGGTTTTCTATTAGAAAATGGATTTATAAGAGGAAAAATAGATGCAACCCTGTTCAAAAAGTCTAAGAAAGATGATATCCTCCTAGTGCAAGTATATGTAGATGACATCATATTTGGCGCTACAGATAAAGAATTGTGTAATGAATTTGCCAATACCATGCAAAATGAATTTGAGATGAGCATGATGGGAGAACTAAACTTTTTTCCTAGGACTTCAAATCAAACAAGCAAATCATGGAATATTCATAAATCAATCAAAGTATATCAGAGACCTACTCAAAAATTGTAACATGGAAGACGGAAAAGTAGTAGGTACACCTATGAGCACTTCATTAAAATTAGATAAAGATGAACAAGGTATACCAGTGGATGTCAAGCTATATCGTGGAATGATAGGTAGCTTGTTATACCTGACTGCCAGTAGACCAGATATAATGTTTATTGTATGTTTGTGCGCAAGATTTCAGTCTGCTCCAAAAGAGTCTCATTTGCTAGCTGTTAAACGGATACTTAGATATTTGATAGGAACCGTGAACATTAGGTTATGGTATCCTAAGTACACATCCTTTGAAATTCTTAGTTATTCAGATGCTGATTTTGCGGGTAGCAAAGTAGATAGAAAGAGCACTAGCGGTACTTGTCATTTCTTAGGACACTCGTTGGTCTCTTGGTTTTCCAAGAAGCAAAATTCAGTCGCACTATCCACAGCTGAGGCTAAATACATAGCGGCTGGTAGCTGTTGTGCTCAAACGCTTTACATGAAGCAACAACTGAAGGATTTTGGATTACATTATGAAACCATCTCTATAAGATGCGATAACACAAGTGCAATAAATATCTCAAAGAATCGCATATTACATTCACGAACTAAGCACATAGAAATACGACATCACTTTCTTCGTGACCATGTATAGAAAAGGGATGTAAGACTAGAGTTTGTATGCATGGATGAACAATGGGCTGATATATTCACGAAACCACTTGCGGAGGATAAATTTATACAAATTAGACATGAATTAGGTCTCATGCATAGTCGAGAGGTTGCTTAGAATCTTGTTAGATGATATAATTAAGGCGGAGCAACATCACTTTATAATCATCACTTGGTATTTGCATTACTCAATATTTGGTATCAACAATTGGACACATTTCAAAACAGTAAAATTTCTAAGGGGAGAAGAACATATGGGTATGTTTACTCTTGATTTAGTTATTATACACCTTTTTGTTGATGTCAAAAGGGGGAGAGAATTTGGAAGCAAAAATAATAAAATGGATTCAAATAATAATATCACATTTATCATGAGCATATTTCAAATTTCATTTGGATTCGAGTTACATCATGTGGTCATTTAGTGGTTATTTGATGCATTAATTGAGGGGGAGCATTGTTAGGCATAACCCATTATATATTTTTGCTCGTGCATTTGTCATCATAAAAAAGGGGGAGATTGTTGACTCTATGAGTCCAATCCAATTTTTGATAATGACAAATCACTTGATATTTGATCTGTGCATTGAGTTTGTGAACAGGACTTACACTGAGCATGCATGAAAAGATAATGAGTCATGAATGCCATAAAGTAAAACTTATACATATTAGAAAGTACTATGGAACTCAAAGAGTATGAGAATCAAGATGCAAGCGGCAAAATTCAAGAATGTCTTGAGAATGGGTATTTAGAACTCATGTATCTACATTTTAGTACGATTTATCTTAAGGCTCAATATAACTTAGAATGATTGTAGGATTCATGCATTTCATGTACATCATTAGAGTACTTACATGGACTTATAAATGTGTTTAAAATCGTGAAAACTTGTTTCGTAAAAGGCCCAAGCAAAGAATCAAAGTAGAATTTTAAATTGGAAATGAATGTGTGAAAAAGGGGACTTCGGTAGCCTGAAGTTAACCTCAAGCACCTGAAGAATTTCTTCGGTAGCCTGAAAATTAAGTTCGGTAGCCTGAAGAATTAAATGGGAAAGACAGAACCTGGTAGAGGTACTTCAGTCACCTGACCTTGGAACGTCAGGTGCCTGAAGTTGACACTTCAAGAGCCTGAAGTCGAGTTCGATTGCCTGAACTCGCGGGAAAGCCTAAAAATCAGTTCTTTATTAAAAAGACACGCGAGGTATCTTATTGATCCAACGGCTGAGATCAATTCTAAGGGTAACATACTATATATTATGAATATCTAAACCCTAGGAGAGAGAGAGACACAAGAAAGAGAAGAACACACCATGTTGAAAGTTTGTTGATTATCTACTCTTAGTGCTATTCGTTTGCCTATACATCAATCTCATATCTTCAAGCTTGGGCAAATCAATTCAGATTTTCAAAAGGAACTTGTTTACTCTACTGTACTTCATCTAGTATTGAGATTTGATCTTTCAAGTTATTAGTTTTGTGATTTTTTGCATATCATCTCATTGTTTGTTTCTTGACTAGTATTGAAAAGTATTGATCTTGAGTGTGCTTTTTGTACAAAAATTAATTTTGTAAGAGATCATTACTTGAGAAAGTTTATCTAAGTTGGTAGATTAAATTTTGGTTCAAGAGTATATAAATATACATATATTGTCTCAAAGGGCTTCTTATTGAAAAACCTAGTTTTTGATTAAAAGAGTGATCTTGAAAGTATCTTTATATATATCAAGTTCTTTTTGAACCAGATCGTTATTTGTTTTATGGTGTGTGACTCATTGAAAGGTTTGATTCAAGTGTGTGGTTTTTAAAAGGATCTATCTTTGGATACATTAGAATTTGATTGAATACCCTTGATACTTATAAATATAATTTTAATTAAGGGATATTTTTCTGCAAATAAATATACTCAATTTTGTGGTTGAGTACTTGAAATAAAACTTTGTGATTTTGATTGAGTGTATATTCAAGACAAAGTTTTTGCCAACAAGTTCACTTTAATTATATAAGTGCCTTTTTGCAAAGTGAACCAAGAACCCTAGATTATTCCAAAAAGTTTTGAATTTATCTTTACTTGAAAGTTTTGGTTAAAAAGGAATTTTTTTTGTTGAGGCATATCATACATAAAACGATTTTTTCATATTTCATTCATTTACGAGCTTCAAGTTATATCATATGTCAATGTTTTAGGAATTTGAATTGTACTCACCAGCTTTTGTTAGGAGCATTATTTTTTAGTGTATTTTCCAGATTCTATTGTATACACGGCTCGATGTGTGAACCTGTGTAAGAGGAGAGAGCTGTATCTCTTGTAAGCAGCAGAGTAAGAGGAAGTTGTGCCTCTTGTAAGCAGCGGATTGTAAGGGAAGTTCCATCCCATTTTAAGGAGCAGGGTTAGTGAATCCTTGAGTGGTTGCTCAAGGCGAGGATGTAGGCCAAGTAGGTTGAACCTCGTAAAATCGTGGTTGTATTCTTCTTCCCTTATCTTTTGATTTTCCGCATCATATTTCAATTTCTAGCATGCTTGTGTATGTTGAATAATTTCACACCAACTTGATAAGAGACTAGTTAAACTTAGATACAGGGATTGATTGGTAAATAGGTTTCAAAGATTTTTTTAAATACCCAATCACCCCCCCCCTCTTGGGATTACACCTTAATCAACAGAGTACTTACACTTTGGAAAGTATTCAACATTGTCATTTGGAGATATGTTGGTGTAAAAGAATTGATGCTTTCGTTAGGGATTTAGGAACAATAATCACACACATAAGTAAAATAAGCACACAAAATAAGAACACAAGATTTAAAGCATAGAGGTGTATCCAAAAACCCGCTCTAGAGGTGGGAGAATTGGCTGGTGAAGTAGGCAACTATCCCATGAAAAGTAAATTAAAACCATCACTCCCAAGACTACATGTTCTCAAACGTGCCTCCTTAAATTTTACGATAATGATTGCAGAAGCTTCAGCAGTCAGTGGGGTTATTACGGATGCCTAGCTAAAGGGGACTTAGTTTTGTTTGTATGCCTGCAACAGAACTGCGAAGGAGAAGCTTCAAACAACAGTGTCATCACTCTGTTTGTTATGCGCATGACTTGTGATTATTTCCCCCGGATTCTAGGAGTATATAACCCATGCGCATAGATGGTTGTAGAACGAATTTAAATTTAGCTTCTTCCTGTCTTCCTCTTATTTTTCTTTCTTTTTATTTTTTCGATATTAGCTCCTAACATGCATGAGAATGAGTCGATTTTGGTTGATTTTAGTTTAAAATCAAAATTGAATTAAGCTTCTTTGTGTGGCAAGATGCAATATGAGTCAAATTGTTTGTTTGCCAAAATTTTCAAATTGCGGCCAAACAACCAAGTTTCAAAACCAAACTAGATTTACATTAAGTGCTTGGTTTGGTTGGTTCACAAAGTTAGTCAATATTTGTTTTAACAGCGATACATTGTGTTTGATAGTAATGTAATTACTTTATGTATTCATTTTGGGTGCAACTACACTAGAGTAACAAATTTAGTGTCACTTTTTTTTTATCTTAAAATTTTGATAAACTGAAGGGAAAAAAAAATGGAGTACTTACACTTTGGAAAGTATTCCACATTGTCATTTGGAGATATGTTGGTGGAGAAGAATTGATGCTTTTGTTAGGGATTTTGGAACAATAATCACACACATATGTAAAGTAAGCAAACAAAACAAGAACACCAGATTTAAAGCATAGAGGTGTAGCCAAAAACCTGCTCTAGAGGTGGGAGAATCGGCTGATGAAGAAGACAACTACCGCATGAAAAGTAAATTAAAACCGTCACTCCCAAGACTACATGTTCTCAAACTTGCCTCCTTAAATTTTACGATAATGATTGCAGGAGCTTCAGCAGTTTGTGGGGTTATTACATATGCCTAGCTAAAGCGGACTTGGTTCTTTCTGTATGCTAGCAACAGAACTGCGAAGGAGAAGCTGCAAACGTAGTGTTATCACCCTGTTTTTTTTCTGGGCATGACTTGTGATTATTTCCCCTAGATTCTAGGAGTATATAATCCACGCGCGTATATGGTTGTAGAACGAATTTAAATTTAGCATTTTCTTGTCTTCTTCTTGTTTTTCTTTATTTTTATTTTTTCGATATTAGCTCAAAACATGCATAAGAATGAGTCGATTTTGGTTGATTTTAGTTTAAATTCAAAATTGAATTAAGCTTCCCCGTGTGGCAAGATGCAATATGAGCCAAATTATTTGTTTGCCAAAATGTTCAAATTGCCGCCAAACAACCAAGTTGCAAAACCACACTAGATTTACATTAAGTGCTTGGTTTGGTTGGTTCCCAAAGTTAGTCAATATTTCTTTTAATAGTGATACATTGTGTTTGATAGTAATGTACTTAGTTTATGTATTCATTTTTGGTGCAATTATACTAGAGCAACAAATTGAGTGTCACTTTTTCTTCCTCTTAAAATTTTGATAAACTGAAGGAAGAAAAAACAGAGTACTTACACATTGGAAAGTATTCAACATTGTCATTTGGAGATATGTTGGTGGAGAAGAATTGATGCTTTTTTTAGGGATTTAGGAGCAATAATCACACACATATGTAAAATAAGCAAACAAAAGAAGAACACCAGATTTAAAGCATAGAGGTGACCAAAAACCTGCTCTAGAGGTGGGAGAATCAGCTAATGATGTAGGCAACTACCCCATGAAAAGTAAATTAAAACCGTCACACCCAAGACTACATGTTCTCAAACTTGCCTCCTTAAATTTTACGATAATGATTGCAGAAGCTTCAGCAGTCTGTGGGGTTATTACAGATGCCTAGCTAAAGGGGACTTTGTTTTGTCTGTATGCTTGCAACAGAACTGCGAAGGAGAAGCTGTAAACAGCAGTGTTATCACCCTGTTTTGTTATAGGCATGACTTGTGATTATTTCCCCCAGATTCTAAGAGTATATAACCCATGCGTGTAGATGGTTGTAGAACGAATTTAAATTTAGCGTTTTCCTGTCTTCGTCTTGTTTTTCTTTCTTTTTATTTTTTCAATATTAGCTCCTAACATGCATGAGAATGAGTCGATTTTGGTTGATTTTAGTTTAAAATCAAAATTGAATTAGGCTTCCCCATGTGGCAAGATGCAATATGAGCCAAATTGTTTGTTTGCCAAAATTTTCAAATTGCGGCCAAACAATCAAGTTTCAAAACCAAACTAGATTTACATTAAGTGCTTGGTTTGGTTGGTTCACAAAGTTAGTCAATATTTGTTTTAACAGCGATGCATTGTGTTTGATAGTAATGTAATTACTTTATGTAATCACTTTTGGGTGCAATTATACTGGAGTAACAAATTGGGTGTCACTTTTTTTTTCCCTTAAAATTTTGATAAACTGAAGGGAAAAAATATGGAGTACTTACACTTTGGAAAGTATTCAACATTGTCATTTGGAGATATGTTGGGGCAAAAGAATTGATGCTTTTGTTAGGGATTTAGGAACAATAATCACACACATGAGTAAATTAAGCACACAAAATAAGAACACCAGATTTGAAGCATCGAGGTGTATCCAAAAACACGCTCTAGAGGTGGGAGAATCGGCTGGTGAAGTAGGCAACTCCCCCATTAAAAGTAAATTAAAACCATCACTCCCAAGACTACATGTTCTCAAACTTGTCTCCTTAATTTTACGATAATGATTGCAGAAGCTTCAGGAGTCTGTGGGGTTATTACAGATGCCTAGCTAAAGGGGACTTGGTTTTGTCTGTATGCTTGCAACAGAACTGGGAAGGAGAAGCTGCAAACAGCAGTGTTATCACCCCGTTTTGTTATGGGCATGACTTGTGATTATTTCCCCTGAATTCTACGAGTATATAACCCATGCTCATTGATGGTTGTAGAACGAATTTAAATTTGGCATTTTCCTATCTTCTTGTTGTTTTTTTTTTCTTTTTATTTTTTCGATATTAGCTCCTAACATGCATGAGAATGAGTCGATTTTGGTTGATATTAGTTTAAAATCAAAATTGAATTAAGCTTCCCCCTGTGGCAAGATGCAATATGAGCCAAATTGTTTGTTTGCCAAAATTTTCAAATTGCGGCCAAACAACCAAGTTTCAAAACCAAACTAGATTTACATTAAGTGCTTGGTTTGGTTGGTTCACAAAGTTAGTCAATATTTGTTTTAACAGTGATACATTGTGTTTGAGAGTAATGTAATTACTTTATGTATTCATTTTGGGTGCAATTATACTCGAGTAACAAATTGAGTGTCGCTTTTTCTTTTCTCTTAAAATTTTGATAAACTGAAGGGAGAAAAAACGGAGTACTTACACTTTGGAAAGTATTCAACATTGTCATTTGGAGATACGTTGGTGCAAAAGAATTGATGCTTTTGTTAGGGATTTAGGAACAATAATCACACACATAAGTAAAATAAGCACACAAAATAAGAACACCAGATTTAAAGCATAGAGTTGTATCCAAAAACCCGCTCTAGAGGTGGGAGAATCGGCTGGTGAAGTAGGATACTACCCCATGAAAAGTAAATTAAAACCATCACTCCCAAGACTACATGTTCTCAAACGTGCCTCCTTAAATTTTACGATAATGATTGCAGAAGCTTCAGGAGTCTGTGGGGTTATTAAGGATGCCTAGCTAAAGGGGACTTGGTTTTGTCTGTATGCTTGCAACAGAACTGCGAAGGAGAAGCTGCAAATAGTAGTGTTATCACCTTGTTTAGTTATGGGCATGACTTGTGATTATTTTCCCCGGATTCTAGGAGTATATAACCCATGCCCGTTGATTGTTGTAGAACGAATTTAAATTTAGCATTTTCCTGTCTTCTTCTTGTTTTTCTTTCTTTTTACTTTTTCGATATTAGCTCCTAACATGCATGAGAATGAGTCGATTTTGGTTGATTTTAGTTTAAAATCAAAATTGAACTAAGCTTCCCCGTGTGGCAAGATGCAATATGAGCCAAATTGTTTGTTTGCCAAAGTTTTCAAATTGCGGCCAAACAACCAAGTTTCAAAACCAAACTAGATTTACATTAAGTGCTTGGTTTGGTTGGTTCACAAAGTTAGTCAATATTTGTTTTAACAGTGATAAATTGTGTTTGATAGTAATGTAATTACTTTATGTATTCATTTTGGGTGCAATTATGCTGGGGTAACAAATTGAGTGTCTCTTTTTTTTCCTCTTAAAATTTTGATAAACTGAAGGGAGAAAAAATGGAGTACTTAGACTTTGGAAAGTATTCAACATTGTCATTTGGAGATATGTTGGTGCAAAAGAATTGATGCTTTTGTTAGGGATTTAGGAACAACAATCACACACATAAGTAAAATAAGCACACAAAATAAGAACACCAGATTTAAAGCATAGAGGTGTACCCAAAAACCTGCTCTAGAGGTGGGAGAATCGGCTGATGAAGTAGGCAACTACCCCAGGAAAATTAAATTAAAACCATCACTCACAAGACAACATGTTCTCGAACGTGCCTCCTTAAATTTTACAATAATGATTGCAGAAGCTTCAGCAGTCTGTGGGGTTATTACGGATGCCTAGCTAAAGGGGACTTGGTTTTGTCTGTATGCCTGCAACCGAACTGCGAAGGAGAAGCTGTAAACGGCAGTGTTATCACCCTGTTCTGTTATGGGCATGACTTGTGATTATTTCCCCCAGTATCTAAGAGTATATAACCCATGCGCGTAGATGGTTGTAGAACGAATTTAAATTTAGCATTTTCCTGTCGTCTTCTTGTTTTTCTTTGTTTTTATTTTTTCCATATTAGCTCCTAACATGCATGAGAATGAGTCGATTTTGGTTGATTTTAGTTTAAAATCAAAATGAATTGAGCTTCCCCGTGTGGCAAGATGCGATATGAGCCAAATTGTTTGTTTGCCAAAATTTTCAAATTGCGGCCAAACAACCAAGTTTGAAAACCAAACTAGATTTTCATTAAGTGTTTGGTTTGGTAGGCTCACAAAGTTAGTCAATATTTGTTTTAACAGTGATACATTGTGTTTGATAGTAATGTAATTACTTTATGTATTCATTTTGGGTGCAATTATACTAGAGTAACAAATTGAGTATCACTTTTTTTTTATCTTAAAATTTTGATAAACTGAAGGGAGAAAAAATGGAGTACTTACACTTTGGAAAGTATTCAACATTGTCATTTGGAGATATGTTGGTGGAGAAGAATTGATGCTTTTGTTAGGGATTTAGGAACAATAATCACACACATATGTAAAATAAGCGAACAAAAGAAGAACACCAGATTTAAAGCATGGAGGTGTACCCAAAAACCTGCTCCAGTGGTGGGAGAATCGGCTGATGAAGTAGGCAACTACCCCAATGAAAAGTAAATTAAAACCGTCACTCCCAAGACTACATGTTCTCAAACTTGCCTCCTTAAATTTTACGATAATGATTGCAGAAGCTTCAGTAGTCTGTGGGGTTATTACGGAAGCCTAGCTAAAGGGGACTTGGTTTCTTCTGCATGCTTGCAACAGAACTACGAAGGAGAAGCTGCAAACAACAGTGTTATCACCCTGTTCTGTTATGGGCATGACTTGTGATTATTTCCCCCAGATTCTAAGAGTATATAACGCATGCGCGTAGATGGTTGTTGAACGAATTTAAATTTAGCATTTTCCTGTCTTCTTCTTGTTTTTCTTTCTTTTCATTTTTTTGATATTAGCTCCTAACATGCATGAGAATGAGTCGATTTTGGTTGATTTTAGTTTAAAATCAAAATTGAATTAAGCTTCCCCGTGTGGCAAGATGCAATTAAGCCAAATTGTTTGTTTGCCAAAATTTTCAAATTGTGGCCAAACAACCAAGTTTCAAAACCAAACTAGATTTACATTAAGTGCTTGGTTTGGTTGGTTCGCAAAGTTAGTCAATATTTGTTTTAACAGTGATACATTGTGTTTGATAGTAATGTAATTACTTTATGTATTCATTTTGGGTGCAATTATACTGGAGTAACAAATTGAGTATCACTTTTTTTTTATCTTAAAATTTTGATAAATTGAAGGGAAAAAAAAAAATGGAGTACTTACACTTTGGAAAGTATTCAACATTGTCATTTGGAGATATGTTGGTGGAGAAGAATTGATGCTTTTGTTAGGGATTTAGGAACAATAATCACACACATATGTAAAATAAGCAAACAAAAGAAGAACACCAGATTTAAAGCATGGAGGTGTACCCAAAAACCTGCTCCAGTGGTGGGAGAATCGGCTGATGAAGTAGGCAACTGCCCCATGAACAGTAAATTAAAACCGTCACTCCCAAGACTACATGTTCTCAAACTTGCCTCCTTAAATTTTATGATGATGATTGTTGAAGCTTCAGCAGTCTGTGGGGTTATTATGGATGCCTAGCTAAAGGGGACTTGGTTTTGTCTGTATGCTTGCAACAGAACTGCGAAGGAGAAGCTGCAAACAGCAGTGTTATCACCCTGTTTTGTTATGTACATGACTTGTGATTATTTCCCCTGGATTCGAGGAGTATATAACCTATGCGCGTAGATGGTTGTGGAACGAATTTAAATTTTGCAATTCCCTGTCTTCTTTTTGTTTTTCTTTTTTTCTATTTTTTCGATATGAGCTCCTAACATGCATGAGAATGAGTCGATTTTGGTTGATTTTAGTTTAGAATCAAAATTGAATTGAGCTTCCCTATGTGGCAAGATGCAATATGGGCCAAATTGTTTGTTTGCCAAAATTTTCAAATTGCGGCCAAACAACCAAGTTTCAAAACCAAACTAGATTTACATTAAGTGCTTGGTTTGGTTGGTTCACAAAGTTAGTCAATATTTGTTTTAACAGTGATACATTGTGTTTGATAGTATTGTAATTACTTTATGTATTCATTTTGGGTGTAATTATACTGGAGTAACAAATTGAGTATCACTTTTTTCTCCTCTTAAAATTTTGATAAACTGAAGGGAAAAAAAATGGGGTACTTACACTTTGGAAAGTATTCAACATTGTCATTTGGAGATATGTTGGTGCAAAAGATTTGATGGTTTTTTTTATGGATTTAGGAACCATAATCACACACATAAGTAAAGTAAGCACACAAAATAAGAACCCCAGATTTATGTGGTTCGGTCTAATCTGACCTACGTCCACGGAGCACACTGAATATACTATAGCGTGAGAAAAAAATAAGAGGAGACACACACTCAACTCAACTCTGGGTACACTTTTCTCGCTCTTACACCTTCATCACTCTCATACTCCTCGCTCACTCACTTCACTTGTACACTTTACACAGCACAAATATTCTTATTTATAGATGCATAGGATAGATATAGAAGGAAATGAGTTATTGCATTCTAATGGAATAATGAGCATGTGGTATTTAATAAATTATTTTAGCACGTGATAATTGTGTTTTTGATGGAATGAATTTGATACGCGGCTGCAGCTCATCCTCTTTAAGGCGTTTCCATTTTCTCCATTTCCATATTTTCTTTGTTTCCATTTCGGCTTAACATTCTCCCACTTGGAGATGGAGATACTATCTCAACCAATATATTGATAATAATGTGCTCAAATCTGTCTTCAAGCATGAAGACCAACTGAAGTTGAGCACAACTTCGGCTTCTCTGTAGTCACCACTTTTGTCAACATAGCTGTCAGATTCCTGCTACTTTGGATTTTTTCCAATGTCAACACTTCATCCTTTAATAGAGATTTGATGAAATGATAATGTAATCTAGTGTGTTTTGTTTTGGAATGAAATGTAGAGTTCTTTGCCAGATGTATCGCACTCTGACTATCGTTGTGCAAAACATTTCTTTTCAGCTTTATTTCGAGTTCTGTTAACAAACCTTGAAGACAAATCATCTCCTTACTGGCTTATGTCACTGCTACATACTCAGCTTCTGTAGTGAATAAAATAACAATCTTCTGTATCTGTGACATTCAATTAACAACTGTTGTGCCAACAGTGAACACATATTCGATGGTGCTTCTGCGATGTTCAATTTCACTTGTAAAATCGGCATCAACATATTCTCGAATTTTCAAATCTCCTTTGCTGAAACATAGGTACTTATCAATAGTGCCACGTATATATTTCAAAATCTACTTCATTGCTTCCCAGTGAGTCTTCCCTGGATTTGACATAAACCCGCTGACAGCTCCCACTGTTTTACTAATGTCTGATTTGGCACCAACCATGACGTACATGAGACTTCCAATGGCTGAGGTGTAAGGTACCTTAACCATTAAGTCCTTCTCTTCATCTTTCTAGGGAGCCTGATCCTTGGAAAGGTGAAAGTGATCGACCAATGGCATATTTACTGCCTTGGCGCTGCTCATGTTGAATCTCTATAAAACATGATTAATATATTCTGATTGACATAACCGCAACTTTCCATGTTGCTTATCTCTGGAGATCTGCATCCCAAGTATTTCCTTGGCTGAACCCAAGTCCTTCATGTCAAACTCCTCTGACATTTGTTGCTTCAATTTCCCGATTTCTCCTATATCTGGTCCTACAACTAACATGTCATCGACATATAGCAATAGTATGATATAGTTAGAATGATACTTCTTGAAGTAGAAACAGTGGTCGACATTGCACTTTTGAAAATCTTTTCTACACATAAAGCTGTCAAATTTTTTGTACCATTGCCTGGGAGCTTGTTTGAGACCATACAAGCTCTTCTTCAATCTGCACCCAAGATACTTTTTACCTTTTACTAACAATCCTTTTGGTTGGTGCATGTAAATCTTCTCATCAAGATCACCATGAAGAAATGTTGTCTTCACATCCAACTGCTTGAGATGTAGACCCTCTGAGGCAATAATGCTCAAGATTGATTTGATGGTTGTTAACTTCACAACCGGTGCAAAAATGTCAATGTAGTCAATTCCTTCCTTCTACTTAAAGCCTTTGACTACCAATTGGGCTTTGTATCTCCTAGATCTATCATGATCCTCTTTGATCCTGTACACCCATTTGTTATGAAGAGTCTTCTTACCTTTGGGCAACTTAGCTAGTTCCCACATTTTGTTGGAGTTGAGGGACTTCATCTCATCCTTCATTACAAGTTCCCACTTGCTCGAATCTCCTGCCTAACATGCTTCATCATAGCATTCAGGTTCTCCATCTATAAGAAGTAAATAATTCATATACCTCTTATTTGGTACATGTTGCTGATAAGATCTCCTAAGCTCCGGAGCTGAAGTATGAGACAGTGGTGCGACAATATGCTCCACATGTTCCTCTGTCTAAGGAATCTCGGCATTTTTCTATTGTGTCTCCTTTTCCTGAGGATTCTCGGTGTTTCACTGTTGTGTCCTGACACCTTCTAGGACATCATCTAAGTCTACATAGGTTGTTTCATTTTAAACTAGTTCTGCGGGTTTTGTTGTCTATCTGTTTTTGTACATCATCTTTTCATTAAAGATCACATCTCTGCTTCTAATCACCTTCTTATTTTCATCATCCCAAATGCGATACCCATACTTATCTTCACCATAACTAATGAAGGTGCATTTTCGGGACTTTGGATCAAGTTTGTTTCTGACATGATTATTAACATGCACATATGCTACGCAACCAAAAACTTTCAAATGTAAAAGTATCACCTCTTTTCCGCTCCATACATCTTCTAGTAGATTGTTGTCTAATGGTATTGATGGACTCCTATTAATCAAATATGCTGCTACATTAACTGCTTCTGCCTAGAACTACTTTGGTAAGCTTGATTGCATACGCATGCTTCTAGCTCTTTCAATTAATGATCGGTTCATCCGCTCGGCTACGCCATTATGCTGAGGCATACTTGACACAGTTCTTTCCATCTTGATACCATGCTCATAGAAGAATTTCTTGAACCCAGTGTCATTATACTCACTATCGTTATCGGTTCTCAGCTTCTTGATTTTCAAACCAGTTTCATTTTCAACCATTACTTTCCAAATCTTAAAAGCATCATAACATCATATTTTTATTTCAAGAAGTAAACCCATACCTTCCGAGAATGATTGTCAATAAAGGTCATGAAGTAATTCCTTCCACCTGGGGATGAGACGGTCGTCAGTCCCCATACATCTGAGTGGACTAGTTCAAGTCTCTCCTTATTTGGGGTGCCGGTGTATGTCTAGAAATTGACTCTCTTCTGTTTCTCGAGTATACAATCCTCACATATGTCAATCTCTACTGACCGTAGATCACTCAACTTTCCATTTAAGTGCATCACCCTAAGTCCTTTCTCATTGATGTGACCAAGTCGTTGATGCCAAATGTTGTTATCAACATTTCCTGTAGCAACTAAAATAGACATACATGCATTAAAAATCACATAAAGCATTCCACTTTTCTTACCTCATGCAATCAACAGTGCACCCTTTGAAATCTTCCATTCATCACCAATGAATGTTGTGATGTATTTCTCATCTACCAGTTGACCAACTGAGATCAAATTCTTTCTCATGTCTAGAATATATTTGATATCCTTCAGCTTCCATATTGACCCATTCATCTTGATCTTCACAATTCCATTTCCAGTTATATTGCAAGGTTGATCATTGCCAAGGCATACCTTACTAAAGTTACCTAATATATACTCCTTTAGGAAATCTTTACTACAAGTGGCATGAAATGAGGCTCTAGAGTCTAAGACCTAAGATTCCTTGCTTTCCAAAGAGCATATCAACATATCACCTTCTTTTGAAGCAGCATTTGCTTCTTTCTTCACCTCATATTCCTTTCTTGAACCTTTGCACTGGTTTTTGAAATGACCGAACTTTCCACAGTTCCAGCACTCAATGTTCTTTGTGCCCTAGGAACCTTTGGGATTTCTTGATTTGGATCGTCTGGACCTAGATCTGCCGAAATTGTTTGATCGGCCTTGCCCGCTTCCTTTCCATGAATCTCTCACTTGGCTTTCCACATTTAATGCTAAAATTGAAGTGGAAGCAATGTTTAACATCCTGATCTCTTTCGTCAAAATCATGCTGACAACTTCATCAAAATTCAGTTTTGATTTTCCTGCGGAACTACTGATCGCAGTAACAATACATTTCCAACTCTTAGGCAACTGACTAAGAATCAGGAAGGCACGAATCTCACTATCAAACTTGATTTCAACTGAGGCGAGTTGATCCGATAAGTCGTTGAAATTATTTAGATGTCTATTAAAACTTTCACCTGCAGACATGTTCATGGTAAATAACTTCTTCATTAAGTGTATCTTATTGGCGGCTGATGGCTACTCATACATGTTGGAGAGCACATCCATAAGACTTGGTGGTTGTCATGTGCTTGATATTAAAGGCAACAGACTTTGCTAGTGTCATCCTGATAGCTCGAGAGCTTTTTGATCAAGCAATTCCCACTCATCCTCGTTCATGGAATCTGACTTTCCCTT
This sequence comes from Malania oleifera, assembly GCF_029873635.1. Classification (NCBI taxonomy): domain Eukaryota; kingdom Viridiplantae; phylum Streptophyta; class Magnoliopsida; order Santalales; family Ximeniaceae; genus Malania; species Malania oleifera. The sequence continues at coordinate 71,320,172 of NC_080417.1, read as the reverse complement.
CAATGGTAAGTGCAACTTTCTACCAAACAAGTAGTCCTCGATCTACATCTTCTAGAAACTGAAATTGGTATCGTTAAACATCTCGATCTTTGAGTAATTTTGGTTTGACATCTCAATTCATCGATATAGAGATGGAATTAGTTCAAATGCATAGAACGACTGAATTCAGAACGGTTGAAAACCTTAAAAGTTGTTCAAGTAGTTCAAAAATGAACTTGAAATGACTCTGAAAAACTAGTCAGACCTTCTGATCAAAATTGGTCAACTTTCTATTAAACTTAATGAACTATACTCCCCCTGATTACGCGTCTAAATTGCATAATTAGGTGTTTAAAATCATGCATTAAAGATTATATTTTTAATTAAACGCTTAATTATGTTCAATAATTTAACATTGAGCTCGAATTACAATATTTTGATCATTACTCGATAATTTACAAATTTTTGGTAACTTATTATTGCAAGATAATTTTTGGACATTAAAGATGAGATTAAAAATGTACGTGCGTGTACGTGAGTTAGAATTCAAATCAAGTTCATGTGCATGAAACCAAATATCAAAGACCGGACCGTGAGCCACATGCCTGCAAATGATGAGCCATGCACGTAGTTGTTTGAAGTTGTGTGCATGTATAAAAATTGAAGAATCCGTGCTATGCAAAGTGATAATTTTTGAAATTAAAGGAGACATAAAAGAAAATTGGGTACCGTGTGAAAAGAATATGTGGGTTTCATACACATGAATCCGTGTCATGCAATGAAAAGTGGGCAACAATCCAAGTCCTAAATTCTCTAGGAGACAACGTGAATGTATTTCGGTATTTTAATTATAACTCTTTCATCTAGCATCATATTGGCATGATTCAAGTGGCATTGGAAAGCTTACTGAGATATCTACAATTCATTTTGAAATAGTCTTTTGCTAATTCAAACATTTATTAGGTCCAAATTGGGCTTAAAAGTGAAGTTGTTGTGCTGGGCCGAGTGCAGTGCTGAAGGAAAAAAAAAAGTCTTGGGCCACCAAAAAATAGGCCCATGTGTCTATCTTAAGAGGAGATACGGTTATGACAAAATACTAGAGGAGGAATAAGATATTTTATGGAGGATGAGGGTTATTGGGGAAAAGAGAGTAGCGGGAGGCGGCGGTGTGCAGGACAACAAAAGACTCTCGGCCTCTCTCAGATTTTCGGCTATCTCTCTCTCTCCCTTGTTTCTTTGTTTTTTTTATTTACTCTATTGTTCTTTAAATACATTGTTTAAGTTTATTTTTATTCAAGTTTTTGTTTAAGTTTAATTTTTGTTTAAGCTATTGTTTGAGTTTAGTTTATTTTTATTTAAGTCATCGTTGAAGTTTAAGTTTAATTTATTTTTGTTTGAATCTATTTTCAGATTAAATACTATTTTTGTTTAAGTTATTGATTGGGTTAAGTTTTTTTTTTTTTTTTTTTAGTTAATGTTTAATTGAGGATTTTATGGTTGAATGTTTAATTTGAGTAATAAAGTTTTCATCTTTGGTCTTTTGTCCGAAATTTCAAACATAGGATTTATTTCTTTGTCTGAATGTTTAAACGTAGGATTGTTTTACTCATTTAATTTTTTTATCGCTTATTTCATTGTGTGGATGGATCATTGAGTAGAAATATTAGTTGTGTTGATTTTTCCATCGTCTATTTGTCGTCACTCATTTCTTGTCATTTATTTTATGCGTGTTGGGTTCTTAATTTATGTTATACGTTATTTTAATTTTGTCACAAACTTTCAAAAATCCAAAATTACAAATCTGAATTGTGTTTAGTAAAAATTTATTTTCTTATTTTCTTTTGGGTTTACACAAAGTTTGGAATTAAACTACATTCCCTGAGGAGACGATTTGACTTTTGGGTTAAATATTACATGACAAAACTCCTATACTTAGGATAGTCTTTGTGCTGCTCATTTTTAGAGTGAGTCAAGTTTTTGACGCCGTTGCCAAAAAATGTTAGTTTTAGTTTCAAACTAATGTTTTTATCATTATTTTAATTTTTCTCATGAAAAAAAAAAGAAAAAAAAAGAAAAAAAAAGTTTTGAAGAAATTATGGCTACACCTACACCACGCACGCTTATAGATTTTTTGCAGCTGACACGAACCACACAACCATTTTGCATTATATTGCCTGAGAATGCACAGAACTTTAACATTAAGCTTGGAATGATATCTGTGATACCTCAATTTTATGAGATGGAGTGTGAAAATCTGTGTCATCATTTAACGGATCTTGAGCTTGCATGTGTTACATTTATAGATGGGATGCTACTAATTAGGCAATTAGATTGCATCTATTTCCTTTTTCATTGAAAGATAAGGTTAAGATGTGATTAATTCTCTTAAGCCTAATTCTATCTTTACTTGGGCTTATATGCAAAATAAATTTCTGCATAATTTTTTTCCCTTACAGAGAACTCAATTTTTGTAGGAACAGATCCATCAATTCATGCAAGGAGCTAATGAGACATTTCATGAAAGTTGGTCAACTATTTATACACTACGTTGACTCCTAAATCGAAACAGTTCATTCATAATATGTGTTCAGGATATTTATTCGACAAGGAGCCTGATGAAGCATTGAATTTTCTAGATCATTTAGATGATTATGTTCAGCAGTGGAACACTAGAATTGACAAAAAACCAATTGCAGCACAACCATTTAGAGCAATACATGGTGGAGAGTGGTATGAACTAAAAGATGATTTTTATGTTGAGGCACGTTTAGGTGAACTCACTAAAAGATGATTTTTATGACAGATGATTTTTATGGAGATGGAAAAGGAGAATAGTATGGAGCAACTTTGGAATCAACTTTCCCAGTCTTATGCACCCCCTTATCAGCTGTCATATCATCAGGCTACCTTTCAGCATGAGTACCAACCACAACAGATTTCTTAGAGCTATGCACCTTCTGGAGTTCAATCTAATGCAGCATTTGCCCCACTAGAGAAGTCTCTTGAGGATGCTTTTCAACAGTTCATGTAGATTCAAGTCACAACTAACAATCAGTACACTTAGGCCATAAAGGAATTGCGGAACACTATTAATGAGATGAGCATGCAGTTGAATATCTTTGAAAAAGGGGAATTTTTGGTCGAACCTCAGCCTAACCCTCAAGAATACTAGCACCAACAGCAACAAATACATAATGTTTCTCTTGAGACAGTGGAGGTCGTTATTACTTCGAGAAGTGGAAAAGAAGTTTCCTAACCTGAAATACTCATCAACAGACCATCAGTTGTCCCGACACTTGAAGTTACAACTTAGATAGATGAAGTCAAAGAAAAATCAAAGGAAGCGAACCTAGAATTCAAAAAGTCAGTTAACATGGAGACCGAGACCAATAAAGAGTATCAACATGTGGTACCTTACCCTCAGAGATAGACAATTTTAGAACCATCACTCCCTACTAGAGTAAATGTCAAGGAGTGCAATGTCAAAATGAATCCCCGCAGTGCTACAGTGATGGGTACACTCGATAAAGAGGGTGAACAGACTGGTGAGAATTTAACTTTCAAGGAAACAGGTAAAAATCTTAATATTGATGCTTCTGAAGAACCAAAGGTAACTGATCGGACAACTTTGCCTCAAAAACCGATTTTTAAAGAAGTGAATTTCTTGTAAAATATGCTGAATAAAGATCTTTTCTTGTTAAAACAAAGAAGACAGTCTGCACATGTTTTGTCTGATACCTTAGAACGTATTGATTTATTTGAGGCTAACTTTTGTGCAGGTAACAAAACAAATTCATTGTGGCTACTCAAATTTGGAGACTCGCTAGTTCAATTTATAGACCTGCACCCACCATATGAAATTGCTCAAAAGCCTCCGCCAAACAGACTGTGATATTTTTATTTCTCTTCTTTTCATTTTGTTTTACCTTGCTTTATTTTTAGTTTATTTTCAGGTACATTTTCTATAGTTTCAGTTTTTCTTTTCCCTTACTTCTCCACCCACGTACGCTCTACTTCCCTTATGCACATCTTTTCTATTTCCCCTATGCTTTCACATTGAGGAAAATGTTCCACTTTAGTTTGGGGGAAGGGGGGGTGAGAATTTTCATGTGACACTATGCACACCCACTTGCTGAGTTTTTTATTAATAAAAAAAAAGAAAAAAAGAAAGAAAGAGTACTGAAGATAGATGATTATATCATGATTAACACTGACTTATACCCTTCACATACTTGCATATAACCAAAGAATTACACACTCGAGTCATTTATGTGTAGTTTCTCTTTATATGACTTTGTAACTCCATGAGAAATTGATTGACAGTACACTCGTGTTAATTTGACTATATAAACTCTTGTATTTACATGATATCTCATAAGACTGAATAGACACATTCACGTGATTCATTGTACTTAGGGTTCCTTGTGAGCACTGACAGAACACTCGTAGCGACTATGACACCTTATGAGGTATCCTTGAACTATTTATCGTCCTTTTGAGTGTTAACATCGAATCATAGTTCATGAAACTCAGTTCTCCTTTCTTCTGGATGATTCTTTGTGCACTAGTCTCTATTTTTTACTTGCTAGCCTAGAGGTGATATCTAGTGGGGAGATAGAAACCTAAGTCTTGTAGCTTACTCAAGATGTGAAGGTTGAGTCACCTCTAGAAATAGACTTAGTTCATGGACTACTATTCAATTTTAATTCACATGAGTGGTATGAAGACAACAAAAGAAGTGCAATGATTGTCCTAATTGATCAAGAAAATTCAGAAATTGAAGAATGAGCAGAAGAAAGAATAAGAAAATTAGAAATGCACATGAAATGAAAGATTAATACCTACTCCATAAAAATGCATAAAAAGTCATGGACACAACACATGTTCTCCACATATGAAGACTCTTCAATCGCTTAATGTCTTAGATGTATTCACACTTAGTTTGTGAATAAATTGATCTAGGGTGGTCTTGGTTGGACATGGCGAGTAGGCGAGAAGATGTTAGGGTGAAGGACTCGACACCTCACAAATAGGTTAGATCCTTTTTCAGACTAGCCCACTCCATACATTTAGCTTTTGTTCCTTGCAATATGTGAGATGTTTGATCGTGATACTCCTCCTCACATATGATGAGTAGACCCATTCTTTTTGAGTGTTTTTGAGGGTATACCAGTTAGGTCGAGTCAAAACGATCGTTCTGTATGTGTCCACTAGTATCCTAGGTGTAATGAGTCACACACATCACACATACCTCGATATTTCACCTGTTTATACTCATATTTATATGACTACATCAACTCTGAATTGTTTTGTTAGTTAACTTCATGTGAGTATACAACACTTAACGGTCACATAACGATGAGACTTGCATGAATGACTTACTTCGGAGTTGCGTGCATTGTATATGATGAGTTTATGTGAAATTTGATTATACTCTTGCATGTGAAACGATATGATTGTGTCATATGTGTAGTCATTTCATGTTTGTTGGAATTAGTATTTGTGGATACTGCCTTGGATTTCACTCACGTTATTTGCTAAAGACTAGCAAAAAGTTAGTTGGGGGGTGTGATTATGCGTCTAAATTGCATAATTAGGTGTTTAAAATCATGTATTAAAGATTATATTTTTAATTAAATGCTTAATTATGTTCAATAATTTAACATTGAGCTCGAATTACAATATTTGGATCATTACTCGATAATTTACGAATTTTTGGTAACTTATTATTGCAGGATAATTTTTGGACATTAAATCTGAGATTAAAAATGTACGTGCGTGTATCTGAGTTAGAGATCAAATCAAGTTCATGTGCATGAAGCCAAATATCAAAGATCGAACCGTAAGCCATATGCCTGCAAATGACGAGTCATGCACGCAATTGTTTAAAGTCGTGTGCGTGTGTAAAAATTAAAGAATTTGTGCTATGCAATGTGGTAATTTTTGAAATTAAAGGAGACATAAAAGAGAACCGGGTTCCGTGTGAGAAGACTACGTGGACTTCATACACATGAATCCGTGTCATGCGATGAAAAGTGGGCAACAATCCAAGTCCGAAATTCGCTAGGAGATAGCCTGAATGTATTTTGGTATTTTAATCATAACTCTTTCATATGACATTGGATTGGCGTGATTCAAGTGGCAATGGAGAGCTTACTAATATATCTACAATTCATTGAAAAATAGTCCTTTGCTAATTCGAACGTTTACTAGGTAAAAATTGGGTTTTAAAGTGAAGTTACTGCGCTAGGCCGTGTGCAGTGCTTAAGTAAAAAAAAAGTCTTGGGCCACCAAAAAATAGACCTATGCGCCTATCTCAAGAGGAGACACAACTATGGTAAAATATTAGAGGGGGAATAGGATTTTTTATGGAGGAGGAGGGTTTAGAAAAGAGAGCAGCGGGAGGTGGCGGTGCGCAGGACAGCTGAAGACTCTCGGCCTCTCTTAGATTTCGGCTACCTCTTTCTCTCCCCTGTTTCTTTTTTTTTTTTTTCTTTACTTTATTTTTATTTAAATACATTGTTTAAGTTTATTTTTATTCAAGTTTTTGTTCAAGTTTAATTTTTGTTTAAGTCATTGTTTAATTTTAGTTTATTTTTATTTAAGTCATCGTTGAAGTTTAAGTTTAATTTATTTTTATTTGAATCTATTATCAGATTAAGTACTATTTTTGTTTAAGTTATTTATTAGGTTAAGTTTATTTTTTTTTGAGCTATTATTTAATTGAGGATTTTATGGTTGAATGTTTAATTTGAGTAATAAAGTTTTCATCTTTAGTCTTTTGTCCGAAATTTCAAACGTAGGATTTATTTCTTTGTCTAGATGTTTAAATGTAGGATTGTTTTACTCATTTAATTTTGTTATCGCTTATTTTATTGTGTGGATGGATCATTGAGTAGAAATATTAGTTGTGTTGATATTTCCATCGTCTATTTGTCGTTACTCATTTCTTGTCATTTATTTTATGCATGTTGGGTTCTTAATTTATGTTATGCGTTATTTTAATTGAGTCACAAACTCTCAAAAATCCAAAATAACGAATATGAACTGCATTCAGTAAAAATTTATTTTCTTATTTTCTTTTGGGTTTACACAAAGTTTGGAATTAAATTGCATTCCCTGAGGAGATGATCTAACCTTTGGGCTAAATATTACATGACGGAACTCCTATACTTGGGATAGTCTTTGCGCTGCTCATTTTTAGAGTGAGTCACCCACTTAATAGAATATTCTGAATTCGTTACTGACAACGTTAATTAATGTCGTTAACTAATTGCTGACGTGATAGGTGAAACCCGATGATGATATGGGGCCGACGTGGCAAGTGGCGCTGACGTGGCAAGTGGGGCCTAATGATGATGTGGCGTTGAAGTGGTAGTGTGATCTAGTGCTGACGTGTCTACTGATGCGGCAGTGGAGCCCATTAATGATTGTGCTAAATTATACCAAGTACATTCCCAGGAAAGTTGGATCGCTTAAGTCCCACTTTCCTAAACCGAATTTTCCTTAGACACATAATTAACACAATATAGCTCCTAGGACCTCCAATCTACTCAGATCTGGAAATTTTGCTCTGATCTGGCGACTTTGCTCTAACTTGACTCTGATACCACTTGTTAGGGATCTAAGAACAATAATCACACACACACACAAGCAAAACAAGCACACAATATAAGAACATCATATTTATGTGGTTCGGTCTAATCTGACTTACCTCCATGGAGCACGCCAAATATACTATAACCTAGAAGAAAAACAAGAGGAGGAGACACACACTCAACTCAACTCTTCAAACACTTTTCTCTCTTTCTCTCTCTTTCTCACCTTCAGCGTTCTCACACTCCTCGATCACTCACTTCACTTGCACACTTTACACAACACAAATGTTCTTATTTATTGATGGTTTCCGAATAGATCTGAGATGGCGAGATGGGACTGACAGAAACCTAAGAAACATCAAAATGAAGATACCATCGTTCTAAGGAAAAATGATCTTGAAGCATACTTGGAATGAGAGAAGAAAGTGGAGTTGATTTTTGAGTGCCACAACTACTCCGAGGAGAAAAAGGTAGAACTCGTTGTCATTGAGTTTACCATACACTATTATATGGTGGGATTAACTTGTGACAAATAGGAGAAGAAGCCATGAAAGGTCTATTGAGACGTAGGAGGAATGAAGGTCATCATGAGGAAACGATTTGTCCCTAGTCACTACTATAGGAACTTGTATCAAAAATTACAAAATCTTACGCAAGGCTACAAGAGCGTGGATGACTACTACAAGAATATGGAAATCACCATGATTCGGGCTAATGTAGAGGAGGATAGGGAAGCTACCATGGCAAGGTTTTTGAATGTGTTGAATCGGGAAATTGCCAATGTGGTGGAGTTGCAACACTATGTGGAGTTAGAGGACATGGTGCACATGGCAATAAAGGTGGAAAGACGACTTAAAAGGAAAGGAACTCGGTCATTTCAAAATCCAGGCTCTGCTACTTCATGGAGATTAAATTGGAAGAAAGACGAAGGAGCTGTTTTAAAGGCAAAAACTGAACCACCAAAAAGGAGAGATGAAGTTCCCAATGTCAACAAAGGTAAAACCGAATTCCAAACTCGTAATTGTGATATTAAGTGTGTTTGTTGTTTCAGAGTAGGTCACCTAGCCTCACAATGTCCAAATAAGAGGACCATGGTCACATGTATTGATGGAGAGGTGGAAACCAAAAGTGAGAGCAATGATGACCAAATGCCACAGCATAAGGACACTTGTGATAATGATGTGGAGTATCCAATGGAGGGTGAGTCACTTGTAGCTAGGCGTGCTTTAAGTGCCCAAGTCAAAGAAGATGACATGGAACAACAAAGGGAGAACATTTTTCATACTAGATGTCACGTCAACAACAAGGTATGTAGTATGATCATTGATGGGGGAAGTTGTACTAATGTGGCTAGCACTACTTTAGTTGAAAAATTGTTACCTACCTTGAAACACCCTAGACTGTATAAGTTACAGTGGTTGAATGAGTGTGGGGAAGTTAAGGTAAATAGGCAAGTGCTAATTTCTTTTTCAATCGGGGAGTACAAGGATGAAGTACTTTGTGATGTTGTTCTAATGCATGCAGGTCACATTTTATTGGGCAGACCGTGGCAATTCGATAGGAAAGTCACTCATGATGGGTTTAAGAATAGGCATTCTTTTGTAAAAGACAATAAAACCGTAACTCTTGTACCGTTAACTTCAAGACAAGTGTATGAAGATCAAATGAAATTGAAAAGAGAGAATGAGTTAAAAAAAAAAAGTATGAGACCAAGAGTTCAAAAAAAAAATGATGAAAAAGAGAGGGAATAAAATGAGAGAAAAAAAAAACAAGTGAGTTTTTATGCAAAGTGTTGACCTTATAGGTCACGCCCGGTTTTGATTATGACAAATACTCATTGTTTCTAATGAGTGTTTGAGACTTTGTGCAGGAACCTAAACTTGTCAAGATCAAAATGCACTTAAAGCAAGTGAAGATTGAAGATCATATCTCATTGTATTGTAATACATAATTCAATCATTTGGTCTGTAATAGTATTAGGGCTTTGATTGTAATAATTGCATGCATCACCTGCATGATGTAATGTGTAAGTTCAAAATGAAAATGACCTTAGAAAGACCTTAGGGATTACCTTTCGGTCGACCGAAGGTCGATTGGCACCAGATTTTTTCGGTATCTACAAAAAGACCTATAAAAGACCCTAGGACACTCACCTTTGCACTTATATGTTTTAGGCACTATTATAGGGTGATCGTTGGTTGAAACAGGACCGAAATGCACAAAATGTGCACATTCGGTCGACCGAACTACCATGTACAAAATGCCCCGATCGACCGAACCCAGACCAGGTCAACTTGTTGACCACGGCTTGGTCAACCAAACTGTATAGTTTAGCCCTCGGTCAACTAAAACCTCTTGAAGTCAACATTTTGACTTCCTGGTCGACCGAGCCCAAATTACATTCCAACTGTCTAGTCGATCGAGGGTCCTCAGGAGAAGTCTCAACTGTCTGGTCGGCCAAATCACCCGGTTTAAATTAACCTGATCGACCGAACCTTGATAAAACTAAAAAATCACCTCATACATGCACTTCCAGTCGACCGAGTCCCAAGTTCAAAAATAGGCCGGTCAATCGAGCCTCAAGAGCTTCGGTCGACCGAAATGGTTCTGGTCGACCAGGTCTCTCGGGTTGCCCTACATTTTTACCATGGTTAACTTATTTTTATCAAGGTTAAAATACTTAAAACATCATTAATCTTTTCTAATAATCTCGACTATGTCCCCAACGATTATATTTCATGGGGTGTCTATATATACCCCCTCATTTGGGATTATTAGTAGGAGATTATCAGATTTGATTAGGGAAAATTTTTTGAAAATCCAAATAACTTATAATACTCACTTTTGAGCCTCCTACACTTATTCTTACCTGATCTTATTACTCAAATTTCTTTGTAAGTGTGTTTAAGTGTGTTTGTTATATAGGTTTGCTCTCCTTGCTCTGCTTGATTGATTCGATTTTCTTAAGAACCAAACCTAAGTTTTCTTAGGGGACTTTATTAATAAGTCTCTCCTAAGAAGACTTATATTAAACTTCCAAGCATTGCACATTTATTGCAATATCTTGTGAAGTTTATATTTATTTTTGGATTGCAAATTCTCTTCAAAACATTTCCAAATATCTTGTGGGATTTAATTTGATATAACTTTGAAAAGATATTTGTTTATGTGATATTGATCTTTGTTGCAATATTCATATATTATTTGCGGAATACAAAGATTATATATCTTTTGCAAACCAAACATATACATTACTTGAGCATCATACGATTGAGAAAATCTGCTGATTGAAATATACATACATATATATATATATATATATATATATATATATTGTTTGGCTAATATCTTTGTTTGAACACATAGATTGAATACATCTTATGATACAAAGATTATAGTGATTGCACTCTCACGCACTGTTCACATCGATAGCAAATATTTAGTTGAGAGCTGATATATCTTAAATCACATTAAGCTTACATATTATATCTTGTTGGTGGTGTATATGATTGCGCATAATTGGGTACATATCTGCTTTACTTGAAAGCACAACCACTATACCGTTTCATTGATTGAGCAAAACTGTTGTATTCCAAGCACGGGCCTGAAAAGGGAGACTAGCCCTTTGAAATAGTACCAGATTGACTTAGACCCGGTTAGGAAAGCTAGGTGCGTCATCCTGTTAAGGCATGTAGGTTGAGGTTAATCCCGCTAATTGACCTAGTTGTAAAGGTTAAGGTCAGTCGTGTGCTAATTGACCTGGTTTGTATCGGTGCCGCTCCACCCTTAAGTGAGCCTTTAGTGGAATCCTCGGACTTGCGAGCTAGAGGCGGGGACGTAGGTACAATTGGCCGAACCCCGATAACATATCATGTGTTTGTGTATATTTTTGCACTCTATATTTACCACACGTGTATGTTATGGTGTGAATGATGCGTAAGATTTAAATTTCCGTATATTATATCTACTTGCGCATTTGGGATTGTATAAAAAGACCCTAGGTAGCTAAATCATATTGATTCTTGATTTAACCTAGGAGAAAAGTTTAAAATTTCAATTCACCCTCCTCTCTCTTGGGAATACACAAATTCTAACACTAAGGCGAGTGACAGCAAGAGTGCTTTTTATACAAACTAGCCTATATTTATACTCTTGTACAAAGAGGCATGTTTTAATACTAATAAACTTGACGAATCTTTGCCTAGTGTTGTTGTCTCTTTGTTGCAGGAATATGACGACGTGTTTCCTAATGAAGTGCCTAGTAGATTGCCTCCTATTAGAGAAATAGTACGACTCCATGGTGTTCCTAGGAGTATTGTGTCTGATCATGATATTAAGTTCCTTAGCTATTTTTGGAAAGTCTTGTAGGGAAAGTTAGGAACTAAATTGTTGTTTTCAACTACTTGTCACCCCCAAACAAATGGACAAACCAAGGTAGTGAATAGAACTTTATCGACTTTATTGCGTACTATAATTCAAAAGAACTTGAAATATTGGGAGGATTGTTTGTCATTCAATGAGTTTGCATATAATTAGAGTGTTCATTCTACTACAGAATTTTCATCATTTGACATTGTTATGGTTTTAATCCACTAACTCCTTTGGATTTGCTACCTTTGTCAGTTAATGAAAGGTCTAGTTTGGATGGTCAAAAGAAGGTTGAGATGGTGAAGAAACTCCATAAAAGTGTACAGCAATACATACAGAAGAAAAATGAGCAATATACGATCAAAGCCTACAAGGGTTGTAGACAAGTCATCTTTGAACCGAGTGGGTTTTGGTGTATATAAGAAAGGAAAGATTTCTAGCCCGTAGGCGGTCTAAGCTACATCCTCAAGCGGATGGTCTATTTCAAGTTCTTGAGAGAATCAATGATAATTCATACAAGTTGGATCTTCCAGGTGAGTATAACATTAGTGTTGCATTTAATGTTTTTGATCTTTCTCTTTTTTATACAAGTAACAATTCGAGGTTGAATCCTTTTGAAGAGAGAGGGAATGATGAGAGTCAATAAGCACCATTAAAGGATCCATTGCATGTTCCTATTAAGCCTATCACTAGAGCGAAATCCAAAAAGATCAAAGAAGCACTTCATGGGCTGATTCAAGATATTTTGGCTTATTCAAAAACGGGGCCCTCCAGGCTTGGCCTAAAGAAAGATGAAAGCTTAATAAACTTAATCCAAGTTTTTGATGGAGCTAATCTTGCTTAATGGCTTTAATCTCCTTATTAATGGTGTGCTATTCAATTATGGGATTTGACTTTTTGGCTTTTTATCTTTACATTTAATTTGTAATTTGCAAGACAACTTAGCTTGCATAGGTTTTCAGTAAGTTTTGAGAGTCATTAATGCGTCTTACTGTCGGTGTATTTAATGTCCTTGTCTCCCATGCTTGTGTGGGAATTCTTAAGTGTTTAATATCCTTGTCTCTCATGCTAGCTATATATATCTCACCATTGTAAGAGCTAAATTGATCATTGAATAGAAATAAAAAATAAATAAATAAAAGTGAGGATTTGTTTCTTCTTTTGGTTCTTTAAAGAATTTTCGAACTTATCAAGGATTCTTCCTTGTGACGTTCAAATTTTATACCTTTGGTTCATGATTAAGCTATAATTATTGGGTCGGGGTTTGTTACTTTATACTTTTGATTCATGTTTCATTTATAAACGTTGGGTCAGAGTTTCCTATCAAAACTCTGAATTTTAGCTTTCTTGGGCAAGCATTACAATATTCGTTGTTGGGTATCAAAGCGTGTCAATTGAGGTTCGGATCATCCTCCAACTCCACATAGTGTTGCAACTCCACCATGTTGGTAATGTCCCGATTCAGCTCATTCAAAAACCTTGCCATGGTAGTTTCCCTATCTTCCTCTACATTAGCTTGAATCATGGCAATTTCCATCTCCTTGTAGTAGTCATCCATGCTCCTGTAGCCTTGAGTAAGACTTTGTAGTTTCTGATACAAGTCCCTATAGTAGTGACTAGGGACAAACTGTCTCCTCATGATGGCCTTCATTTCCTCCTACGTCTCAATAAACCTCTCACAGTTTCTCCTCCTGTTCATCACAAGTTGATCCCACCATACAATATCATAGTCAGTAAATTCAATGACAGCGAGTTTTACCTTTTTCTCCTCGAAGTAGTTGTGGCACTCAAAAATCAACTCCACCTTCTTCTCCCATTCCAAGTATGCTTCAGGATCGTTTTTTCCTTGGAACGATGGTATCTTCATTTTGATGTTTCCTAGGTTCCTGTCAATCCCATCTTGCCATCTCGGATCTCTTTAGAAACCTCTACCACGCCTTTCTCCCATTGGTACAAACCTACCCTCACCGTTCAATGAAGCTTAATCATCTTCATCTTTGAACTCTTCCTCGTGGTTGTCATCAAAAGCATCGACGTGCGCACGCTTTTCTTGCCTTCTAGCATTAGGGGCTCTTTGGGGACGCCAACTATAGAGAAATGTTAGAAATAATTTCTTCACAACACTCCCTCTCGTGTTTGCACTCAAATTATGTCACTCACACTCGTGTTCCACTCTTAATTTGGCTTTTTCCCAACATTGGTCTCACACTCTCTTGCCTTTTTTCACTCATAGTTTCCCCTTTTCAGTTAACTTGATCAAGAAATTCAACTTGTAGTATTTAAACCAATATCGATGGTAAGAAAATATTATAGAAACAACAGATCAAAGGAAGAGGAAAAAAATAACATTTTGAGAGAGATGAAACTACAAAAGTCACAATTCAAAAAATTAACTTTGATAAGTACCTAATGATAGTATTTGTTCCTTTAATATCACCATTTTTTTTCTTTTGCTTACTTTTTTTTTATATCCTTTTTTTTTTCAACTTGGTACATGTCACAAAATAAGAACAATGAATAATGAACACAAACGCAACAAGATAGGATGATAACAAGAAAAAAAAAAAAAAAAGAAGATAAAAGGATAGTAAACCTAATTTTAGAGCTTAAGCTTCGATACCAAATGATGCAAACCCCAATCGACACTCATTGAGACCCAACGAACAATATTGGAATACTTACTTGCCCAAGAAAGCTAAAATTTAGATTTTTGATAGAAAACCCAAACCCAACGTTTATAGATGAAATGTGAACTGAAGGTATAAAGTAACAAATCCCAACCTAATAATTATATTCAATCATGAACCGAAGGTATAAATTAACAAACCTCGACCCAATGATTATGAATGAATCACAAACCGAAGGTATAAAATTTGAACATCACAGGGAAAAATCCTTGATAAGTTCACAAGTTCTCTGAAGAACCAAAAGAAGAAACAAAACCTCACATTTTCTTGATTTCTATTCCACCATGTTCATTACAATAAGTGCATGCTATTTATAAAGCATGGTTAAAGAAAAGACAACAAAATAGGTCAATAAATCAACTACTTTTTCCTAGAAAGTCAATCGGCCAACTAGTTGGTCCGGAAAGTCAATCTACCAATTAATTGGTTGTTTGCAAAGTCAATCGATCATATAATTGGTCTAGAAAGTCAATTGGCCAACTAATTTTTTTGGAAAGTCAATCGGCCAATTAATTGGTTCTTTGGAATTTATGCCCAATTAAGCAAGATTAGCTCCATCAATTAAGCATGATCAGCTCCATCAAAAACTTGGACTAAATTTATTAGGCTCTCAAATATAACTCAAAAATATTTTCTCCAAGGAGATTTTCAATAAGAATAGTAGGAGAAATAGATAAAAAATTTCTTCAAGATTGACCTTTTAAGAACAATAGCAAGAAGGCTTTTCAAACAAAATATATGGATATGAATATATGCTCAAGCCTTGCAAGTATAAGCCCAAGATAATTTCCTCAAAAAGATATTCAAAAAGAAAGAGAAGGAGAAATATGACTTGATGCTCAAAATGGAGTATAAAAAAAAGTTTGGGAATCAAAGAATAATGAAGTATGCTTCCAATCCCTTTCTCTAACATTTTTCAAGTGCTAAAGCTTGTATTTATAGGAAAAAAAAACAAAACTAGCTGTTTTGATGGTTGTTGGGGTATTAAAATATAATTTAATAAAAAAAACTAGCCGTTTTTCGGCCATTTGGGCACTTTCTGCGCGGACACCCTTCAGTTTCGCAAACATAACCTTTTCTATACAATCAAATTGGACATTATTGGTATCAACAGAAAGCTAAGAGAAAATCTCTTACCTTTCATATTGAACACTTTTTAAGATAAAGAGTGATTTATTGATAAAATTGCTTATCAATGAGATGAAAGAAAAATGAAGGGAATTTTTCTACTATGGACACTTTTCAGTATTTTGGACATTGTGTTTTCTATAAAGCTCCAAATTGAACGTACTTAGTATCAACAGAAAACTAAGAGAAAATTCCAAAACTTTCATGTTGGACATGTTTTAAGATAAGGAGTGTTGGATAGAGAAAAGTGCTCATTAATGCGACGAAAGAAATAGGAAGGGGTTTTTGAAAAGCTTGCTTTGGAGTTTTTCATTTTAAAAAAGATTTTTGCACTTGAAATAATTTTTGCACATTTGTGAAATGATTTTCCATGAAATATAAAGTTCCTAAGGTCAGTCTAAAGTCAAGTATGAGCTTCAAATTAAATCATGATATGCATGCACAATTAAACGTAATTAATTATTACAACCCAAAAATAAATAAAGTCTTCAAACTTGCTCTCCTGATTCCCATGGAATATGCCGACTGGTGTGAGCTTGAAGTGAGATGTTGTTTGTCATAATCAAAATACGGATCGGACTTAAAAAGTCAACACACTTAATTTAAACCTAATCAGACATTATTTACAATTTTCAACACTTTTCTAGTTTAACACTTTTAAAATTCAACACTTTTTTTCTAAAAAATACTTCTACATAATTAGTTTTTTCGATCTTAAGTAGTTAAAAATCTATACTACAATAGAGGGGATTCCCTTATTTGATTATATTTTTTTAAAACTCAAAATTCAACTTATATAAATTATATTTTTATTTATTAAAAAATAAATATCTATACTACTATAAAAGGAATTCCCTTATTTGATGTCATCTTTCAAAATCCAAAATTAATCTTATATAAAATATATTTTTATTTGTTAAAAAAAATGAACACTTGAGGATATAAGTGTAAAAACTCCACGTTTAACCATTCTTAAAAAATTGGGAAGTAGTTTTTTTCTCTCTTTAACCTCTTCATTTAGTTTCCCAAATGCCTTTATACCATTTAATTTTTTGGTATTTTTTCTTAATTTTTTTTAAATTTTAAAAAATAAAAAAAAAAGTATTCATAAACGAACCATTTTAAAGAAAAATACTTTTTCTCTCTTTAAAATAAATTATGAAAAATACTTTTTCATAAATGAACCATTTTAAAGGATAGATTTTTAAAACAATCAGTAAATATAATTTAGATCCATATAAAATTAGCTCGAAGCTAAAACTATATGGTGAAAATATTACTGATAAAAACATGCTAGAAAAAAGAAAAATAACTTATTCTAAACTCATATCATGTCTTCTTGTTGTTAAGCAAAATAATGAGCTTTTGATGAAAAATCACCAAACCTATCCAACTGGTTCGACCCCATTCCTTGAAGTGAATATGAACACATTTCGTGGTCGAGGACGAGGCCGCAGGTATGGTCGTGATCGTGGTTGAAATAATCACTAACATCGATGTGAGGTTGCAATCCCCCAGAAGAGGGATGGGCCCCACAAGCGGGATAATGATCAAAATTAATGACCTAGGCATCATGAAAATGAATACTACAGAAGCGAAGAAAAACGTCATTGGTCAAGTACCTGTCGTACGTCCAGGCACTTGGTAGATCTATACCAAGCACTATAAATGAAAAAGGAACATAGTAAATAAGTATAAATAAATTTTATTGATTTTCTTGCAAATCAAACAATGATGCAAAGGAAGCAATATTATATTTGGATTTATCATTGCTTTGATTGATTTTAAAATGTCTATGGAAAAGTTTGTTTAGCTAATAATGCTATAACACAAAATTATTCAAGATAGAAAATATTTCCATTACTTAATGCGAATCCAATGATGCGAATGCCAAAATAACAAGATCCGACAATGAAAAGGAACCCAAGATCGTTCTACGTTTAGAATTGAATGATAGACCTCGATCTGTTGTTTACGATAAAAAAGAACATTGGTATATATGACCTCAATCCGTTGTTTATTACGAAATAAGAATCTCGGTATAAGGAAGACGCCCCAAACTGTGGTGGAAAAACTGTTTGATAAGTCGTTGTGAATGCCGGGAAATTCTGATAAGTTCGTATAGTTCTTCAAAGAACCGTAGAGAAAATATTCTCACAATTTACTGAATAATGATCGGTCTCTTTTCATTGCTTAGATGCCTTTTTAAAAGGTTGGTCATTACAAGAAAAATTCCTAAAATAGTTAACCTAATTAGGGCATCTGGTAAAGAAATAACTCTTACTAGCCTAAAAGAAAAAAAACACAATCAGCCCTTTAATTGGTTGATCACATGCCTAAAATAGAAAAGGAAAGTGGGGAGCTTTAAATGGTTGTGTTATCAGCCATACATGTCCATAAAAGTCAAAACAAATAAAAGGAAAATAAATGGCATGCAAGCCTTATAATCAGACCCAAAAATGAGTATTCTTAAACATGCCAATTTAAGATTAGCCTTGGTCAGATTCTTCTAAAACTTGAATCATGTTGATGAATCTTTATTGCTCACGTGGGTCATGCTTAATGGGCCTCCACAAATTTGCTTGAGTCCATGCCTTTTAAATTAGTCTGTTGAGTACAACTTTAAACTTCCTTGCTCATGCTCTCGTAACCAGGCCAATTGGGACTTAAACTAGTTCCTTTGAAGTTGTGCTATGATTTGCATCATTCTCCTCCTCTTGAAAAGGATTTGCCCTCAAATCATCAGCTACATCGAAAGGACTCGGATCAATAACATTAAAAGTAGCACTTACATTGTACTCACCAGATAAATCTAGCTTGTAAGCGTTGTCATTGATGCGCTCTAGGACTTGGAAAATGTCCATCTCCTCTTGGAAGCAAATTGGAACGTCCTTGCACCTAAAATCTCTCTTTTCTCATATGCATCCAAACCCAATCTCCGGGTTCAAAAAGCAGCTTGTGACCCTTGTTGGCTGGTTTTGCATACTGCTCCGTTCTTTGCTTAATGTTAAGTCGTGCTTTCTCATGAATCTGCTTGACAAAGTCAGCTTTCTTCTTGCCATCTAATAACATGCTCAGTCAAAGGTAAAGGAGATAAATCCAATGGAGTGAAAGGATAAAACCATACATAATTTCTAATGGTGAAAATTTAGTAGCAGAATGAACAGATCTATTATAAGCAATCTCAACATGTGGTAAACATTCTTCCCATGTTTTGATGTTCCTTTTAATGATTGCCCTCAATAAAGTAGACAAGGTCCAATTTACTACTTCAGTTTGACCATCATTTTGTGGATGACAAGTAGTAGAAAACAATAGCTTAGTACCTATCTTACACCACAAAGTCTTCCAAAAATAGCTCAAGAACATAGCATCTCCATCTGAAACAATTGTTATAGGCATGTCATGTAATCTCACAATCTCTTTAAAGAAAAAATCAGCGACATTCGAGGCATCATCCGTTTTGTGACATGGGATAAACTATGCCATCTTAGAAAATCTATCCACAACCACAAAAAATGAATCTCTCCCACGTTTAGTCCTAGGAAATCCTAACACAAAGTCCATTAAAATATCAATTCAAGGCTCATTAGGAATTGGTAAAGGGGATACAAACCATTGGACCTCACTATGGATTTAGCTTGCCTACATGTGACACATCTACCACAAATTCTCTCAACATCTCTTTTCATGTGAGTCCAATAGAAGTGTTCCTGCAAAACAGCTAAAGTCTTTGCAACTCCAAAATGTCCCATTAATCCCCCACCATGAGATTCCTACACTAACAACTCCCTCAAGAAACAATTAGGTACCCATAACTTTTTCTCTCGAAACAAGAATCCATCAAGCCTAAAGAACTTACCACAAGCGGTTTTCTCACACGTCCGGTATGCCTCACAAAATTCGTGGTCATCGGCATATAAGTTTTTAATGTGCTCAAAACCAAGCAATTTCGCATCAAGTGTTGAGAGTAATGCATACTTGCGAGAAAGTGCATCGGCGACCACATTCTCCTTACCTTGCTTATACAGGATGATGTATGGAAATGTATCAATGAACTCCACCCAACACGCATGCCTTTCGTTTAGCTTGTGTTTGGCCCTTAGAGTGTTTCGAGGACTTGTGATTGGTGTGGATCACGAATTCCTTAGGCCAAAGGTAGTGTTGTCACGTCTCTAAATCTCGAACAAATGCATATAACTCCTTATCATGAGTTGGGTAGTTTAAGGCTACCCCGCATAGTTTCTCGCTCAAGTAAGCAATTGGTCATCCTTCCTGCATAAGAACTGCGCCTATGCCAATACTTGAAGCATCACATTCAATTTCAAACATTTCCGAAAAGTTAGGAAAAGACAATAAGGGGGCTTTGGTCATCTTCTCTTTGATTAATTGGAACACCTTCTCTTGTTCTTTCCCCCACCTAAATCCAACATTCTTCTTGATCACTTCAGTAAGTGATGCGACTATGCTACTAAAGTCCTTCATGACTCTGCCTATAAATGCATGCAAAACATGATTCATAAATCTCATAAAGGTGCTCAGAGCATTAGTCAATCATAAGGCATAACTAACCATTCATACAATCCATACTTTGTTTTAAAGGCAGTTTTCCATTCATCTCCTTCTTTTATTCTAATTTGATTATAACCACTCTTTAAATCAATCTTAGAAAATACACAAGAACCATGCATCTTGTCTAACATATCATCTAAGCAAGGAATAGGATGACGATACTTTATCGTTATGTTGTTGATGGCTCGGCAATCAACACACATTCTCCACGTCCCATCCTTCTTAGGTACAAGTAAAATCGGAGTAGTGCATGGACTCATGCTCTCCCTCAGACGCCCTTTCTCCAATAACTCACTTAACTGCCGTTGAAGCTCCTTTGTCTCCCCAGGGTTGCTCCTATAGGCTAGTCGGTTTGGAATTGTCGCACCGGGAACAAAATCAATTTGATGTTTAATCCCTCAAATTGGAGGTAACCCATGGGTGTTTCCTCATACTCCTGCAAAAGAGAAACAACGGAATTAGGCAAAACAAGGTCAAGTTCGTTAATGTTTAGACATGCCTCTTTGTACAAAAGTACAATCATCAGCTAATTTGAAAACATTGCTCTCTTAATTTCACTCACTTTTGCATAGAAATTCTTTTGTTTTCTAAGAGGATTTTCTCTCAATGGCTGAATTTTGATTTTCTTTTTCTCTCTCATTTTTCTCGGCCTCTCTTTGATTTTCACTCTTTTTCTATTGTTCACTCTCTTCCTTTTGATCACTCTTTTTTTGCAATCTCACTTGATCCTCATATACTTGCTGTGGTGTCAATGGTACAAGAGTGATTGATCATTGATTGAGTACAAAGGAGTATTTGTTCGTAAAGCCATATGCTTCACGTGTCTATCAAACTGCCATGGACGCCCTAGCAATAATGGTACTACATCACACAACACTTCATCTTCGTATTTACCGATTCGAAATGCAACTAACACCTGCTTGTTCGCCCTTATCTCACCATTATCATTTAATTATTCTCTCCCTTATGTGTTTACACTCAAGAATGTGAATCACTCTACACTCATGTTTCACTCAAAAAAATACATGGCCTTTAGCCCAATGTTCTCACCACTCTTACCTTTTTCCACTCGATAATTCTCTTTTAGTTCTTTTGAAACTAAACAATACTTCAAAATTTCTAGCAAGAACACGTCAAGCAATTTCAGGTTTTAAAAGCAAGAATACAAGAAACACGATTAATTAGATTTTTGAAAGCACAAAGTAGTAAAACTTCCACGAAAAAAAATATTTGATTTTGGGATGAGGTGATTTTCGAGCTTATTGGAACCCAAAATGAATGAAAACAATCATTTTTTTTCCTTCCTTTTTTTTTTTTTTTATGATGAGCAACTGGCTTTTGATAATAATAGAATAAGATTTCAAAATAAACTAAAACAAACAAAATACGAGCGAAATGAGGCAAAGAAAATTTGGCTAAACTAGGGTATATTAACAAAATTTGGAAACTACAAGAACACAAAATAAAGAAAGAAAAGAATGGTCTTTAAGAGATAGGCACACCTGAACTAGAACCTGTGCTTTGATACCAAATGCAAATCCAATTATGTGAATCCTGCCAAAATAACGAGATCTAATAATGAAAAGGAACCCAAGATTGTTTTACATTCAGAATGGAATGATAGACCTCGACTCATTGTTTATGAAAAACAAGAAACCTTGGTATATATTGACCTCAACCTGTTGTTTATTGCGAAATAAGAACCTCGGTGTAAGGAAGACGCCACAAATGGTGGTGGAAAAACCGTTTGATAAGTCATTGGTGAATGCACAGGAAATCCCAATAAGTTCTGTTGGCCTAATAAGGCTTACAATTCTTGTTTTGATGATAACAAATCAAATGATATATTTAATATGTTTCAAGTAAAAGTGTTCAGGAAAATAACAGAGCTTAAGTGTATAAGAAAGTTCATGGATTACAAAGAGCATGAAGAATGAAGTCATATTGTGAAAAACTCAAAGGAAAGAATGCAACTACAAAGATGGTGGAAGAACAAGTTTTGAAGATTAGATTATACTTTTAAGGATATTCTCAAATGTAAGTACTTCAAAGTAAATCTTAAGTATAAAGAAATTTGAAGTTCATAAAAATTCAAAAATATGTTTTTATATATATACTCTAAAGGATATTTCTTAAATCTATAAAAAGAAAGGGTTTAAGAAAAGAAAATTTTTTAAAATAATGAAGTTTTTAAACATATTTATTTCAAAATATTTGGAAAATCAAAAATATTTTTTTTAAACATATATACTCTAAAAAGTTTTTTTTTTTTTTATAAATAAAAAAGGGCTTAAAAAGAGAAGATTTTTTAAACCAAGTTTTTAAACATATTTATTTCAAAATATTTGGAAATGAATTTTAGGAATCTTTGGGAGTAATGGATGATTTCAAAAAACTCTATAAATAGTTCTAATCTCAAACATTTTATATAAGAGAAAAGAAAAAATACAAAGAAAGAGAGTAAGAATTTTGATGAAATATTCAAAAGAATTTTGAAATTGAGAAATCCTCTAAAGTTTCCAGATCAAGTGTTTTTTAACAACTTTTCTGATCTAGAGATATTCAAAGGCTTTTAAATCAAAGTAAGTTTTTTTTTAAAAGGTTTTTGATCAACTAATCTTCAAGTATTCAAAATTTTGTTTTCAAATAATCTGAAATTCTTTTAAGATAAACTCACTGATCTGAAATCGATTTACATTCTGAAATTAAGTTTTCCAACGATCAAAATTTTTATCTTCTTTGGAAAATTATTTGATAATCGATACCAAGTAATTGAGCTTGAAATTTCTTATATTTAAATTACTTTGAGGTATAAAGTGAGCTGATTGGTGTATTAATTCACTCTACTGTGAGAGTTCTCTTTTGTACACATATTCCTTCGTTATCTTTCTTAAAAGATTTTGAGTTGTTGAATCGTTGAACCAAATAAGGGCTTGTTATTTGAAGAGGCGGGCTCTAGCCTAATTGAAGGAGTGCATTGTAAGTTGGTATTATTCCACCAGGTAAAGGAACTGAGATAGTGAAATCCTTTAGTGTTTTTGCCAAAGGCGAGGACGTAGGCTGTGTTAAAGTCGAACCTCGTAAAAACTCTTGTCTCCTCTCTACTTTAATTTACATACTTTATTAGCTTTTGTTACAAAATTTATGAGTGCAGGTCGCAGGATTTAAATTAAATTCTTGATCAATAGAAAGTATGTTTTGATTAATCTTTTGCGGAAACCCAAAAAGGGAGTACGTTGATTAATTTGTGGAAATTTTAATCAAGTAAAGTGAATAATAAAAGGTTATAGGGAAAGCAATGGAAGCCTAAATGTTATTGATTGATTGATTACATTGATTGAATTATTATTTTAAATTCCAGTTTTCTTAAGTGTTGTTATATATTGTATTTTGCTGGGTTATTAAAATTAGAAAACTTAAAAATCAAATAAAAATAAAAGATTTCCAATTCACCCCCCCCCCTTCTCTTGGGAAGCTATTCTTCATTTCAAGTTTGTATAGTTCTTCAAAGAACCACAGAGAAAAATATTCTCACAATTTACTGAATAATGATCTACCACTTTTCATTGCTTAGGCGCCTTTTTAAGAGGCTAGTTATTACAAGGAAAATTTTTAAAATAGTTAACTTAATTAGGGCTAAAATCTGGTAAAGAAATAACTCTTACTTGCCTAAAAGAAAAAAAAAAGAAGCAATCAACCCTTTAATTGGCTAATCACATACCTAAAATAGAAAATGAAAGTGGGGAGCTTTAAATGGCTATGTTATCAGTCATACACGCCCATAAAAGTCAAAACAAATAAAAGGAAAATAAATGGCATGTAAGACTTACAATCAAACCCAAAAAGGAGTATTGTTAAACATGTCAATTTAAGCTTAGCCTTGGCCAGATTCTTCTAGAACTTGAATCATGTTGATGAATCTTTGTTGCTCACGTGGGTCATGCTTAATGGGCCTCCACGAATTTGCTTGAATCCATGCCTCTTGAATTAGCCCATTAAGTACAGCTTTAAACTTCCTTACTAGTGCTCTTGTAACGGACCCAATTTGGACTTGAACTAGTTCCTTTGAAGTTGTACTATGATTTACATCAAGATAAGTATAAATAAATTTTGCTGATTTTCTTGCAAATCAAACAATGATGCAAAGGAAGCAATATTATATTTGGACTTATCATTGCTTTGATTGATTCTAAAATGTCTATGGAAAAGTTTGTTTAGCTAATAGTGCTATAACACACAATTATTCAAGATAGAAAATATTTTCATTACTTGAATATACTTTCAATAAATGTCAATACAATATTTGTTTCTACAAATTTGATTAAAGGTTCCAGAAGAGCTAATATAAAGTTACCTAATGGTACTTTATACAAATCGATGAAACTTTATACTACTGCAGATCTAGAAGAAATATGTTAAGTGGATATCACATTGAAACTACAAATGAAGGTAGTAAATAATTTCTTTATATTACTTCTATTGTTTCTAGAAGAAACAAATTTTAGAAAAAAATGTCAATTTTATATTCTAGATTTGTATTATATAAAGATTAAAAGCAGTAGAATCATATAATATCTTGCACAAGAAGTGCAATGACCCAAAGTTATTTACACTTTGGCATGATCGTCTTAGACATCTTGAAGATGTAATGATGTGAAGAATCATTGAAACTTCACATAAACATCCACTAAATAACCAGAAGATTATTTTATCAAGTGATTTCATGTGTACTATTTGCTCTTAAAAGAAATTAATTGTCATTTTAATGGAGTATTCCCTAGATTAGGGGGAGCAAAATCAGTTCCTGAGGCACAACATGAAATTACACGAAATGCCATAAGTCTTAACTTATTTAGATTCTCGCACAAATCAAAGTGAACTTGAAGTTCAAAAGATTATACATTTGCAAGAGATTGCAAATCAGTTACCATATTCTTTTGCAAATTCCTTTGTCATATTAAAATCTCATATACCTACTACAAATATTCCAGCACGTATTTATGTCTCTGAAGGACAATAGACAAATGAACCTAAACCACAAGTTAAGTGTGGAAGGTCTGTTGGTGCAAAAGATAAAACTCCTAGAAGGAGAAAATTGAAATTTATAAAAACTTTAGAAGAGGTTATAGAGGTGGATAATTCAGATGACATTCACAAATCCATTTCTCTTGAAAATGAAATTCCTATTATAGAACCTTATGAAGAGTAACCTCTTGAAGAGGAATCTCTTGAAGAGAAAACTCCTGAAAAGTCATCCCTTGAAAAGGGACAGGTACGTAGAAATAATAATGAGATCTCAATTCATTATATAAGAGAAATATGGGATAGAAATAAAGTTGTTATCAACAACACATTTGCATATGCAGTAGCTACTGACATTACCAAAAGTAATGAGGATCCTAAACTTAAATCTGTTAATGAATGTCAATATAGAAGTGATTAACCAAAATGAAAAGAGACTATCACATCAGAATTAAATTACTCTCTATCAAAAGAGAAATTTTTGGATCTGTAGTCCAGACACCAAAAAATGTCCAACCCGTTGGATACAAATGAATGTTTGTGTGCAAACGAAATAAAAATAATGAAATTACTCGGTATAAAGTATGGCTCATAGCACAAGATTTGTCGCAAAAATCTGGGATTGATTATGAGGAGACATATTCTCCCATAATAGATGGAATCACTTTCAGATTCCTAATTGGGTTAGCAGTCGCTGAACGACTGAGCATGCATCATATGAACGTAGTAACAGCTTGGATCGTTGGATAGTGAAATTTATATGAAAAATC
This sequence comes from Malania oleifera, assembly GCF_029873635.1. NCBI lineage: Eukaryota > Viridiplantae > Streptophyta > Magnoliopsida > Santalales > Ximeniaceae > Malania > Malania oleifera. The sequence continues at coordinate 71,294,048 of NC_080417.1, read as the reverse complement.
CCTAAATGATTTAAATTACTAGAAGCAACATTTAGAAATTTATGTTCAGTTAAACTCCAACGATCATTATATGGATTAAAGCAATCTGGACGCATGTGGTATAATCAATTGAGTACCTTGTGAAAGAAGGATTTATAAATTATCCAATTTATCCATATGTTTGTAATAAAATATAAGAATTAGGATTTACTATAATTGTTGTTTATGTTGATGATTTGAATTTAGTTGGAACTCCTGAATAACTCACTAAAATTGCTAATTATTTAATTGCGGAATTTGAGATAAAAGATTTGGGAAAGACAAAATATTGTCTTGGCTTATTAGATGAAAGATTTGCGGAATCCAAAATTTAAGGCAATTTTATATGAATAAAATTTATCATTTGGGATCTCCAATGATGGTGTGAAAGATCAATTTCGACCTCATGATGAGGGGGAGGAATTACTTAGTCCTGAAGTACCATATTTAAGTATTATCGACTTTCTAATGTATCTAACCAAATTATACAAGATTTGACGTTGCATTTACTGTAAATCTACTAGTAAGATATAGCTCTACTCCTACTTAACGGCTTTGGAATGGAATTAAGCATATCTCTCCAAAATTCTTCTATACACATATAGATGATAGATATTCTATACTCCAAAAGAATGGTGATATAGATGTTCAGCTGATTTGTTTACCAAAGCTTCCCCTACTACATTTAAGAAATTAATTCATCTCATCAGTATGAGACATCTTAAAGATTTTAGTAGAATGAGTTATTATATGAGTGACATCTAAGGGGGAGTTATGAAAACCATGAGGGGTTAATGGTTGTCACCCTTTCATTTTTTCCACCACTATAAATTCCTTCCCATCCTTATTGCCCTATAAAAGGGCACCCCCTCCCTCTCATTTTTATGCACATACATATAGCATGCTTATATATATATATATATATACATATTGCATGCTTGAAGTGAGGAGCATATAGAAAGGATTAGAGAAGAGGAGAGATAGAAAGAAGAGAGATATTTTGTATAAGGCTGATTACAAATTATCTTATAATTTCGTCCGTAATAGTAAAGTTTTTTATCTCATCCGCCCGTAGAGTAAGTATAGCCAAACCACGTAAATTTTTGTCTCGTCTCTATTTTTTTTTATTTTCTATATTTTTTATAACAATAATATAATATTCATAAGTTTTAAAATCTTATTTTTACAAATGAAAAGGTGTCGCGCATCGCACATGCGTGGAGTGTTATATAAAGGTGATTTCACACAAGCCAAAAGTTTGCGTGGTTATTCCTCAGTGTATGACTTGCGAACTGGGTCGGTTGGGTCAACCCCCGTTTGCATCAAAACTAGTTCTAAAAAGTTGACTTGGCTGAATCAGGCTGCTTCCTATTGAACTTAATCAGAGACCGGACTGCCTAGATTTGAAAACTATAGTAAAAAATACTTTTTAAGAATTACATTTTTTTGAGAAAAAATATGATTATTTTTTTAGTACTTTATAGAGTGGCAACTTTGTAACTGCAATGATTTGTAGGCTGATCTGCAGTCCCCCCTTCAACACCAACCTTCCTCTCTCTCACACACACACACACACAATTGAACCCCTAGCGTTTGTAGCCACATCATCGCACATCCTGTCCATACCATTAGGCCTGGCAAAACGGGCGGGCGGGCCGGGTTTGGGCGGGTCACTAACGGGCTGGATCATAAACAGGCCGGGTCATAAATGGGTCGGTGTTAAACGGATCATACACATGTCAACCCTAACCCGCCCATTTAATAAACGGGCGGGTAACGGGTCACCCATTTAAAAAATATGATTTTTTTTATTTTAAAATTTTTGTAAATTTCATATAAAATGACATTTAAAAAAAAAAAAACAGCATTTTATTTATTAATTTCTAAATAAAAAGAACATAAAATGTAAAAAAAAAAAATCCCTTTAATGAATACAATTTTTAAAAAATGTAAAATTAAAAAAAAACACACACACCTCTAAAAAAATTAAATATGCATAATACATGCATAAAATATGTATATATAAATCTAAATTTAAATGATTCCCATAATATTTACATAATACATACAGAGCTGTGGTCTGTGGAGCCTGGAGGAGACCTGGAGATGACAACTCAAGGTGTGGAGTGGATCAATTGCAGGCTCACAGCACCAGCAGGTCCGGCAACTCGGCAAGCAGCAGCGCACCAGAGGAGAGGAGAGGACAGGTCGGGGACTCAGGGCCGTCCAACACGTTGCAGCCTTGCAGGCTTGCAGCGCACCAAATCCAGAGGAGAGGAGAGGAGAGGCTGAGAGCTTGAGACTCGAGAGCTGCGGCGGCGGCGGCGGCGGCGGCGCGGGTTAGAGTCTTAGAGACTTAGAGCCCTTAGGGTTTTTTAGCTTTTTTGTGTTAAGTCTGTTGACTGAGACTCTTGAGTTGAGACTGAATTCTGAAAAGTGAAAATTACTGAAGCCAGACCCTAAGGCCTGAAGGCATGTGCCGTGTGGCCCGTGTGCCGTGTGCGTGCAGCGTGAGTGAGTCGTGACTGTGATTCTGTCAAGCTGGCGGAGCGCCTGGAGTGAAGAGTGGTCAGTGGAGGCTGGAAAGGGCATTAAGGTAAGGATCCAAAATAACGGGTCACCCGCCCAAACCCAGTTAACCCGTTTATAAACGGGTTAACCCGTGACCCGCCCAAATATTAAATGGGTTATCTTCTTTAAACCCGAACTCGTTTTAAACGGGCGGATCCGGGTGACCTGACGGGTCATAACCCGTTTTACCAGGCCTACATACCATTGTCGTTACCCTTGCCTAACCACATAGTTGTAGTTGAGAGATGTCGCCTCCAATTCCACACTCTTCTACCTTGGCTGATTTCGCTCTCATGCCCATCCTCAGTTTTTGGTTTTGAATCTAGAAGAGGTTTCTTTTAGCTGCAAATAGTTACAACAATAATAATAATAATTTTTAAATAATTCAACTAATTAATAATAATATTATTAAATATTTAATTTAATAATGGCAAGTTACATTAATTTAAAATGCAAATATAATTAATATTATTAACATAAATTAATAATTATATATTTAATTTATTATGTATTATTGTTATATATTTAAAATAAGATCAAACAACATTTACGGGACAAATAACTATGTAAACATCACTTGTGTTTATGATCAATGCTTATTTTCCAACATAGTTAAAAAAATATTTTCTAACTTTATAACACCTCTTTAAATTGATGCTTATTTCCAACACCTTCCAATTAAGTCTTTTTATCTAAAAAATACTTTTTCATAAACGAAACAGACACCCTTTAAGCTTCGATATTTCCAAATGCCCCAACTGATAATGTCCAGTAATTTAATTATAAATTATACATCATTTCATCGTGTACTATAATTATAACACACCACATCACTTAATACAAGACAACATCCAACCTAACTCATACTAATTTGGAAACACGACAAAACACTTCTTTCCAATACTATTCCCACTTTGATATTATAATAATTTTCCTACTGACACTTTTTCGTAAAAATAATTCACTTCCCTGATTTAGTAATAGCATAATGATTTGATTGAATAGTAAATATTCAACCATTTTAATAGACCGCACAAGTTCAGGTTACAATCACAACTCCCAAATGGAAATCAGATTCACCACCCACTTTTAACTCCGCAGCCATACAGGCTAGTGGTGCAAGAGCACTACAAACATAATGTAATATAACAAGGGGCATTGTCACGATGCACATTGTTTAGAACAATAATGAGAAGAAATGGAAACGATCAATTGCTGCTTTTTTCGATGTTCGCTCAAACAGATAAATATTGAACGTTCCACGACAAAATGATACCCGTTTCTCCCTTCAAACACCCCTATTGTTTTTCACCCTGGGGCATAATTTCAAATAATGTCAATAAAATACCACATAGTTCAAGATTAATTAATTAACAGCTAAAACCACCGAATAATTTTTAAGAGCATGAATTTTGAAACTTTAAAATTTGTATAAATTTGATACAAATTCAATTACAATTTTACCCAACCCTGTCCGTTCCAAAGACAGGACAAGAATTTTGAGCAGCCAAAATTGATTTTACCCCTAAATCAGAATAAAAGGAGAAAATAACATGAAGAAAACACCCAAACCAACACCTTACAATTTCACTTAAACATGATTACGTTTTTTAAAATTCAATGCTGGATGCCCAGTAGGCAGCCAAATGTTGCGAGCTATCCAAAGAAAAGACCATTATTAGCACCAAATGCTATGAAACTTCCAACCAAAGTATTAAATATAATTTCCATAGAAGTTTTATGACCACCGCAAACTGACACTAAATAAAATTCTCATACAAGATATTGACATAACTGTTCCCATGGGAAAAAAAACTTCAAAAAGAACAGAGATTAAAAAAAAAAGCATCACAATAGAGAGAGAGAGAGAGAGGGGGGAGGGGCCGGGGGGGGGGGGGGGGGGGTGCTGCTGAACCACATGATGCAAGGCAAGGCGGTCAGAGAAGTCGTGAAGACTGAAGATCTGCCTCCACCAAGAGGGTCATTACATGTAAGCCTCTCATATGTAGCTAAAGAGCACAACCAACTTTTGACAAATGAAAAGCTATAATACATCAAATCATGAGATGATACCCTCCTTCAATAATCCCTTGACACTTCTCCGTGTCAACCGACCTGATTTCATGACAAATGACACAAAAAAAGCCAACTAAACGGGGGAAAAGGAACTCACCAACAAAGCACTTGTAGAACTCAGAAGCACTTCCTGTGGACAATGGAAGGACCAGACTCATCATACTCTGCCTTTGAAATCCACATCTGAAACAAACAAAAGGCATGCATGTCAGACCAACCTTACCCTCTCAGACATCATAACTTGCAAAACTCAATTTCATAATTTAAGCTAAAATGCAAAGTTTACCTGCTGGAAGGTGCTGAGAGATGCAAGGATTGATCCTCCAATCCAGACACTGTACTTTCTCTCAGGTGGTGCCACAACCTTGATCTTCATGCTGCTGGGAGCAAGAGCTGTAATCTCCTTGCTCATTCGGTCTGCAATGCCAGGGAACATGGTTGAGCCACCACTGAGAACAATATTGCCATAGAGATCCTTCCTAATATCAACATCACACTTCATGATGGAGTTGTAGGTAGTCTCGTGAATTCCTGCAGCTTCCATTCCGATCAGAGATGGCTGGAATAGGACTTCAGGGCAACGGAATCTCTCAGCACCAATTGTGATGACTTGACCATCAGGCAATTCATAGTTCTTTTCAACTGAGGAGCTGCTCTTGGCAGTTTCCAACTCCTGCTCATAGTCAAGTGCTACATATGCAAGCTTTTCCTTCATGTCACGGACAATTTCCCGTTCAGCAGTGGTGGTGAACATATACCCTCTCTCCGTGAGAATTTTCATCAAGGCATCTGTGAGATCGCGGCCAGCGAGGTCCAGTCTAAGTATGGCATGAGGAAGGGCATACCCTTCATATATTGGCACAGTGTGACTCACACCATCACCAGAATCCAGCACAATACCTGTTGAAACAACCAGAGCCACCAACTCATTAGAGAGTTTAAATGATTCCAAAAAATACAAAGCTTGAGTTAGGGAGTAATTGAGACGAACCAGTTGTACGACCACTGGCATATAAAGAAAGAACAGCCTGAATGGCAACATACATAGCTGGCACATTGAAGGTCTCAAACATGATTTGAGTCATCTTTTCTCTGTTAGCCTTAGGGTTAAGTGGGGCTTCAGTGAGAAGCACAGGGTGCTCCTCAGGAGCAACACGAAGCTCATTGTAGAAAGTGTGATGCCAGATTTTTTCCATGTCATCCCAGTTGCTGACTATACCATGCTCGATAGGATATTTCAAGGTAAGGATACCTCTTTTAGACTGGGCCTCATCACCTACATAAGCATCCTTTTGGCCCATCCCAACCATGACACCAGTATGCCTGGGTCGACCAACAATACTAGGAAACACTGCCCTGGGAGCATCATCTCCAGCAAAGCCAGCCTGCACACAGCAGCATATAAATCATATAATACTAAACGAGCAACATGCGAAAGCAAACAATGATCCAACAGTAAGGATATTACAATTTACATCTCTCCAAGTATGGAGGTAAGGCCATATAGTAATGCCCTATATGCAGACCAGCATAGCATGGCAGCATTAATGCGCGCTAGTTATATTTTTACTTGATCAGCAACATAGATTTTGCTTTGATAAAGAGCTTTTAAGTAAATTGACTAACCTTCACCATCCCAGTTCCATTATCACAAACAAGAGGTTGAATATCCTCAGCATCAGCCATTTCTTAAAAACATGCAAAAGAAATATAAAGGATGAGGATAGAGCCAAATAAAACTATTTCAGTTCATGGAATTTAAGCTAACACGCTGGAAAGAGAAACAACCAAGCCTTCGAACAATTTCACTGCTTTACTCCATGAATTTCTAATAGAATATTTAAGTTCCGTCTACATACCCAGGTCAAATATGATCTACCATGGGAAAACCAAGACCAAATACATTCTAATGGAATCATTCCAAGATGTGAACTGCGTATCTTCCTCACCCTGTTCCTAACCACCCAATTTTTAAAGACTAACAACAATATTTAGCTCTTAATTTTTAATTATATTTATTTTTTGAAATTTCAATGCCATTATATTTTTAATTATATATAAAAATGAGGTTTGGGGATCTATCATTATGTAAAAAGTACATCAATATCATTATCATCGTCAATGATTAGTAATCAGGGCTAACAAATTAATTAATACAAGTAGAGCATCTACAGACACATAAATCATCACAGTTGCTACTAAATATGTCGCAACAAGCCACATGGGACAATCAGAGATGCAACAAAGCAAAATATCTAGCAGAAATTTGCAAAATAAATGGAAAAAATAGAACTAGTTGATAATTTGAAATATAGATCGTGAACAAAGGGCATCGGATCAGGACAATCAAATTAAAGGTCATGGAAGAAACCTACACGAATCTCCTCAAACGGTACAAAGCAAAGGAGAAAATAATACATCATAACTACTATAAAATGACAAATTTAAGTAAAAAAGGAAATCGAGCACAGACACAACGATTCATGAAGTTCAACTTCAACTTCACGAGTGTTTCATATACGATGCCAAGTTACAGAACCCAGATCCAGCAGTAGAAACGGGTCAATATACGCGATGTGATCCTAGATCGGAAGCAAATAAAACGCTTCCAACTGAACTGCACCATGCAAACCGATCGACACTTCATAAAGCAACAAAGACGCATATTTTTCAACACGACGCAAAACCGTTCGGCCCCTCAAAGATTCCTAAAAATTTTCTATATGTTACGCTAGATTTAAATAAAAAAAGAAAATCAAAGCTCCAACACAAGAAAGAGAAAAGAAAAAACCAGATCACGATCCACAAAATAAAATCTGTCGGAAGAACCCAAAAGACTGAAAACATAAAGCCATCGGTAGCGCGATCTAGGCTTACCTTGCGATTGCGGAGAAACTAGAAGAAGATCGAGAACGGCGAAGCCAACCACCGGAAGCGACGGCTGACTCTATGTCTCTCCTGTCCACTCTAGGTTCGCTCTCTCTCGCTCTCTCTCTCGCCGAGCGAAGCACAACAAAATGAGACGAAGGAGCAGAGGAAGTTTATATACAGAGTGGGGAGCGAAATGCAAATGAAATGAAACCAAAATAAATGTGTGGGGGGTGGGAGGAGGGGAGGGAATCATTCCGACCACGAGAAAAGATTGCTGACCTGTCTGGCAGCCTTTCGGCATGTTCGCCCAGGGGTCTTCTGCTTCCTGATTAGATCTCGGCCGTCCAATATGTCTTTTCTGCTGGCCACGCCAGCTTTGGACGGCTATACGGTCTACTTACCCCGGCTTTGATGAATGTTTGGGAATGGTCTCCGCCGCAGCTAGGTGAAAACAATCCGAATGTCCAGCCTCAGCGTGGCTCAGACGGCTTCCTGATTTTTATTTATTTTTAATTTAATTTAAATAATAATTCATTATTTGAAGGAATAGGTAGATTTTTTATTTTTATTTTTGATTCAACCTCTAATATTGCTATTTAACATCAATCGTTGTACTTAATGAAAAATTATATCCATAAACAATGACTTAACATTAGCGTATACATTTAAACATACTCATAAGTCTGTTTTTTTTTTTAGAAAATATTTTTTACTCGTATCTTTATGTTGACCTCATAAATCGCACCCGGTTTTGATAATGACAAATATTAATATTTGATGATTGTCAAGTGTTTATCCAGGTTCAAATAAATATCCCAAGAAATGACACTTAAAGAAACAAGAAGACCATAAAAACTTGTATTTGTAATTATAATTCATATCGATCTATAATAATTTATATGGATTTGTAATAGTAACCTAGTTTATGATTGTATGTTTATCACCTGCACATCATGCATATAGGATATAACGTAAGTTCAATTAAACCATAACAAGACCTTAGGCTTCAACACTCACACATTTAGCATAAAATATATAAGTGTGTTATAACTGTACTTAAAATTGGACAAATCTAAGCAAGATAAGAGGAGTCGGGCAACCGAACCTTTGAGTACAAAACTCCTCGAGTGCCCGAACTTTGAAAGTCAAAATGTTGACCAGCCCTCGGGTGACCGAACCTCAAATGCACATATCTTCCCCGAACGCCTGAACCCTTCGAAAAGGACTGTTCACCAACTTGGGTGCCCTATGGTTTTAGTTCAAATATATCCCCGAGCAACTGAACACCTGTCTTCGAGCCACTGAAAATTTGATCGGGCACTCGAAGTCACGAAACTTGGCTACTGACTTTGATTCGGGCTGCTGAACCATTATGTGGGCGACCGAACTTAATTGAAGAACTTTTTGAACTGTGTCTTATCGAGCGGCCGAACCAAGGTTCAGCCACTCGAACCTCGCCCGGTTAAAATTATTTTAACCACAGTAAAACAAGATTATTTCAAGTTAATTGGATCTTAATCCTTTAGGACTTTTTTGATAATATCCATCCTGTCCCAAACGGTTATATTTTTTCACTTTGTTATAAATATGTTCTCATTTGCATGATTAGAAGATGATTAGCAAAAAGCAATTAGCAAAAATTCTCTCTCTCTTGAAAATCAAATTTTTGCCCTAATACTCTCAAACTTGCATCTTCTTGATCAAATCTAAGATTGTGAGAGTTTCATTCTTGTTTATTTGATTGTTGCTCAGAGCTAATACTCCCATTGTTGTGTGTGCTTGAGATTTATTTTGTTGGGAGCATAGCTTAGGCTTATCCCACAGATTTTCATACTATAAATCTAGTGTTGGGATAACCTAGTAAGCTTAGGATATTTGCACTTCATTGCAAGTATCTAATAGCTTTGCTTTTGGTGTGCAAAGATTTTTTAAACAAGCAAGCAACTTTTTCAAACTAGCTTTTTGCTTATTTCAATGAAGAAAATCATTTAGAAACTAGTTTGATTATCTGCATAGTATACTTGGAATATTGATGTGTTGTTGAAATATTTTGTTTAGATTCCAAGTCATTGCTTGTGTTGATTATTCTTGAGCATCATAATTATTGTATTGTGTTGAATACTCTTGAGCTTCATATTGACTATATTGTGTTGAGTATTGATAGAACAAACCTTGCATTACTGAGCTTACACTATATATTTGCTTTTGATGCGTATGTGATTGAGCATATTGTTTGGGTACAAATCTACTTTACGTGAAAGTACTATTTCATTGTACCATTTGATTGTAAATCTGAGTGATTCCAGACGTGGCCTGAGGGGGCGGTAATCCAGTCCGGTAAGGATTGGTGTAAAGGTTGAGGTCAGCCCTGTGCTAATTGACCTAATTTGTATAGGTGCTGCTCCACCCGTTTAAGTGAGCAAGTTATAGTGGTAACCCTTATGCTTGTTAGCCAAGGCAAGGACGTAGGCAATTGGTCGAACCTCGATAACATATCTGTGTGTCACCCTCTCTTTACTGTTTTATAGTGCTTGTATGATTGATTAAATTGCTTTATTTACTTTCTAGTATACATTTATTTTACTTGCACTAGATTAACCATAGGGTTGTGATTATACTGGTATTAGGAGGAATACCTAGAAGTTAAATTTCAAAAATACCAATTCACCCTCCCCCCTATTGGGATCACGGTAAAGCTACAATTGGCATTAGAGCCACGTTGCATAGACTAATTGTTATTTTGCAAAAAGATCACATATGACTCATAGCTCCGTGACCCCCTTCCCTTAGGGACCATCTTTCACGCGACCTCCTGTTTTTAGTGGTGTTAATTACACCTTCTGGAAACAGAAGATGCGCATCTACCTTCAGAATACTAATTGGAAGGTGTGGAGGATTGTCTCTAAGGGAAACTATGTCCCTATGAAAACTGAGGGTGCAGCTAGGGTTCCTAAGATTGAGGATGAATATGATGATGATATGAAAATTGTTAGTCTTAATGCCACTGTCATAAATATTTTATACTATAATCTTGATGTAAATGAATTTAACAAGATTATGGCATGTTCTACTATAAAAGAAATATGTGATAAGTTAGAGGTCACATATGAGGGTACTAGAGGTGTGAAAGATAGTAGGATAGATATGTTGACCAGTGAGTATGAGGCCTTTAGGATGAATGTAGGTGAGTCCATTCAGAGCATGTACACTAAATTCACACACATCATAAACTCACTGCATGCATTAGGAAAGACCTATCCCACATATGAGATGATAAGGAAGATTCTTAGAAGCTTACCTCCTGTTTGGGAAGTCAAGGCTACGGCTATTGTTGAGGGTAGAGATCTTAAGGCCATGACCTTAGATGAATTGATAGGTTCCTTGATTACTTATGAATTTTCCATAAATGAAAGACTTAATGAGCATAATAGGGTTAAGAAAGTGATTGCACTGAAAAACATCTAATAACACATCTAGTGAGTGCAATGAGTCTGACGCTGATGATGAAATGGTCATGCTAACCAGAAAGTTTATCAGATTTTTCAGGAAGAACAGGAAGCCATTCAAAAAATATAAAGATTGTACTAATGAAAATGGAGAGTCCAGCAAAAGAAAGAAAAATCAAATGCTCCTACGTGCTATAACTACAACAAGGTGGGGCACATTAAACCATACTATCCATTGCTGAAAAAGGAAATCAAGAAAAAGAAGAAAGCTATGAAGGCGAGCACTTCATGGGACTAATACAGCAGCAGCGACTCGGATACAGATCATAGTGACACGGAGATCGCTAATTTGTGCTTAATGGCACACGAAGATGAGATATGCCTAAGATCGTCATCCTCCAAGGATAGATGGTACTTGGATAGTGGGTGCTCACGGCACATGACCGGCAACAAGGGCAAATTCACATCAATTGCTCCTAAGGATAGAGGCTATGTAACATTTGGGGACAATGCCAAAGGACGTATCATCGGGGTAGGTAAGGTTGGTAAGGATTCTTCTTTTACTATTGATAATGTTTTGCTGGTTGATGGACTAAAACATACTCTACTTAGCATAAGTCAATTGTGTGACATAGGATAAAGTATCTTTTGAAAATGACAAATGCATAGTAGAAAATAAAACAAATCACAAAGTACTTTTTACTGTTGATAGACATGAAAATGTTTATACTACCTCTCTTGATAATCTAGCTTCACAACAAGTAACATGCTTTTCTGCTATAAATGAAGTTAGTTGGTTATGGCATAGGTGTTTAGGACATGCTAGCATGGATTTACTGTCTAAACTTGTTAGAAAAGAATTAGTTAAAGGTTTGCCTAAGATGTCTTTTGTAAAGGATAAAATATGTGATGCATGTCAAATGGGTAAGCAAAAAAAATCTAGTTTTAAGAAAAAGGAATTCATATCTACTACTAGACCTTTGGAGATGCTACACTTAGATCTATTTGGACCTAATTCTGTGCAAAGTCTTGGTGGTAAATTTTATGCTTTTGTATTGTGGATGACTTCTTTAGATTTACATGGGTGTTGTTTCTTGCACATAAAAATGAATCATGTAAACAATTCACCAAACTTTGTAGGAGAATTCGGAATGAAAAAGGATATAAAATCACTCACATAAGAAGTAATAGAGGCACAAAATTTAGAAATGAAAGCATAGAAAAATATTGTGACTGGGCATATCACATAACTTTTCTGCACCTAGGACACCTCAACAAAATGGTGTAGTAGAAAGAAAAAATAGGTCACTGCAAGAAATGGGTAGAACCATATTGAATGAGCATAACTTACCTAAATACTTTTGGGCCGAAGCCATTAATACTGCATGCTATGTTATGAATAGAATGTTCATTAGACCATCAATTAATAAAACCCCTTATGAATTGCGGAACAACCATAAGCCTAATATTTTCTATTTTCATGTGTTTGGTTGTAAATGCTTTGTGCTTAGAGATAATGAACATCTAGGAAAGTTCGACTCAAAATACAATGAAGGTATTTTCCTAGGATATGCATTAAATAGCAAAGCATATAGGGTTTTCAATAAAAGAACTTTAACTATCATTGAATCTATTCATGTTCTGTTTGATGAGTCTAATCCATTTTCTAATAAAGATGATGAAGATGATATTAATATTAGAAAATACTTAGAGAAAATGTCTATTGAAAACAATGCAAGTGAAAATCAAGAAGCAAATGAAAAATCATCTGAAGATAATAAAAATGGAAATTAGGAGGTGCCTAGAGATTGAAAATTTATTAGAAGTCATCATATAGATCAAATCATAGGCGAACCATCCCGTGGAGTAGCCACAAGATCCTCCTTGAGAAATATAGTAAATCATTCCGCCTTCTTATTGCAAGAAGAACTAAAAATATTAAAGAAGCAATAAAAGATGAGTCTTGGGTAATGTCCATGCAAGAAGAACTTAACCAATTTGAAAGAAGCAATGTGTGGACTCTAGTTCCTAGGCCTAATGAGCACACCATCATTGGAACTAAATGGGTATATAGAAATAAGAAAGATGAGAATAGGGTAGTAACTAGGAATAAAGCTAGACTAGTTGCCCAAGGGTATAACCAACAGGAACGGATTAACTTTGATGAAACATATGCTCCTGTTGCTAGGTTAGAAGCCATTCGTATACTACTTGCCTTTGCTGCTTTTAAAAATTTTAAATTGTTTCAAATGGATGTTAAAAGCGTTTTTCTAAATGACTACATTAATGAAGAGGTATACGTAGAACAACCAACTGGTTTTGAAAATCATAAATATCCCGATCATGTTTATCGATTATCTAAAGCCTTGTATGGATTGAAACAAACTCCTAGAGTTTGGTATGAGAGGTTTGGTGGTTTTCTACTAGAAAATGAGTTTACTCGTGACAAGATTGACACTACACTCTTCATCAAATCCAAAAATGATGATATGCTCATTGTTCAAATTTATGTGGATGATATCATTTTTGGAGCAACTAATGATGAGTTGTGTAATGAATTTGCCAAATGCATGCAAAGTGAATTTGAAATGAGCATGATAGGTGAACTTAGTTTCTTCTTAGGGCTACAAATTAAGCAAGCCAATTATGGAACTTTCATATGCCAATCTAAATATATCAAGGATTTGCTAAAGAAATTTAATATGGAAGATAGCAAAATTCTTGGTACACCTATGAACCCTTCCATCAAGCTTGATAAAGATGAGTAAGGAATCCCTATTGACGTAAAATTGTATTGTGGCATGATTGAGAGTCTCCTATATCTCACTGCTAGTAGGTCTGATATTATGTTTAGTGTATGTATGTGTGCTAGGTTTTAGGCTGCTCCTAAGGAATCTCACTTAAAAGCTATCAAACGAATCCTTAGGTATCTAGTTGGGACTATAGAATTAGGCTTGTGGTATCTTAAGCATACTACCTTTGAGATTGTTAGTTACACTGATGCTGACTTTGCCAGTAGTAAGGTTGATAGAAAAAGCACTAACGGCACTTGTCATTACTTAGGACAATCTCTTGTTTCTTGGTTCTCTAAGAAACAAAATTCAGTTGCCTTATCCACAGTCGAAGCTGAATATATTGTGGTTGGAAGTTGTTGTGCCCAAACTTTTTATATGAAACAACAACTCGGGGACTTTGGATTGCACTATGAAACCATACCGATTAAATGTGATGATACTAGTGTAATCAACATCTCTAAAAATTCTATCTCACATTCACGAACTAAGCACATTGAAATTAGACACCACTTTCTTCGTGATCATGTGCAAAAAGGAGATGTGACTCTCGAGTTTGTATGCACTAATGAATAATGAGCAGATATATTGACTAAACCACTACCTGAGGATAGGTTAATACAAAGTAGACGTGAGTTAGAATTAATGCATAGTAAAGAAACTTCTTAGGCTTATATATTCATAACTTGCATAAATTTAGGGGGAGCTCAATAATGGGAACTTTCCAAGTCTTAGCAACTAATATTACTTTTGACTTATCTTCTTGATTTAGACTTTGTGCAATTTGATTATTGATTGTGTGCACATGTCAAATATTTATCTATTGCATAATCGTATTGAATGAAATGAATAATGATTATCATTTGTAATGCACAACTTGTCCATTTCATGATTGCATTGAAATTTTATTTGCTTGATTGGACATTACTGGACTGTTTGAGTTGTTGTGGATAAACTGTTAGGATATATAACCTCAAACAAGTCACTTTTTATACAGGTTTATTTTGGAAAGTCCGATTTACAAACGGCACTCTACCAAAATTTTTATAAATCTTTCCAACTTTTCTTGTATATTCATAACATTTACCCATTGCCCGGTTTACTTTGATTGACCCTTTTTACTGATGCCAAAACGTGGAGATCTAAGGCAAAAACCTTGGTTAAATATATGATGCATTTGGTTAGGGGGAGCTTCTTTAAGCTATACCTAATTTTTGCTTGGTGTATTTGTCATCATCAAAAAAGGGGGAGAATGTTGACCTCATAGGTCACACCCGATTTTGATAATAACAAATACTAATATTTGATGATTGTCAAGTGCTTATACAGGTTCAAATAAATATCCCAAGGAAGGACATTTAAAGAAACAAGAAGACCACGAAGACTTGTATTTGTAATTGTAATTCATATTGGTCTGTAATAATTTATATGGGTTTGTAATAGTAACCTAGGTCGTGGTTGTATGTTTATCACCTGCACATTATGCATATAGGATATAGCGTAAGATTAATTAAATCATAGCAAGACTTTAGACTCCAACACTCACACACATAGCATAAAATATATAAGTGTGTTATAGTTGTGCTTAAAATTGGACAAATCTAAGCAAGACAAGAGGAGTCGGGCGACTGAACATTTGGAGTACAAAACTCCTCGGGCACCCCAACTTTGAAAGTCAAAATGTTAACTAGCCGTCAGGTGACCGAACCTCAAATGCACACATCTTCCCTAGGCGCCCGAACCCTTCGAAAGGGATTGTTCACCAACTCGGGCGCCTTATGGTTTTAGTTCAAATATATCCCCGGGCGACCAAACACCTGCCTTTGGGCCACCGAAAATTTGATCAGGCACCTGAAGTCACGAAGCTTGGCTACTAACTTTGATTCAGGCTGTTGAACCTTTATCCGGACGACCGAACTTAATTGAAGAACTTTTTGAAATGTGTCTTATTGGGCGACCGAACCAAGGTTCAGCCACCTGAACCTCGCCCGGTTAAAATTATTTTAACCACGGTAAAACAAGGTTATTTCAAGCTAATTGGATCTTAATCCTTTAGGAATTTTTTTAATAATACCCATCCTGTCCCAAACGGTAATATTTTTTCACTTGGCTATAAATATGTTCTTATTTGCATGATTAGAAGATGATTAGCAAGAAGTGATTAGCAAAAATTCTCTCTCTCTTGAAAATCAAATTTTTGCCCTAATACTCTCAAACTTGCATCTTCTTGATCAAATCCAAGATTGTGAGAGTTTCATTCGTGTTTATTTGATTGTTGCTCAGAGCTAATACTCCCATTGTTGTGTGTACTTGAGATTTATTTTGTTGGGAGCATAGCTTAGGCTTATCCGACAGATTTTCATACTATAAATCTAGTGTTGGGATAACCTAGTAAGTTTAGGATATTTGCACTTCATTGCAAGTATCTAATAGCTTTGCTTTTGGTGTGCAAAGATTTTTTAAACAAGTAAGCAACTTTTTCAAACTAGCTTTTTGCTCATTTCAATGAAGAAAATCATTTAGAAACTAGTTTGATTATCTGCATAGTATACTTGGAATATTGATGTGTTATTGAAATATTTTGTTTAGATTCCAAGTCATTGCTGTGTTGATTATTCTTGAGCATCATACTGATTGTATTGTGTTGAATACTCTTGAGTTTCATATTGACTATATTGTGTTGAGTATTGATAGAACAAACCTTGCATCATTGAGCTTACATTATATCCTTGCTTTTGATGCGTATGTGATTGAGCGTATTGTTTGGGTACAAATCTGCTTTATATGACAGCACTATTTCATTGGACCATTTGATTGTAAATCTGAGTGATTCCAGGCGTGGCCTGAGGGGGTAGTAATCCAGCCCAGTAAGGATTGGTGTAAAGGTTGAGGTCATCCCTGTGCTAATTAACCTAGTTTGTATAGGTGCCACTCCACCCGTTTAAGCGAGCAAGTTATAGTGGTAACCCTTGTGCTTGTTAGCCAAGGTGGGGATGTTGGCAATTGGCCGAACCTCGATAACATATCTGCATGTCGCCCTCTCTTTACTGCTTTCTGGTGCTTGTATGATTGATTAAATTGCTTTATTTACTTTCTGGTATACATTTACTTTACTTGCACTAGATTGACCATAGGGTTGTGATTATACTAGTATTAGGAGGAATACCTAGAAGTTAAATTTCAAAAATACCAATTCACCCCCCCTCTTGGGATCACGGTAAAGCTAATACTTTATGTGTTTTTATCTCATTTCATTTCTCTACAAGTACAAATTAAGTGACAATGCAATATTGAATAAAGGCTATAGATTTCAAATAAGTGCGAGTATATATTGTCTTGTTCTACGTCAAACGTTCTGATGAGAATTGACAAGTACCATTAAATGATGAGAATTGACAAGTACAATTAAAGGATCCATTGCATGTTCCAGTTGGACCTATCACTAGAGAGAGATCCAAAAAGATCAAAGAACTTCATGGGATGATTCAAGATATTCGGGCTTATTCAAAAATGGGGCACCCAAGCTTGGCCCTAAGAAAGATGAAGGCTTAATAAACTTTGTTGACCTTATAGGTCACGTCCGGTTTTGATAATGACAAATACTTCTGTATTTAATAAATATTTAGCTCATGTGAAGGTTCATATTATCATATCATCAATGGCACGAGAAAGGTCAAAGCTTGAAGACCAGTTCGTATTTTCAATTGTAATATATTTAGTGGTCTATTTGGCCTGTAATAGTAATTAGGACATTTGGTTTGTAATAAGCACACACAACACATGCATGGTTTATCTTGTAAGCTCAAACCAAATCATAATGCAAAATGACCTTAGTGTGTGACCTTAGGGTTTTCCCTTCGGTCAATCGACATCGGACTTTTCGGTGTCTTCAAATTGGACCTCAAGTACCCCTAGGACACACACACTTCCACATATATTTGTTAGGCACTTCAATAGGACCTCAAGTGCCCCTAGGACACACACACTTCCACATATATTTGTTAGGCACTTCAATAGGACTTATATGTTTCGAAACGGGACCGAAATGCACACATGGTGCACTTTCAGGTCAACTAGCCAAGTCAGTTCAAAAAGCCCTGGTCGACCGAAACCTCCCTGGGTCAAAAGTTTGACCATATCGTCGACCGAACCACGTAGTTCAAAAGGCCCTGGTCGATCAAAACCTCCCTGGGTCAAAAGTTGGACCACCTGGTCAACCGAACCATTTTTTTCAAAGAGACTTGGTCGACCGAAACCCTCCTTTTTTTAACATTTGACCATCTGGTTGACCGAGAACATTTGTTCTCCAACTACTTGGTCGACTGAAGGGTCCTCGGGAGAATTCCCAGCGGTTTGGTTAACCAAACCAGCTAGTTCAAAATGGTCTAGTCGACCGAAACTCGAAAAATTGGGAAATCGCCCTCTCTTGGTCGACCGTGCCCTTAGTTCAATGTTTCCTGGTCGATCGAACCATTTGAGACTTGGTCGAATGAAACATTTTTGGTCGACCGGACCTCCCGGGTTGCCATAATTTTTACCGCGGATAAATAATTTTTAAACAGGGTTAAAATGGTTTAAGTGTCATTAAACTTTTCCAACAATCCTTAATAGATCCCCAATGGTCAAAAATTTTGGTATGTCTATATATACCATTTCATTTGGGAGAATTAAGGATCGATTAGCAAAAGGATTAAAAATTTTCTCTCTCAAGCAAAAATACACTCCTTTGATTCATAGTGCTCATACTTCCCTAACACTCTAGCCTTTAAAATCATTTGTAAGTGCTTTGAGTGTGTATTCTAAAAGGTTTGCTCTCATTGTTTGAAGTGCCTTGAATCAATTTTTCTAACGAGAGCATAACCTAAGTATTCTTAGGAGGCTTTTCTAATAAGCCTATCCTAAGAAGACTTGTTAAACTTCTGAGTGTTGCATTCTCATTGCAATAACTTAGGAAGGTTGTATTTGTTTTTGCTTGCAAAAATATTTTCAAAAGTACTCAAATATCTTGTGGTATTCATATTGATATATTTGTGAAAAGATATTTGTGTGTGTTATATTAATCTTTGTGGCAATATCCATTCAAGTCTATATCATTTGCTGAAATACAAAGATTACAGATATCCTGCAATCCAAGCATATACATATTCATCTGATTGAGATATTCCATTGATTGATATTCTTGAGGCTTGTTTAATATTCTACGTGAACACGTTTGATTGAATATTTTGAAATACACAGATTATTGTTGATACTCTCACGTACTCACTACACTGATAGAAAACATCTTTGAGAGTTGAACTACTAAGACCACACTAAGCTTACATATTAAATCATCTGTGGTGTATGTGATATTGTGCGCATTTGTGGTACAAATTTGCTTTACTTGAAAGCACCCATACATTGTACCTTTTGTTTGTATATCTGATAGATTCCAGGTGTGGCCTGAGGGAGTGGTAATCCAGCTCGGTAAGGATTGGTAAAGGTTGAGGTCAGCCCTGTGCTAATTGACCTGGTTAAGGTTGAGGTTAGCCCTGTGATAATTTGACTTGGTTTGTATAGGTGTCGCTCCACCCGTTTAAGTGAGCAAGTTATTATGATAATCCTTGTACTGATTAGCCAAGGCGGGGACGTAGGCGGTTGGTCGAACCTCGATAACATATCTGCGTGTCACCCTTTATTTACTGCTTTTTGGTGCTTTTGTAATTAATTAAACTGCGTCATTTAATTTCTGATATATTTATATTATTCGAATTAGATTGACC
Source organism: Malania oleifera (assembly GCF_029873635.1). Classification (NCBI taxonomy): domain Eukaryota; kingdom Viridiplantae; phylum Streptophyta; class Magnoliopsida; order Santalales; family Ximeniaceae; genus Malania; species Malania oleifera. Next base: position 71,274,512 of record NC_080417.1, on the reverse strand, counting down.
GTAGGGTTGTGAACATACTACTGTTAGGAGGAATACCTAGGGGATAAATTTTAAAAATACCAATTCACCCCCCCTCTTGGGATCATGGGAAAGCTAACAAACTTAATCCAAGTTTCTAATAGAGATGATCTTGCTTAAATGCTATAATCTTTTTAATAATGGTGTGCTATTCAACTATGAGATTTGACTCTTTGAGTTTTGTGTTATATTTAATTTGTAATCTTGTAAGAAGTCTTAGTAAGTTGTTGAGAGTTGTTGGGCCTCCCTTTGACTTTTGTGTTATATTTAATTTGTAATCTTACAAGAAGTCTTAGTAAGTTGTTGAGAGTTGTTAAGAGTAGTTGGAAGTGTTAATGTTTTGTCTCCTAGACTATGCCTATAAATAGTCTTCTCATTATAAGAACAAAGATCATGAAATAGAACACTGAATAAAAATGTGAGGTTTTATTACTTCTGTTAGTTCTTCAGAGAACTTGAGAACTTATCAAGGATTCTTCCTTGTGATGTTCAAATTTTATACCTTTGGTTCATGATTTAATTATAATCATTGGGTCAAGGTTTGTTACTTTATACCTTTGGTTCGTGATTTAATTATAATCATTGTGTCAAGGTTTGCTACATAAACCTTCAGTTCACATTTCATTTATAAACGTTGGGTCAAGGTTTACTATCCAAAATCTGAATTTTAGCTTTCTTGGGTAAGTATTCCTATATTGGTTGTTGGGTTTCAACCCGTGTCGGTTGAGGTTCGTATCATTTGGCAAGTATTCCAATATTGTTCATTGGGTCTCAACGCATGTCGATTGAGGTTCGCATCATTTGGTATCAGAACTTAAGTTCTAAAATCAGGTTTACTATCCTTTTATCATTTGTTTCTTATTTTCATCCTATCTTATTATGTTTATGTTCATTATTTGTTCTTGTTTTGTAACGTGTACCAAGTAGAAAAAAAAAAAAGGCATCAGAAAAGAAAAGAAAAAGAAAAGACGTCAAAAAAAGAAAAGAAAGCAAAAAAAAAAAAAGGTGATATTGAAGCAACATACACTATCATTTGGTACTTACCAAAGTTTTTTTTTTCTTGAATCGTGACTTTTGTAGTTTCATTTCCCTCAAACATCTGATTTTTTGTCCTCTTCCTTTATCCGTTGTTTCTATAATGTTTTCTTGTCATCAATATTAGTTTAAAATACTACATGGATTTGAGGACGAATCCTTTTGAAGAGAGGGGGAATGATGAGAATTGACAATTATCATTAAATGATGAGAATCGATAAGCACCATTAAAGGATCCATTGCATGTTCCAGTTGGGCCTATCACTGGAGAGAGATCCAAGAAGATCAAAGAAGCACTTCATGGGATGATTCAAGATATTTGGGCTTATTCAAAAATGGGGCACCCAAGTTTGGCCCAAAGAAAGATAAAGGCTTAATAAACTTAATCCAAGTTTCTAATAGAATTGATCTTGCTTAAATGCTATAATCATTTTAATAATGGCGTGCTATTCAAATATGAGATTTGACTCTTTGAGTTTTGTGTTATATTTAAGTTGTAATCTTGTAAGAAGTCTTAGTAAATTGTTGAGAGTTGTTGGGCCTACCTTTGACTTTTGTGTTATATTTAATTTGTAATCTTGTAAGAAGTCTTAGTAAGTTGTTAAGAGTTGTTAAGAGTGGTTGGAAGTTTTAATGCTTTGTTTCCTAGGCCATGCCTATAAATAGCCTTTTCATTGTAAGAACAAAGATCATGGGATAGAACACTGAATAAAAATGTGAGGTTTTGTTGTTTCTGTTGGTTCTTCAGAGAACTTGAGAACTTATTAAGGATTCTTCCTTGTGGCATTCAAATTTTATATCTTTGGTTCGTGATTTAATAATCATTAGGTCGAGGTTTGTTACTTTATACCTTCAATTCGTGATTTAATTATAATCATTGGGTTTGCTACATAAACCTTCAGTTCACGTTTCATTTATAAACGTTGGGTCGAGGTTTTCTATCCAAAATCTGAATTTTAGCTTTCTTGGGCAAGTATTCCAATATTGGTTATTGGGTTTCAACGCGTGTCGATTGATGTTCGCATCATTTGGCAAGTATTCCAATATAGTTCGTTGGGTCTCAACGCATGTCGATTGGGGTTCGCATCATGTTCTTAATACTAAGTGTATGCAAACATATGTGTTTTAAGCACTTGCTAGAGAAACTCATTCCAAAAAAATATTTTTTACTTGTATTCAATCTATTTTTATCTCATTTTGCATATGAATGAGTGAAAATTAAGTGATAGTGTAAGATTGAGTACAATTGTAGCATCTTGTATATTCAAGATCAATGCAAGTTCAAGTGTTTGTTGTCTTGTCTATTCTATACTAATTGTAGGCCTCTAAGCATTATTCGGTGAAAACTAATTTAATTGACCGAACCAATCAATTTCGGTTAAATTGGTACAATCAATATATATATATATATATATATTATGTTTAAACCCCCCTCAACTTTTAGTTTTCAGCCTCATTGCCCCTTCAATAACCCAAAACATTTCACTTTCTTAATTCCTAACACAATTGTTGATAGTCATTTTTTACCTCCTTCAACAAAAGTCCTTTTGAATATATGAAAAGTGAAAACAAATAAAAAGAGAAAAGAAAAATAAGCTAGAGGCGAACGACCGACCCTTTTGGGCAATGAACCGACCTTCCAACCTTCCCTCTAAGTAGTTGTTGGCGCCCTCCTGTAGGTGTTTGGCCAACCCTTTAAGCAATTTGACCAACCTGCCCTAAATTTGAATTTTTAAGTTACTCTCATGCAATTCACTAGAGATTTTGGTCATGTTGTGTGTCCCTTTGATGCCATGTGTCAACAAGGCATGACAATTGATGGTTGGTAGTTATTTTTGAATTTGAATTTTGAAATTTAAATTTGAAAAAGGTTCCCCCACCCCCACCCCCCACTTCTAAGAGATCTATAAAAAAAAATCCCTCTTGGGGAAAGTTTAGGATGTTTGAGCAAGGACAAAGTGAGCAAATTCGTAAGAAAAGTGGTTCTAAAAGAAGGATTTTGATTGGAAGAAGAAGAAAGGAAACCTTATTCTTTCAAACGTGTTCAAGTGTATTTGAGGAGGGATCTCTTAGAGGAGAATTCTTTACTTCTCTACAGAGAGGGATTGCATTTAAAGGTTAGTGCCTAAGCCTTCCTCCAATGTAATTTCTTTTAGTTTTTAATGTATGACATGCCTTGGTCCTTAGAAGCATGTTCTCAGATTTGCATGTGATTTCTTTCATTTCTCTCATATTATGTTGCTTTATATGTAGTTTTGTAATGTTTTCCTTCTTTTTAAAGTTATGTATAAGCATGCATGAAGAAAGTGCCAAAAATGGCATGAAATTGTGCATTTTCAATGTAGATGGTTGACCGGCTTGCGTAGATTTTAGCTACAAGCGGTTAACCGGCCCTCAGAATTTCTAGTAGGCGTTCGACCACCAAATCCTGAGAGATGCAAAATTTGCACCCTTTTTCATTTTTCTTTGAGATTTTGCCTTACTTTGAATTCATACACATTCCTAAGTGTGGATTATTGTGTTTTGTGATGAAGTCACAAGATTTTTTGTGATTTTTCCACCAAAAAAAAAGTTGATTTTTCAAGAGATGAAACATGATCACTCATTTTCTCTCAAAGCATTCAAAGGTTTCTTAAATTATTTTTTTCACAAAACTTTGGAGTCATACACCCATGATAAGGAGGGTGTTCTCAAAGTCTTTAACTAAGATTTCAAGTCATGTTTATGGTTTTCCTTCTAAAAAATCACAATTTTTGCAAATTTTTACAAAATGAAAAATCATTTCATGACGATCAGAAGCGGCTTGAGGGTGAAAAATGATTTTCCAAGTATAAACTTGGTGTTCAATCTCTATTTTATAGAGAATCCATTAGAAAACTTATTTTTGAATCAAGAATATAATTTCTTTCAATGAAAGTTTAAAGATATAATCAAGAATTTCAAGTGTTTTTCAACAATAATTTTGTAAATTGACCATCCAAAAGGTTACTTTTTCAAATTTGTTTTTGAAAATGATTTTTCAAACTACAGATGACTTGAATCCTTTTTTGAGGATACGTAGGCAATCTATTTTGATAGATTCAACTATAAATAAATAAAAACTCAAATCCTCTTGTATCTTTCATTCGTTTCGTAAGCATGTATATGTTTTGTGTATGTTCTTTATGTTGTATGTTTTCTTTTGATTTGGTATCAAAGTAGTAAAGCTTTTATAAGGCATAGACCTCTATATAAGTCATACGAAAGCCTTTTCAAAATTGGTGAAGATTATGTATTTCCTAAAATAAACCATTTTGAAAGGATGTGCACACACACCACACACACACACACACACAAGGTAACCACGATAACCATTTAATGGAAGGAATGTCTTAGGGTGCAAATCCTTTGAATTCTCGAGAATGAGAATTTAAAGTGTTATGGAACCATGCACAAGTGTACTCTTGAATCTAAGCTCTAATAAAGGTTTTCCTTTATTTTGCCCTTCCAAAAATAAAATAAAGTGGCGACTCCATTTTTCAAAGATTAAAAAAAAAAAAAAAAACAAGTTAGATGTGCCAGTGAAATGAGGAATAGCTTCCCAATAGGAGGGGTGAATTAGATTCTTTTTTAATTTTAATGATTTTTAAGCTATTGATTTTAATTACCCAGAAAACAAGATATATAAATGATAACTACACTTAAAAATACTGAAATTTAAATTCACAAGTCAATTAATGAAATCAACGTAATTCAATCACTCAACCAAAAATATTAGAGCTTTAGTTGATTTTTCTATAAACTCTTAGTATGCACTTTACTTGATCAAGATTTCCGTAGATTAACCAAGGTACTCCCTTTTTGGGTTTTCGCAAATGATTAATCAAAATGTACTTTCTAAATATCAAGTACCTTTGTTTCTTTCTCACTTAAGAATCTGCAACCTACACATTTAAATCATACCACAATAGCAAGTAAATAATATAAAGTAAAGCAGAGAGAAAGACACAAGATTTTTATGAGGTTCGGCTTCAACACAACCTACGTCCTCGCCTTTGGCAAAACACCAAAGGATTCCACTATATCAGTTCCGTTACCTGGTAGAACAATAACAATTTACAACCACTCCTTCTGTCGGGCTAGAACCTGCCTCTCCAAACAATAACCCCTTGTTTGGTCCAACGATTCAACAACTTTGAATCGTTTAAGAATGATGATAAAGAAATTTGTGTACAAAAGAGAACTCTCACAATAGAGTAGATTAGTACAATGATCAGCTCACTTATACTCTAAAGTAATTCAAATATAAGAAATTTGAAACTCAACGCTTAGTATGAATTACCAAATGATTTTTCAAAGAAAATGAAAGATTCTGATTGTTTTAAAGCTTTGCTTCAAAAATATAAATCAATATCAGATTAGAAAGTTTAAGCACAAGAAAATTTTAGATCCTTTGAAAAATTTGAATATTTGAAAATCACTTGATCTAAAAACCTTTGAAAAGTAGCTTGATCTAAAAATCTTAAAAGTTGCTTGATATTAAACTTTGAAGATTGTTGGATCTGAAACTTTGAAGATTTCTAGATCTGAAACTTTTGAAGATTTATGGATCTGAAACTTTTGAGAATTGCTTAATTTCAAAAACCTTTCAATATTGCCTCTATGATCATTATTGTAAAACTTTGAAGCTTTTGACTATTTATAGATGTTTTTAGAAGCCATCCATTACTCCCAAAGATTCCTAAAATTCATTTCCAAATATTTTGAAATAAATATGTTTAAAAACATGGTTTAAAAAATCTTCTCTTCTTAAGCCCTTTTTATTTATTAAAAAAAAATAATAGTTTTTTAGAGTTTATATGTTTAAAAAAAATATTTTTGATTTTCCAAATATTTTGAAATAAATATGTTTAAAAACATGATTTAAAAAATCTTCTCTTCTTAAGCCCTTTTTATTTATATATATATATAAAAAAAAAAAAAAACTTTTTAGAGTATATATATTAAAAAAAATATTTTTGATTTTCTATGAGCTTCAAACCACTTTATATTCGAGTTTAACCTTTGAAGTACTTACATTAAGAATATCCTAAAATATAATTCTTTAATCTTCAATCTTGTTCTTCCATCATCTTTGTTATTTCAATCTTTTATTTGAGCTTTTCACCAGTATAATTTTATTCCTCATGTTCTTTGTAATCCATTAGCTTTTCTTTGTGTTCTTCAAGGATTCTTTTTAATTCATAAACTATACTTGTGTTCTTCAAGAATTCTTTGTAATCCATGGGCTTCTTTATGCATTTGGGCTTTGTCACTTTCCTGAAAAAATTTTACTTGAAACATATTAAACATATCATTGATTTGTTATTATCAAAATAAGAATTGTAAGTCTTATTAGGCCAACAGCCAGTGGTTTGGTAATCTATACATGGTAGATTTTAAAATGGTCACCAAATAAATGTGTTCTCAAAAAAAAAATAGTGTCGACAACTTTGGCTACTCTGCTAGAGACATTAGAGAGTCAAGTCGCCTCTTGTATGGGTGGTTTTTATATATATGTGCTTGCATGCACTTGTTTCTCTTCATGCCATGTTGTGTGTACTATGTATATGTTGTGTTATATGCCATAATGTATATGTCTTGTCATATCCATGCATTTCCATATCATAAGTACACCACACAAGTCCCATATCACTCTTTACCTTGTAGGACATAGGAGAAGGAAAAAGTAATAAGGTACTTCATAGGGCTTGTCTCTCGTATAGGCCTTATGAAAATTCCTTCACTCGATTTATTCACTTTGAAGACAATTTGAAAGCCTTTAAAATTGTGCAATATAGAGTCTTACCATACACTAGATAACTTTCATCATCACCATAAATACTTTACCTAGTCACAGACATTGTTGGAATTGGTATATTCCCAAGAGTGGGGGTGAATTGGAGATTTTAAATTTTCTTCCTAGGTTAAATCATATAACAACAGTATTGCACAACCTGGGGTTTATGTAAATCAATCACAATTCTCATAATTATTTAAAACATGTATAACAGTTAATACATAAATAATCAAACATACATGAGCTGAATTTAAAGTGCTGAAAATAAAATGCGCAAGGAAGAGAATGACATAAGATATGATATTGGGGTTCGGCCAATACTGCCTATGTCCCCGTCTCAAGCTCTCAAGTAATAGGATTCCACTAAGTGCTCACTTATGAGTAGAGCGACACTGGTTATAACCTCCTCTCCTTACTGGGCAAGGAATACCCCAAGTCACATTCGCAGGGCTGACCCCAACCTACCTACACCTTACAGGATGGTACTCCTAGTCTTCCTAACAGGGTTTAAACCACTCCGGTGCATACTTTATGGGATGGTGCAAATCCAAACTTTTTTAACCGGGTCTAAGCCTATCTAGGACTTTCTTGACCGGGTCTAAGTCTATCCGGTGCACGTTACACGCCAGTGCAATCCTCTTCCAACCACACGTCGGGAATACAACAATAATCAAATATTTGTGTATAAATACAATGCTTCAACAACAAGCTAATAATGTACACCAAATTAGCACAGATGCACTCACAAATGATAGGAGTTTAAGCTTAATGAGATGTGGGTAAACTATATGTTAACTCTCAATAATATGTGAATATAAGTATGTGAGAGTAAGATCTTTGATATCGATATAATATTTTTACCAAATGTATTTATCAAAGAATCTTTGAAACCCTAAACAAATATCTCAAAAATATTTTTTCAAGTATCAAGCACAGTAGATATTAGGGTTTAAGCTTGCAAAAATATTTTTATCAAAGGCTTAATGCAAGCCTTTGAATCTTATAATAAAGATGCAAAGATTCACAAGCTAATGAAGAGTTTTCCCAAGAGATACTTATGAATAAAATATAATGGGAAGAGCTCAAGCTTAACTCTCAAAAATCAATATTTAACAATGCAAGAATTAAAGAGTTGTGTTGTTGGCTTAAAAATGAATGTAAAATGCCCACAATATTAAGTATTCAATCAACCCTTAAAGTTGCAATAACTTTGCAAATGAAGATGATGAACACAATGCTCTCTTTCTAAGAAATGTAATCAAGTGAGTGTAAGAAAGAGTATTAAAAATAAACTTGTGAAATGTGAGTGTATGAAAGCTTTAGCACAATAAAAAAAATTCAGAGAGAATATTTTCTAATCACTTGCTAATCTTCTAATGAGGGGAAATGAAGGAGTATATATAAGTTTCCTTACCGCTAAGGACACGGCTGGTATTTTGAAAAAGTTTAATTAAAAATTGACTCTAATAAAGAGGTTCAGTCGACTAGAGCAAGGATTGGTCAGCTGACCTCAATCAGAGATTTTGAATTTACTTTTGGGTTCGGTTTGTCATGGGAGGGTTTCGGTCGGCTGAGGTGTTTTTAAACTGAAAGTTTGGTCGGTTGGGGAAGGTAGAAAAAGTCAATTTGAAAGGTCGATCGACCGTGCAAGCTTAGTTCAAAAATAGGTTGGTCGACTGAGCCAAGTCAAACATTTGACTTCTGGTCAGGTCGGTCGACTAAGGCATTTATAACTCCTAAAGGTCGGTCGACCAAGGTCCTTTAAAAAACAAGGTATGACCTCAATTTTGACTTTAAACAATGCACCCTTGTTTGTATAAGTACAACTTTTAAAATTAAGGGATTTTTCATGAAGTGCTTGGGGACCTAAAATCAGTTAAGTTCTGAATATATTCCGAATATATAGATTTGCAGATTTGCTAAAGACTCAAAACCCATTTTTCTCTTTTTTTAAAATGAAAAAAATAAGTTTTAAATCTGACGGATTTAAAACTTATTTTTTAGTAAATTAATTGCGAAATGTTTTTCTAGAATGTCCATTATTTGTCTATGACTTTTGAATTTGAGTTGCAATTCTCATCATGCATGATATGCATTATTACAGACCAAAACTAAAATTAAATGCATTTACAAATTAAAATAAGCCTTCTTCTTCTTTGGCTCCTCTTATTTCATGGAATGCACTAGATGAGATGAGCTTTCTGTCCTTTATGGCTTCCACTTTAAGTCTCCTTATGTGTTGTTGAATTAAAAGTCTGTTCACAAACTGAATATACACATAAGTAGCTTGTGCTTTGTCAGCATCAAAATAGGGATTGAACTAAAAAAG